>NW_022437133.1:712777-1071142 GCF_009761245.1 Sapajus apella
CCCAGCTAATTTTTTGTATTTTTAGTAGAGACGGGGTTTCACCATGTTGACCAGGATGGTCTCGATCTCTTGACCTCGTGATCCACCCGCCTCAGCCTCCCAAAGTGCTGGGATTACAGGCTTGAGCCACCGCACCCGGCAACATGACCCTTTTTAAAGCACTTCTCAATATTTTCATGTTCATATGTTGTAACTTGGGCCCAGCCTTTGGAAAATGCATGATAAATAAGTGGTTTCTGGGAATGATTTTTACACAGCCAGGGATTTGTGAGGATGCAAAGGTGGGCAGGAAGGAGAGAAGGTGTGGATGGCCCCCTCCTTGGGCCTCCCTCACAGGGCTTGACTGGAGTTCATGGGCAGATACTTTGGGCAGATGGCACTTCTCTCAAGGTTACGTAGAAGGCAAACCAGGGTGGCAAACAGCCAATATACCCAGGAAGTGCTCCAATCCTGTTACTGTGGTCAACCACATCTCCTGCTCTGAGCCTCAGTTTCCACTCTGCAACATGGGATGCCAGCATTGCCAGCTTTGTGGAGGAGAGGGGCACTTAATGTGACCCAGGGCCAGGAAGGGACCACAGGGCTCTAGGAAATCTTAGGCAATCAGTAGTGTAGAGCAGAGTAGGAAAAGCAAAAGAGTGTGTCTGAAATCAGCAGAGGACTCAGGAAACTGCCTCATGCCTCTCCCTGGTAAAGCCCTTTCCTAGTGTTGGGTGTTCTTGCTGTGGACGCCATCGGTTTTCCTGCTTTGCTGCCGCCATCCCAGTGCCCCATGCTCAAGGGCTCTGTTTTTCCAAGTTGACACACACACTTGCATCCTCTGCCTTTGCGCATGCTGTTGCTTTAGCTTAGAAGCCTCCTTATCCAATAAGACAGTGGTTCTTAAACCCCCTGTGGAAACGTGGACAATCAAATGGAAAATTGTACACTATTATTTCCCAAAGAAAACAATACATGTTTTCACCATTTTGTGTACAATGTCAGTGGTTTCTTTTGCTGCTGTAGTCCCATCTCTTAACTCTTGCTTGGGAGTTTCTCCTTCAAGAATCTGGTGCTTAGGTCATTCATGGAAGCTTCTATCATGACTTGTTCTAAAACATCAACAGCCTATCTCTGAGACTGGCCTCCCTGGGACTTGGGACTTTGTTCCATCATGTCTCTGTGTCATCTGTTCATGTGTCTTTCTCCCTCACTAGCAGGGGAAGGGTCGTGCCTGTCTCTGCATTTCTGGAGCCCAACACAGGAGCTGGCCCAGGGGTGGACGCAGGAAATATCAAATGCATTTGTAGGCATGTGTCTTTCAGGAGCTTCCATGGTGAGGGTAACACAGTAGCTGCAAAGGCAGAGTGGGAGGGACTGTTGTGTTACACAGGGCAGGTGTAGATCATCTTTTTCAATGGCAGCAAGTCTTCCAATCTCATTTAGGTTGTTTCCAACCTATAATCACTATCAATTATGTGGCAAAGAAGATAGGATTCACTTCCCCTGAGAGTTACAAAAGGTAGACACCCCCACCCCACACCCACAAAAGTAGCTTTTGTGGTTATAAATAAGGTAGAAACATATTTCTCAAGCATAGAAGTGTGAAGAAAGGCAATCAACAATTGGTTAAAATCCTAATATTTGACTCTGTAGTTAGATGTGAGGCTGCTCTTCCTAGAGTTACCACTTTAGTTTTAAGCCAGGTGCTGGATCTTTTAAGGATTCCCAGCAGCAAAAGGAGAAAGGAGAAGAAGGAGGCAAAAGGCATTAGCTGCTGCCTTTTTAAGAAGGTTTCTTGGAAGTCACACAAAAACTTTAAATTGTTGCTCATTGACCAGCAGTTAGTTCTCTGGCAACACCGAGCTGCAAGGAAGGCTTGGCAAATGCCGTCTTTTAACTGGATAATCAGGGATTTTGTTTGAAAGAAGAAGTGGGGAATAGGTTGCAGCAACCAGCACCTTGTGTTGTCATCAATTCACACATGCATCTTTACAGATTTGCCTGACTCTCCCCGTACATCAATTTCTAGATGTCCATCACTGGTTCAAAGGGTTTACACCTTTGTATTTTGATTTATTTTGCCAATTTGCCTTTTAGAAAAATTATGCCAATTTGTACTCCAACCCTAACGTCTGAGAGTGCTTGTTCCCCACATATATGCCAATAATGACTGTTATCAATGTTTAAACTTTTTGCAAATGTGATCAGCAAAAAAATGTCAGTAGTGATTTTATGTGCATTTATTGTACTCTTAGTGTTATTTTCTTTGTTGGCTTTAGGTCATGTTTATTTTTTATGTAACTAAAATTGTCAGTGTTTCCATTTATGATTTTTGGTTTTGGTATCATGATTGGAAAGGGCTTTTTAATCTCAAGATAATATTCTTCTAATGCTTTTGTATTTCTTTTCATCTTTACTTCTTTTTTTTTATAGTTCAATAAAGTCCATCTAGCAAACTTGTAAAACTTGTTTTCTGTCTCAATCCTTGTCATTTTGTGAAATAGTGACATTATCAAACATAAGTTGAAAATTTATTCTCCACTGATTTTTGATACGCTCATCATATGTACTAAATTCTCATCTATGCCTGAGTTTTCATGAAAATACTGGTGTTTTTGTTTTCATTTTTTTCTTTTCTTTTCTATTCATCATTGTCTTCATTTTATAGTAGGAAAAGTAAGGCATTGCATGAGAAATGAAATCCATTATACAATGCATAATATAGTCAAAGTTCTTGAAATAGAATTGGTGTTTTAGTTATCATTTCTCACTGTTAATCAAACATTCCTCTCTCTTTAAAGAAGATGAAAAATTACTTATTAAATATGAAAATCAACATCTATGCTCTCTAACCTCTTTATATTCATGAACACTCTGGACTAAAAATAATGATGCTTTTTGTTATGACTTCATATTTCTTTAAAATATTAACTAAAAGTAGATTTCTAATTTGGGCAGCGTAATAACTAAGGCCATTTGGCTTTAAAAAAATGTATCTTAATCATCAAGCTAAAGACATAGCAAGGAAACAATGGCATGGTCATTTGAGGATTGTCTCAGTCTACTGTTTGCCATCTCATCTGACACCCTGAAATTCATTCCAGAAATAAGTCTAAGAAATTCACGGACCAACCTCCACACATTAGGGAAAATGCAAATACAGGGACAGTAGGAACGACAACAGCAGCCGAACACCTCATTTAAGCTTTTGAGATGCAGAAGTAAAAACCCTTGTGAAATTTTGTTTTTGTTTTGGTTAACAAGATCGTTAATACTTTATAACCTTCACATATGTGATATACTGTAAGATTTAAACTGAAATAAACAAAAGAGCTCCCTAAAACAACTGAAATAAGAAACACTGTATTACAATAACTTATAGGCACAAAGTTCCTTACTAAGTTTCAAGCAAGTTTACTCAACCCTCATTATTCATGAGGACTGTAAGTAGGCCAGCTTCCAGACAGACAGTACGCTACAAGTGGTTGTTACCCACCACACAGTTCTTAGGATAAATATGTTCATGCATTGAACAGTCACATGGATATTATAAAGCTGGAGATTGTACAATGGTGTTTGGTAAAATTGCTTGCTTTGCTTCATGATTTCTTCTGGGTTTTTTTTTTTTTTTTTTTAGTAGACAAAAGACTTTCTACAAAGTATGAATCTTCTGAGTATAGCTCGTCACCTGGTAAAAGCTGGGGCATCCCATCAGCAGGTAATTAGGTGATTGGCAACCACCTTTCCAGTCCTTCTAATGCACGATCCAGACAAAATTTGTGCAAGTCAGAGAGAGGTGAAGTTTTCAAGTCTTCTTATTTTGTAGACTGTAGGGGTGCCAACAAAACTTCTTTTGATAAACTTTTAGTTGCATCTGATGGAGATGACCACTGGCAGCCTCCCACCCCAGCCAGGTTGTGACAGAAGGGCAGCAGCCAGGCCAGTAGCACAGGAGGAAGGCTGTGGAAATGGGAGGTGGCAAGTGGCACTGTGCAAGTAGGGCCAGGTAGTGTGCGTGCAGTCAAGGCACGCACAGCCCAGGAAAGGGTGTAGGGTCCTGGGGCACAGCAGCAGCATGCCCGCCTGCTCCAAGGCCTCACACACAGACTGTTTTATCTTTCTAAACAGAAAAACTTGTTTTTGTTTTTACTAGAGGTTCAGGTGGCAGTAGTGGCATTTTTTATTTATTGTAAGCCTATGCTCCAACTAGCATTTCTTATTAGATTTTTTGCTACAAAAAGAATAGATAATCTCATTTGTGGTACTATTTAAGGGCTTGGAAACATTCTCATTGATCCTACCTAACTTTTCTATTATTCGGGTGAAGGCTTATGTTAAATTTTAATTGCTGTTTGAAAAATCCTGAAAAGCTTTAAAAAGTAAGAAATTAGCCCAACACAGTGACTCACATCTGTAATCCCAACACTTTGGGAGGCTGAAGCAGGAGGACCACTGAGGCCAGGAGTTTAAGAGCAGCCTGAGCAACATGGTAAGACCCCATCTTTACAAAAAATAAGAAAAATTAGCCAAGTATGGTGGCACATGCCTGTAATCCCAGCTACTGGTGGGAGGATCACTGGAGCCTGCGAGGTTGATGCTGCAGTGAGCTGTGACTGTGCCACTGCCCTCCTGAGCCTGGGTGATGGAGTGAGACCTTGTCTCAAATAAATAAATAATTCAATTGAATTAAAATGTTTTAAAAGTAGTCAATTATGCATAATCCTATCATTAAAAGAATTACACAGTAAAACAAAAATTTTCCTCCTCACCCCCATACATAATCACCATTAACAGTTTAGTATCCCTTCTCACCTTTTTCTCTATTTGCTACTTATAAGTACATGCTTGCGTATGTGACGGGGTGTGGTGGGGGGTGGTGTATCATATACAAAAAAACCATTAATTGTTTAGCCTGCTGCATTTGCCAATCGATACAATCTTCTGTGACAAGTGGAAGTGCACTGTAAAACAGGGCAGGTGCAGGGACATTATGATAAGGGATGTCCTGGAAACAGCTGCTCTGAACACAGAGCTCTGCACACAGGATGCTGCATGGAGCTTAGGTCCTTGGGAGAGGCCAGCATTCCATGATGGCATCCTCCCAGAAATTTGGGGCTAAATCATGTTATTCTTCCACAAAAGCCCATATGTTTATATTTTCCTTTTTTGGATGATAAAGTATTATAGAGGTAAGGAAACATGACTGAAAACAAATCCATTTTGAGTTTACTGTCTTCAGTAGATACACACCATTGATGTGTTAACCACATGGGAGCTAGAACCATTCCTGTGGGGTTCAGGCCTTCCACACTCTCCCGGCTACTGGAGGAAGGTAATGTGTCTATCAGCCACTGCACACTTTCATCAAAGCAGTCAAGGTCTGTGTCTCATTCTTCTGTCATAGACAAAAAACACTGTTGAAGATGTTGAATCTCACATCTCTTAGGCATTCATCCTTTCCTTGTCCTTCCTATGACAGAGAGCAAAGATTCCTATCAAAGACCGGTCTGTTTACCTGTGCTGTGAGTTCCAGTCCCTTTCTTTTTTTTTTTTTTTTTTTTTTAAAAAAAGGATCCCTTTTATTATCAGCCATGTCCTATATTTTTAGCTTGTGCCCCTTTCCCACACTGGTTCATTCCTCCATCTGTAGTATCAGCACACCTAATACCTCCCATCTTTAAACATCAGCCCCTCCAATCCCAGCCCACTCTAGCCAAAGACCTCTTTTCTCTGCTCCTCTTGCAAGCAAGACTTTTCCATGAACTATCTCCATTCAGCTTTTTTATTTTCCTTGTTCATTCTTGGATTTACCTGCACTTGGCAACGTTTGTCTATAAGCTCATTTTAAAGAGGAATCATGCTGGAGGTCAAGGCATGTCCTGTATACCCTGATTGTGAAATTGTCATGGAAAGGCGGCTTTGAGGTTGCCTCTGCTGGGGAGGGACTTCCCAGCCCTCCATAAATGCCCAACTCTTTCTCATCCTTCGAGTCTCATGGTAAGCTCTGCGTTCCCAGAGGTGCCTTCCTTCAGTAACAGAGGTTCCCCTATGCCCATTCACTTGAGCACCCTTTATAGCTCTAAGTCAGCTGTTAATTATTTTATTTACTTGTCTACTTTATCGTTTGTTTCTCCCAGTCAGCAGTAAGCTAATGAGGGCAGGGACACATCTCTCTGATTTGTCTTTTTATTTCTAGCACCCGTATCTGACAAGAGCAGAGACTCAAAAATTACTTTTTGAATGAATAAATGTTTTTGTAATAAGCATTCTTCATGACTAAGGTATGGAAGGAGAGTATAAAAATGCTTTGTGTTAAGAAGTAACCTAATTTTTTTCTAAAAATCTCCAAAAAGTGCTTACAGTTCTCTGCATTTTACAAAATATGTAAATGAATCATCTTCATCCTATGGCATGTTATTGGCCTAAAAGTCTAAGATTTTTCTTAAAACTGATTTAAGATGATGATCTTTTGTGTGTTTATATCTGTAAGTTTTATACTGTTGTTTTTAAGCATAATTCTATCCGTGTTCTATTTTGGAAAGCATGTTTCTGTAAGCAGCTGGGCATTTTAGAAATGTCTGTTCTCTAAGTTTGTAGCATCACATCATGGATTTCTTATTTTGAATTTTATTTTTTTGTAAGAAAATAAAGGAAAAATAAGTTTTGCAGGGAATCGATTTTGAGCAAGTTACGTCTTACAACCAGAACTCATGCCTTCATCTCTGGCCTTCAGAGATCTGATGTGGGCACTGTAAGTAGAGTTACTCTCAGTAAAACTATAACTTTCCCAAATTTCGTCATGGTTTCAAGTAAACAAATAACATGTCAATTGGTAATGCATTATAAAAAACAAAATTTGTTTTTATATTATAATTTTAAAATAGTGTTATTTTTATAACTAAGGCAGAACTTGAACTTGTTACCTTGACTTTATCTTGTTTCTCTTCTCCGTTTCTCTCTTCTCCCATTGTTACAAAGGAAATAATACTGGGTTTCTATCTCAATCACTTTTGCCTCAATTTCTTCATCTATAAAGATAGAATAATAATAACACATCCAACACAATTATTGTGAGAATTATATGTGTGAAGGGCTTTGAACAATGCCTAGAACATGAAAAGAACTCAGTAGTATGTTAGCCAGTATTTTCATTAATAGTTGAAGTAGCAGTAGTAGTAGTATTTTTGAGACAGGGTCTCCCTCTGTGGCCCAGGCTGGAGTGCAGTGGTATGATCACAGCTCACTGTAACCTCCAACTGCTGGGCTCAACTGATCCTCCCAATTAGCTGGGACTACAGGCATGCACCACCATGCCTGGCTGAGTTTTCAATCTTTAGATTAAAACTAATCTTTAGATTTAATCTTTAGATTAAAACTGTCACTTTAGATTAGAGGCAGGGTCTCACTGTGTTACCCAGGCTGATCTCAAACTCCTGGGCTCAAACCATCCTCCCACCTCAGCCTCCCAAAGTGCTGGGATTACAGGTGTCAGCCACTGTATCCAGCCAATATTATTTCTATTAGGTAGGAAAGAGGAAGACAACAGTACCTTGTGATTATCCTTTTTTGGGTAGTGCTAAGAGGAAAGGATTCCTGGTATCCCAGTATTTTAAGTAAAAATATGCCTGACTGGGGAGAAGCCAAGATGGCTGATTAGAAGCACTTCCAGTCTGTGGCTTCCACCAAAAAGAATGAAAACAGTGAATGAATCCTGTTCCGTCAACTGAAGTATATAGGTTCTCTTACTGGGACTGACTAGGTGGTTGGTGCGTCCCACACAAAGCAAGGAAAAGTAGGGTGGAGCAATGACCCAAGACAGGATAAGGGGAAGTCCCACACCCAGCCAAGGGAGGTGGTGGGTGACTGTGCTACCCTTCCCAGGAGGTCACACTTTTTCTGCAGATCTGTGCATCCCACAAATCAGGAGATCCCCTCATGAGCCCATGCCACCAGGGCCTTGGGTCCTAAGCACAGAGAGGTGCAACACACTCAGGTGTGGCCAGTGGCAGCAGGCTGAACACTCCCTAAGATGACCAAGTTCCCAGGGGGAGGATTGGCTGCCATCACTGAGGCTCCAGTTGGCCATTTTCCCCTGATGTTGTCAGGAGACTGGATCATTGCTCCACCCTGCTTTTCCTCGCTCTACATGGTATGCGCCAACCACCTAGTCAATCCCAGTGAAAGAACCTGGCCACCCCAGTTGCTGGAACAGGATTCACTCATAGTTTTCATTCTCAGTGGAAGCCACAGGCTGGAGCTGCTTCTAATTGGCCATCTTGGCTCCTCCTTACTCAGGCATATTCTTACTTTACAAGAGGAATTCCCTACAGTGTAGCACAGTGGCTGTGGCAAATCATAGCCAGATTGCTTCTTTAGGAGGGACCCCGATCCATCCTTCATCACCAGGTGCCCTCCCCCGCAAGAATTGCAGCAATTCCACCAGAGGCTTATGGACAGAACTCTGATATCCCTGGGAAGGAGCCCCTGGGGATGGGGCAGCAGTAGTCTCATGGTTCAGTGGACCTAATCTTTCCTGCCTGCTGGCAGCCTGGATGAGGTGGATTCTCCCCAGTGCAGCTGATTCATGTTGAATGGGCAAAAGCTGGAAGCATTCCCCTTGAAAACTGGCACAAAAAAGGATGCCCTCTCTCACCACTCCTATTCAACATAGTAATGGAAGTTCTGTCCAGGCAGTTAAGCAAGAGAGAGAAATAAAGGGCATTCAAATAGGAAAACAGGGAGTCAAATTGTCTTTGTTTGCAGACGACATGACCTTATATCTAGAAAACCACATCATCTCAGCCCAAAAGCGCCTTAAGCTGATAAGCAACTTCAGGAAAGTCTCAGGATACACACTCAATGTGCAAAAGTCACAAGCATTCCTATACACCAACAGGCATGTAGAGAGCCAAATCATGAATGAACTCCCATTCACAATTGCTACAAAGAGAATAAAACACCTCTCAATACTGCTAACAATGGAAATGAAGGACCTCTTCCAGGAGAACTACAAACCATTGCTCAAGGAAACCAGAAAGGACACAAACAAATGGAGAAACATTCCCTGCCCATGGATAGCAAGAATCAATGTCCTGAAAATGGCCATACTCCCCAAAGCAATTTATAGATTCAGTGTTATTCCCATTAAACTATCACTGACATTTTTCACAGAATTAGAAAAAAAAGCTATTTTTAAATTCATATGGAACCAAAAGAAGAGCCCATATAGCCAAGACAATCTTAGGCAAAAAGAACAAAGCTGGAGGCATCATGCTACCTAACTTCAAACCATACTACAAGGCTACAGTAACCAAAATGGTATGGTACTGGTACAAAAGCAGACACATAGAACAATGGAACAGAATAGAGAACTCAGAAATAAGACTGTACATCTACAACCACCTGATCTTCAACAAACCTGACCGCCCCCCTAAAAAAAGCAGTGGGGAAAGGATTTCCTATTTAATATATGGTGCTAGGAGAACAGGCTAGCCATATGCCGAAAATTGAAACTGGACACTTTCCTTATACCTTATACAAAAATTAACTCAAGATGGATCAAAGATTTAATGTAAAACTCAAAACTATAAAAACCCTAGAAGAAAATCTAGACAATACCATTTAGGACATAGGCACAGGCAAAGACTTTATGATGAAGAAGGAAAAAGTAATTGAAACAAAAGCAAACATTGACAAGTGGGATCTAATTAAACTAGAGAATGTCTGCACAGCAAAAGAAACTATCATCAGAGCAAACAGGCAACCTACAGAATGGGAGAAAATTTTTGCAATCTGTTCATTTCACAAAGGTCTAATATTCAGAATTTACAAAGAACTTAAACAAATGCACAAGAAAAAAACAAACAACCTCATTAAAACGTAGGCAAAGGACATGAACAGACACTTCTCAAGTGAAGACATTAATGTGACCAACAAACACATGAGAAAAAGCTGAACATTATTGATCATCAGAGAAATGGAAACCAAAATCACAATGAAATACTATCTCATGCTAGTCAGAATGGTGATTATTAAAAAGTCAAGAAACAACATTTGCTGGTGAGGCTGCCGAGAAATAGGAACATTTATACACTGTTGGTGGGAGTGTAAATTAGTTCAACCATTGTGGAAGACAGTGTGGCAATTTCTCGAAGACCTAGAACCAGAATTACCATTTGACCCAGGATTCCTATTACTGGGTATATACTCAAAGGAATATAAATTATTCTTTTTTTGGAATATAAATTATTCTATTATAAAGATATATGCATTTGTATATTTATTGCAGCACTCTTTACAATAGCAAAGACATGGAATAAACCCATCAATGATAAACTGGATAAAGAAAATGTGGTACATAAACACCATGTGCTATATATACTATGTACATATGCAAATATGGTACATATGCTATGCAGTCATAAATAGGAATGATGTCCTGTTTATGAAGCCATCAGGTCCTTTGCAGGGACATGGATGGAGCTGGAACCCATCATCCTCAGCAAACTAATGCAGGAAGAGAAAACCAGACACTGCACATTCTCACTTATAAGTGGGAGCAGAACAATGAGAACACATGGACACAGGGAAGGAAACAAAACACATTAGGGCCTGTTGGGGGAAGGGGTTGTGGGGGGAGAGAGAGAATCGGGAAAAATAGCTAATGCATCCTGGGCTTAATACTTAGGTGATGGGTTGATGGATGCAGCAAACCACCATGGCACAAGTTTACCTATGTAACAAACCTGCACATCCTTCACATGTACCCCAGAACTTAAATTAAAAATAGAAACATATATGCCTGATATTTAATTCTCCTCTCCTTTTTTTGGCAGATATAAACCACATTAGGACATATAGCTTCTCTTCCTATTTACCTTCTACTTTTCTCCCTTACTTCCCCACAACCTCAAGGGAAGAATAAGAGGACAAAGTGGTCAGGTTTCGTGGGGAGGGGTGGTGAAGAATTTGAATGCCTCTTTTTTTTCTGTCTGAGCATTGCCTGGAACATTCTGAGTATTAAGTATCTTTTATTGCAAGTTAATACAGATGTTATATTTTGTCTACTGAATTTACTAGTACTTAAATAAATGGCATTTAACATTTCAAACTTGTTTCCAGAGAACTAAATATTCAACTCTCATTTCTTAAATTGGAAAAGTGACAAACCATTATTGTCTTTTTTATAGCAATATATTATTTATTTTTATTGCAATTAATTAATCAGTTTTTGAGACAGAGGCTCACTGTGTTGCCCAGACTGTAGTGCAGTGGTGCGATCACCACTCACTGCAGCCTCAACCTCCTGAGCTCAAGTGACCCTCCTACCTCAGCCTCCTGAGCAGCTGGCACCACAGTCATGCACCACAATGCCCAGCTAATTTTTGATTTTCTGTAGAGAAAGGGTTACACCATGTTACCTAGGCTGATCTTGAACACCTGAGCTCAAGCAATCTGCCCTCCTTGGCCTCCCAAAGTGTTGGGATTGAAGGCATGAGCCACCATACCTGGCCTAAGGTAAGCTATTTAAACAAAAAGGCTCATGGCCATAAAACAGAATGTCAAGTTTAATTAATTGAAGTTGTTCTTAAAAAATAAAAAGTCAGAATGCCTTTTTATTTATTCACAATCTGAACTACACCTGTGAAGTGGAGCTTAATAAATACATCGAATAGGCAGTAAGTTCTCTCTGTTTCTTTCCTTAGAAACTAAGGAACAGGCCAGGCACAGTGGCTTATGCCTATAATCACAGCACTTTGGGAGGCCAAGGCAGGTGGATCCTGAGGTCAGGAGTTCAAGACCAGCCTGGCTAAGATGGTGAAACCACGCCTCTACTAAAAATACAAAAGTTAGCCGGGCATGGTGGTGGGCACCTGTAATTCCAGCTACTCAGGAGGCTGAGATAGGGAATTGCTTGAACCCGGCAGATGGAGGTTGCAGTGAGCCAAGATCATGCCACTGCACTCCAGGCTGGGCGACAGGGTGATTCTCCATCTCAAAACAAAAAAGGAAAAAAAAATCAAAAAAAAAGAAAGAAAGAAAGAAAGAAACTAAGGAACAATGTGGCTGGTGTGGTGGCTAATGCCTGTAATCCCAGCACTTTGTGGGCTAAGGCGGGTAGATCACTTGAGGTCAAGAGTTCAAGACCAGCCTGGCCAATATGGTGAAACCTTATCTCTACTAAAATTATCAAAATTAGCCAGGCATGTTGGTACATGCCTGTAATCCCAGCTATTCAGGAGCCTGAGGCAGAAGAATTGCTTGAACTGAGGAGGCAGAGATTGCAGTGAGCCAAGATCGCACCACTCTGTACTCCAGCCTGGGTGACAGAGTAAGACTCTAATGAACGAAAGAAAGAAAGAAAGAGAGAGAGGGAAGGAAGGAAGGGAGGGAGGGAGAGAGAGAGAGAGAGAGAGGGAGAGAGAGAGAGGGAAAGAGAACGAAAGAAAAAAAGAAGAAAGAAAGAGAAAGAAAGAAAGAAGAAAGAAAGAAAGAAAGAAAGAAAGAAAGAAAGAAAGAAAGAAAGAAAGAGAGAAAGAGAAAGAAAAAAAGAAGAAAGAAAGAAAGAAAAGAAAAGAAAGAAAGGATTGAAAGAAAGAAAGAAAGGGAGGGAGGGATCAGGAACAGTGTATATAATTGTTTGGAAATTTTTTTAAAAGCTGGATGGATAATCTTAATGCCAGGTGTCATTGGTTTTATGCTACTGTTAACCTTACATTCTGTAGGAATGACCCTGGGAACTGGCATACACTCTGTAGTCAGATCATACATTTTACCTGCTAGTATTTACTGTTTCTTTCATCATAGTTAAGTATTTAAGAAAATGCAAATATTTCCAATATAACTTTATGAAAAATTTACCTGAAATGATTGGTTTTAATATTCAACGAACAGAGTATTGAAACTTTTCTTGTGTGTGTTTGTGTAAACTTTTGTCTTCTCTTTTTATTCTGTGTACATTTTCTTAAGCTAAATTTACAAAAGATGGAATTTTGTTATAAATCATAAAGTTAAATTTTTTTTCTTTTTTGAGGCAGAGTCTCACTCTGTCTCCTGGTCTGAGAGTGCAGAGGCTCAATCTGGGCTTACTGCAATCTCCACCTCCCAGGTTCAAGCAGTTCCCCACCTTAGCCTCCCGAGTGCCTGGGACCACAGGCATGAACCACTATACCTAGCTAATTTTTGTATTTTTTGTAGAGACAGGGTTTCACCATGTTGGCCAGGCTGGTCTCAAACTCCTGATCTCAAGTGATCCACCTGTCTCAGCCTCCCAAACTGCTGGGATTTCAGGTGTAAGCCACCACACCCAGCCAAAGGTAAACATTTTATAACTAATTTTTCTTTTAGGTCAAGACCATGTCATGTTTCCTTGATTCTGACCTTATAGAACTGTAAAATGATTCCTCTTCCAAATGAGCATACAGGTTCTCAGCAGACATGTACGTCTCTGTCTATTTGATGGTAAGAAGGGGAGATTACTGAGGAATTAAATCAATTCACACTAGGATTATGGAGAAACATTTCCTTGGGTTCTTTTCCATTCAACTCCTCTCTGATCCTAAGAGAATATTTTTTACCAAGTACCAAACCAAAGTTTTAATTACTCTTTAAATATTAATTTATTTTATGAGATACAGTTTAAATAGTGCTTAGATGGAAATTTATAGCTTTAATTGCATATACTAGAAAAAAAATACAGAAAGATTTAAAGTCAGTGATCTAAGCTATCAACTCAAGTCTAGAAAAAGAAGAGGGAAAAAGTGAAAGAAAACAAATTATCAACATCTGACATGGAAATAGAGACATTATCACAGATCCTGCAGACATTAAGAAGACAATAAGGAGATACTGTAAACAACTTTATACCAATAAATTTGAGAACTTTGATTAAATAGATAAATTCCTGGAGAATTATAATTTACTGAAAATGGCATAAGAAGAAATAGAAAATTTGAATAACCCCGTTAAAAAATTAAAACTATAATTTTAAAAAATCTTCCCATAAAGAAATCTCCAGGCCCAGGTGGCTTCAATGGTGAATTCCTCCAAACATTTAAGGAAGAAATAATACCAATCTTATACAGACTCTTCAAAAGAATAGAGAAAAGAGAAATTCTTCCCAATTCATTGTATAAGGCCAGGAAAAACATGATATGAAAATATGACAAGACATTACGATAAAGGAAAATTACCAGACCAGTATCTCTTATAAATATAGAAACTAAAATTCTAAACAAAATATTATTAAACTCAATCTAGCAGGATACAAAAAGGAAAATATATTATGGCCAACTTGTATTTCAGGAATTCAAATGTACACACATATGTAACCACATTTAACATTTGAAAATCAATCATAACTTGCCATACAGAACAAAGAAGAAAAATCATGTGATCATCTTTAAAAATCTGGAAAAAGAAATGTGACAAATTTCAACACCCATTTGTGATTTTTTTTCTAATTCCCTACACACTAGGAATAAAAGGGAACTTCCTCAAATCAGTAAAGGGCAGCAAGAAAAAAACTAAAAGTAGCATTATCATACTTAACAGTAAAATATTGAACACTTTTCCTTGCGAAATATTGAACACTTTTTCTGTAAGAGCGGGAACAAGTCAAAGATGTCCAAGCAATAAAAAAAAGAAATCGGTTTTCTAAATAGACAAAAGACTTGAACAGGCACTTCAAAAAAGAAAATATATGAAAAGCTACTTGGAGTTAAAAAAAGATGCTCAACATGTAAGAAGTCTTCAGGGAAATGCAAATTAAAACCACAGTGAAAAACACTTAACTATATGTTAGGCACAAGAAACCTACCTTAAATATAATGCTACAGGTAAGCTAAAAGTAAAAGGGTGGGAAGAGCGATATCATTCAAAACATATTAATATCAGACAAACTAGACTTTGGACACTACATAATGATAAAAGTGATAGTTCACCAAGAAGTCAAGATGGCAATAGTCCTAAATGGGTACACATATAACATCAGAACTTTAACTCACATGAAATAAGAATCGGTGGAACTGAAGATAAATCAGCAAAGCCACAATTATAATTGCAGACTTTAACATTTCTCTCTCAGTAATATAAAACAAGCAGTCAGAAAATTAGTAAGGATATAAGAGAACTGAATAACATATCAACAAACTAGATTTGATTGATATTTGCATAACACTTCACCTCAAAATAGTACAATACACATTCTCTTAAGTACATATGGAATAATCAGCAATAGATGGTCCTGGGTCAGAAAACAAACGTAGAGAAATTTAAAAGAATTAGAATCATACAATATATGGTCCTTGATTACATGAAATTAAATTAGAAAGCAGTAACAGAAAAATAAGTGAAAAAATCCTGAAACACTTGGAAATTAAACAATATACTTGTAAATAATCAAAGGGTTAAAAGGAAATTTCAAGGGAAATTGGAAAATATTTGGAACTGAACAAAAAAATGAAAATGCAACATACTGTAATTTGCAGGATGTTAGTTAAAGAATTGCTTAGACTAGGCCAGGATCCAAGATGGCCGTTTAGGAACAGCTCAGGATTGCAGTGCTCAGTGAAAGTGCAGAGGGTGACTGGACACTGCATTTTTATTGCCCACAGGCTAGGAAATTACCAGGTGGAGGAGCTCCACCGGTTGCCAGTGCAGCTGTGTCAGCCAGCGCAGCAGCTTTGCCCCACACAGCTGCTTTGTCAGCGCCCCGGCGCAGCGGTTCTCCATACAAAATACACTTATCCAGATGCCCTTTTGGCTGGCAATTGGAGCCATGGAAAGTCGCCCATTCATCTGTTTAAAAAGGGGACTGAACAGGGAACCAGGACAGTAGATTCCAGGGCAAAAAAAGTGCTACAAATCTCACTGCTGCTGTTTAAGCCAGTGCAGTGAGTCACTGCATGGGAAAACACACAGATCCTGGCGCACCTTCAACAGGCGACTGGAACACCAACTTAAAAAAAAAAAAAAGGCTCAGAGACAGGAAGCCAGGTGATCAGGCTTGGCTGGTCCCACCCCCACAAAAGAACAGCAATCAGAAACTCTCTGGATTGAGAGTTTCACAACAAGTGCAGCTGAACCCGGGACAGTCCAGCTCTGTGGGGGAGGGGCATCCACCATTACCGAGGCAGCCCACCACTATGGAGGTAGTCAGCCAATGCTGAGGCAGCCCACCGTAGCCAAGGCAACCCTCCATTGCTGAGGCAGCCAACCATTGCCAAGGCAACCCACCACTACAGAGAGACTCCACCTTAACAGAGGCGGGCCACCATTGCCGACACAGTTCTAACTACACCCATATAAACAGGACTGCAGGGAAGATCACTTGGCAGCTGGGCGGAGCCCACAGCAGCTCAGCAAAGCCTCTACAGGCAGACAGTGACTAGGCTGCCTCCTTGCTGGGCAGGGCAGCTCAGAAGGAAAAAAAAAAGAAGGCAGCAGCATAATGGAAACTCATAAATAAAGCCCTAAATCCGACAGAGCACCTGGGAACAAAAAGCAGTTTATGAGTTCTGCGGCAGCAGACCTAAACGTACCTGCCAAGCAGCTCTGAATGAACAACGGAGCTCACAGCTCAGCATTTGAGCTCCTATAAAAAGCAGACTGTCTCCGCAAGCAGCTCCCTAACCCCTGTATATCCAAAGAGCCACCTCATAAAGGAGAGATCAGACTGACACTTGGCGAGTATCCTTCTGGGACAAAGATAGCAGAAGAAGAAAACTGGTAACAACCCTTATTGTTCTGCAGCTGCTGCAGGTGATCCCCAGGCAAGCAGGGCCTGGAGTGGACCTCAGCAGACCTACAGCAGAGGGGCCAGACTGTCAGAAGGAAAACCAAGAAACAGAAATAACTGCATCATCAACAAACAGAACGTCCACTCGGAGACCCAATCTGAAAGCCAGCAACTACAAAGATGACAGGTGGATAAATCCATAAAGATGGGAAGAAACCAGCGCAAAAAGGATGAAAACACCCGAAACCAGAACACCTCTCCTCCTACAAGGGATCACAACTCCTCACCAGCAAGGGAACAAGGTTGGAGGGAGAACGAGTGTGATGAAATGACAGAATCAGACTTCAGAAGGTGGGTAGTAAGAAACTTGTGTGAACTAAAAGAACATGTTCTAACCCAATGCAAAGAAACTAAGAACCTTGAAAAAAGATTGGACAAAATGCTAACGAGAATGGACAAAATAGAAAGGAATAGAAGATGGCCATTTAGGAACAGCTCAGGATTGCAGCTCCCAGTGAAAGCGCAGAGGATGAGTGGACGCCGCGCTTTTATTGCCCACAGACTAGGAAATTCCTGGGCGGAGGTGCTCCACGGTCGCCAGCGCGGCTGTTTCGGCCAGCGCGGCTGTGCCAGCCGGCACCGCTGTTTTGCCCCGCGTGGCTGCTTTGTCGGCGCCCCGGAGCCGCGGTTCTCCGTACAAAATACACCGGTCCGGGGGCCCTTTTGGCTGGAGATTGGAGCCACGGGAAGTCGCCCATATACCGGTTCAAAAACGGGACTGAGCAGAGAACCAGGACAGTAGATTCCAGGGCAAAAAAAAAAAAGCGCCACAAACCTCAGTGCCGCTGTTTAAGCCAGCGCAGTGAGTGGCCGCAGGGGAAAACAAACAGACCCCAGCGCCTCTTCAACAGGCAACTGGAACACGAACTTAAAAAAGGCTCTGAGGCAGGGAGCCCGGCGATCAGGCTCGACTGGTCCCACCCCTACAAAAGAACAGCAACCAGAAACTCAGGATTGAGAGTTTCACAGCAAGCGCAGCTGAACCCAGGACAGTCCAGCTCTGTGGGGGAGGGGCGTCCGCCATTACCGAGGCAGCCCGCCGTTGCCAAGGCAACCCGCCACAGCAGAGACTCCGCCCCAAAAGAGGCGGGCCACCTTCGCCAAAGCAGTTCTAACTACACCCATATAAACAGGACTGCAGGGAAGTTCACTCGGCAGCGGGGCGGAGCCCACAGCAGCTCAGCAAAGCTGCTATAGGCCGACAGTGACTAGGCTGCCTCCTTGCTGGGCTGGGCAGGTCTGAAGGAAAAAAAAAAAAAAAGAAGGCGGCAGCATAATGGAAACTCATAAATAAAGCCCTAAATCCCTGGGACAGAGCACCTGGGAACAAAAAGCAGTTTATGAGTTCTGCTGCAGCAGACCTAAAAGTACCTGCCCAGCAGCTCTGAATGAACAACAACAGAGCTCGCAGCTCACCATTTGAGCTCCTATAAAGAAGAGACCGTCTCCTCAAGCAGCTCCCTGACCCCTATATATCCAAAAAGACACCTCATAAAAGAGAGATCAGATTGACACTAGGCGGGTATCCTTCTGGGACAAAGATAGCAGAAGAAGAAAACTGGTAACAACCCTTGCAGTTCAGCAGCTGCTGCAGGTGAACCCCAGGCAAGCAGGGCCTGGAGTGAATCTCAGCAGACCTACAGCAGAGGGGCCAGACTGTCAGAAGGAAAACCAAGAAACAGAAATAACCTCATCATCAACAAACAGAACGTCAAACTGAAAGATTTGAGACCCAATCTGAAAGCCAGCAACTACAAAGTCGACAGGTGGATAAATCCTTAAAGATGGGAAGAAACCAGCGCAAAAAGGATGAAAACACCCGAAACCAGAACACCTCTCCTCCTAAAAGGGATCACAACTCCTCACCAGCAAGGGAACAAGGTTGGAGGGAGAACGAGTGTGATGAAATGACAGAATCAGGCTTCAGAAGGTGGGTAGTAAGAAACTTCTATGAACTTAAAGAACATGTTCTAACGAAATGCAAAGAAACTAAGAACCTTGAAAAAAGATTTAATGAAATGCTAACGAGAATGGACAAAATAGAAAGGAATATAAGTGAATCGATGGAGCTGAAAAACGCAACACGAGAACTTCGTGAAGCATGCACAAGTATCAACAGCCGAATGGACCAAGCAGAAGAAAGGATATCAGAGGTCGAAGATCAACTCAATGAAATAAAACGGGAAGGCAAGACTGGAGAAAAAAAGGGTAAAAAGGAATGAACAAAGTCTCCAAGAAATGTGGGACTATGTGAAAAGACCTAATCTATGTTTGATAGGCATACCCGAATGCGACAAAGAGAATGAATCCAAGCTGGAAAATACTCTTCAGGATATTATCCAGGAAAACTTCCCCAACCTAGCAAGGCAGGCAAACATTCAAGTCCAGGAAATACAGAGAACACCACAAAGATATTCGTCAAGAAGAGCAACCCCAAGGCACATAATCATCAGATTCACCAGGGCTGAAATGAAGGAGAAAATACTAAGGGCAGCCAGAGAGAAAGGTCGGGTTACCTATAAAGGGAAGCCCATCAGACTCACAGCAGATCTCTCAGCAAAAACCCTACAAGCCAGAAGAGAATGGGACCAATATTCAACATCCTTAAAGAAAAGAACTTTTAACCCAGAATCTCCTGTCCAGCCAAACTAAGTTTCATAAGTGAAGGAAAAATAAAATCCTTTCGGAACATGCAAGTACTCAGAGATTTCGTCACCACTAGGCCAGCTCTACAAGAGCTCCTGAAAGAGGCTCTACACATATAAAGGAACAACCAGTACCAGCCACTCCAAAAACATGCCAAATGGTAAAGAGAATCAACACAATGAAGAATCTGCATCAACTAATAGGCAAAACACCCAGCTAGCACCAAAATGGCAGTATAAAATTCACACATAACAATATTAACCCTAAATGTAAATGGACTAAATGCCCCAATCAAAAGACACAGACTGGCAAATTGGATAAAAAGACAAAACCCATCGGTGTGCTGTATCCAGGAAACCCATCTCACATGCAAGGATACACAAAGGCTCAAAATAAAGGGATGGAGGAAGATTTACCAAGCAAATGGAGAGCAAAAAAAAGCAGGAGTTGCAATTCTCATCTCTGATAAATTAGACTTTAAAGCAACAAAGATCAAAAGAGACAAAGAGGGACATTATATAATGGTAAAAGGATCAATGCAACAAGAAGAGCTAACGATCCTAAATATATATGCACCCAATACAGGAGCACCCAGATACATAAGGCAAGTTCTTAATGACTTACAAAGAGACTTAGACTCCCACACAATAATAGTGGGAGACTTTAACACCCCATTGTCAACATTAGACAGATCAACCAGACAGAAAATTAACAAGGATATCCAGGACTTGAACTCAGACCTGGACCAAGCAAACCTAATAGACATTTACAGAACTCTCCACCCCAAATCCACAGAATATACATTCTTCTCAGTACCACATCACACCTACTCTAAAATTGACCACATAATTGCCAGTAAATCACTCCTCAACAAATGCAAAAGAATGGAAATCGTAACAAACAGTCTCTCAGATCACAGTGCAATCAAGTTAGAACTCAGAATTCAAAAACTAACCCAGAACCACACAACTTCATAGAAACTGAACAACTTGCTCTTGAATGTTGACTGGATAAACAATGAAATGAAGACAGAAATAAAGATGTTCTTCGAAACCAATGAGAATGAAGACACAACATACCAGAATCTCAGGGACACTTTAAAACAGTATCTAGAGGAAAATATATAGCAATAAGTGCCCACACGAGAAGCAAGGAGAGATCAAAAATTGACACCCTCTCATCAAAACTGAAAGAGCTAGAGGAGCAAGATCAAAAAAACTCAAAGTCTAGCAGGAGACAAGAAATAGCTAAGATCAGAGCAGAACTGAAGGAGATAGAGACACAAAAAACCCTTCAAAAAATCAATAAATCCAGGAGGTGGTTTTTTGAAAAGATCAACAAAATAGACAGAACACTAGCCAGATTAATGAAAAAGAAAAGAGAGAATAACCAAATTGATGCAATAAAAAACGACAAAGGGGATATCACCACAGATTCCACAGATATTCAAACCATCATCAGAGAGTATTACAAACAACTCTATGCAAAAAAACTAGTAAACCTGGAAGAAATGGATAATTTCCTGGACACTTGCCTCCTCCCAAGCCTAAACCAGGAAGAAGCCGAAGCCCTGAACAGACCCACAACCAGGTCTGAAGTTGAGGCAGCAATTAAGAGCTTACCACCCAAAAAAAGCCCAGGTCCAGACGGGTTCACAGCTGAATTCTACCAGACATACAAAGAGGAGCTGGTATGATTTCTTCTGAAACTATTCCAAACAATAAAAAAAGAGGGAATCCTTCCCAAATCATTTTATGAGACCAACATCATCCTGATTCCAAAACCCGGCAGAGACTCAACAAGAAAAGAAAACTTCAGGCCAATATCCTTGATGAACATGCAAAAATCTTCAATAAAATACTGACAAGCCGATTGCAATGGCACATCAAAAAGCTTATCCACCATGATCAAGTAGGCTTCATCCCGGGGATGCAAGGCTGGTTCAACATACGCAAGTCTATAAACGTAATTCACCACATAAACAGAACCAAAGACAAAAACCACATGATTATCTCAATTGATGCAGAGAAGGCCTTTTACAAAATTCAACAGCCCTTTATGCTAAAAACCCTCAATAAGCTAGTTATTAATGGAACGTGTCCCCAAATAATAAAAGCTATTTATGACATACCAACAGCCAATACCATACTGAATGGGCAAAAACTGGAAGCATTCCCCTTGAAATCTGGCACAAGACAAGGATGCCCACGCTCACCACTCCTATTCAATATAGTACTAGAAGTTCTAGCCAGAGCAATCAGGCAAGAAAAAGAAATAAGGGGTAGTCAAACAGGAAAGGAGGAAATCAACTTGTCTCTATTTGCAGACAACGTGATTGTATATCTAGAAGACCCCATCATCTCAGCCCCAAATCTCCTGAAACTGATAAGCAACTTCAGCAAAGTCTCAGGATACAAAATCAATGTGCAAAAATCACAAGCATTCCTATACACCAATGACAGACTTAAACAGAGCCAAATCTAGAACGAACTTCCATTCACAATTGCCACAAAGAGAATAAAATACCTAGGAATACAACTAACAAGGAACGTAAAGGACTTCTTCAAGGAGAACTACAAGCCACTGCTCAATGAAAAAAGAGAGGACACAAGCAGATGGAGAAACATTCCATGTTCATGGTTAGGAAGAATCAATATCGTGAAAATGGCCATACTGCCCAAAGTAATTTATAGATTCAACGCTATCCCCATCAAGCTACCAATGACCTCCTTCACAGAACTGGAAAAAAATACCTTAAACTTCATACGGAACCAAAAGAGAGCCCGCATAGCCAAGTCAATTCTAAGCAAAAAGAACAAAGCGGGAGGTATCACACTACCAGAGTTCAAACTATACTACAAGGCTACAGTAATCAAAACAGCATGGTACTGGTACCAAAACAGAGATATAGACCAATGGAACAGAACAGAGGTCGCGGAGGCAACACAACATATCTACAACCATCTAATCTTTGACAAACCTGACAAAAACAAGCAATGGGGACAGGATTCCCTGTTTAATAAATGGTGTTTGGAAAACTTGCTAGCCATGTGCAGAAAGCAGAAACTGGACCGCTTCCTGACACCTTACACTAAAATTAACTCCAGATGGGTTAAAGACTTAAACATAAGACCTAACACCATAAAAACCCTAGAAGAAAATCTAGGCAAAACCATTCAGGACATAGGCGTAGGCAAGGACTTCATGACCAAAACACCAAAAGCATTGACAACAAAAGCCAAAATAGACAAATGGGACCTAATCAAACTCCACAGCTTCTGCACGGCAAAAGAAACAGTCATTAGAGTGAATCGGCAACCAACAGAATGGGAAAAATTTTTTGCAGTTTACCCAGCTGATAAAGGGCTGTTATCGAGAATTTACAAAGAACTAAAACAGATTTAAAGAAAAAAACAAACAAGCCCATTCAAAAGTGAGCAAGGATATGAACAGATACTTTACAAAAGAAGACATACATGAGGCCAACAAACACATGAAAAAATGCTCTTCATCACTGGTCATCAGAGAAATGCAAATCAAAACAACATTGAGATACCATCTCATGCCAGTTAGAATGACGATCATTAAAAAATCTGGAGACAACAATTACTGGAGAGGATGTGGAGAAATAGGAACACTTTTACACTGTTGATGGGAGTGTAAATTAGTTCAACCATTGTGGAAGACAGTGTGGCGATTCCTCAGGGACCTAGAAATAGAAATTCCATTTGACCCAGCAATCCCATTACTGGGTATATATCCAAAGGATTATAAATCATTCTACTATAAGGACACGTGCATACGAATGTTCATTGCAGCACTGTTTACAAGAGCAAAGACCTGGAACCAACCCAAATGCCCATCGATGATAGACTGGACAGGGAAAATGTGGCACATATACACCATGGAATTAGAGGATTAGAGTAGACCAGTTAGGGGGGATATGGCACCACACAGTAGTCAAAAACTACCCAGTGACATCTTCAGGAGAACAATATCTGGAGCCATCTGGCTTAAGATTAACCCTGGCTCCATTATTTGCTGAGGGCCTTGACCAAATCACTTGACCTTGCTCTGTCTCACTTTCAATATGAGATTAAATGAGTTAATGTAAGTGAAGTAATTAGAATGATACGGAGAAAAAACATAGTGCTTTAGAAGAGTGAGTCTGGATGAGAGACGGTGATGATCACTTAGGTAGAGGTAGAGATGAGAGATGTGGATAAAGATATATTTAAGAGATAAGGACCAACGAAATGTGGTGGTGGATTGGTTATGGAGGGTGGAGGGAGAGCAGGGTGTCAGTCATGACACCAAGTCTCTGACTTCCACATCTGGATGGATGGTGGCAACATTCAGTGAGATGGAGAGCACCGAAAGAGTTTGGAGGAATTGATGTGGGCTTGGTGTTGCTCATGCTGAATATACTTCTAATGCCGAACATGAAGAAAATGTCTTTCTTTCTTTCATGTGAACTGGGAGTAAATAGGTGAACCTGTGTTATTCACATCTACTTTCTGCCCAAAATCACTGCACAAACGAGCCAGTAGGTGTCATCAGCGACCAACAAGAGCTGAATCGTTTTTTTTTCTCCTAGATCTGGTTTGATACTTTTTCCTATACCTTTCCCAATTCTCCTATGTGAGAACATAAAACAAAACACGAAATTTTATTTTGAATAACATATAACATTAATACCACTTATCTCAAAATCATAGAAGTTAATTTATAAAACAAACGTATGTCAAACTTCCATAGTCACACAGATACTCA
This sequence comes from Sapajus apella, assembly GCF_009761245.1. Lineage (NCBI taxonomy): Eukaryota > Metazoa > Chordata > Mammalia > Primates > Cebidae > Sapajus > Sapajus apella. The sequence continues at coordinate 736,977 of NW_022437133.1, forward strand.
TGATGTTTGCTTAAGAGAGCTTCTTTAATAAATCTTAACCTAGTTCTACATAAAATGCATTGCTGCTAAAACTAATGAGATATCACTTCCAGTAATGGCTGGGTCAGCTCCTCTCAGACCAAGCCGCCCAGAGATAGCAGCCGTAACCAGCACTTTGGGAGGCAGAGGTGGCTGGATCACGAGGTCAAGTGTTCGAGACCAGTCTGGCCAACAAGGTGAAACCCCGTCTTTACTAAAAATACAAAAATTAGCCGGCATGGTGGCATGCACCTGTAATCCCAGCTACTCAAGAGGCTGAGGCAGGAGAATTGCTTGAACCCAGGAGGCAGAGGCTGCAGTGAGCAGAGATGGTGCCACTGCACTCCAGCCTAGGTGACAGAGTGAGACAGGCTGCATCTCAAAAAAAAAAAAAAAAAAAAAAAAAAGGCACCTCCCGGAAGGCCCTGCAGAACACTCAGAAGCAAGCAGACTCTGCAGAGATGCCTCGAGCCTCTATTCTGCGGCTTCATTTTTTGTTTTCTTTTTTTCATTCCTGTTTTCTTTTTCTTGACTTCCAGTGTGCTACTCATTCTGAATTATCCGTGGTTATTGATGAGTATATCTCTTTGGCTAGATTTCTTAGTGGTTGCCCTTGGAATTATTTTATACATACATAACTTACCACAGTCTACTAGTGTCAACATTCCATTGTAGTGATGCATAAAATCTTACCTCCCTTTAATTCTTTACCTCCCCTCATTTATAACTGTCTTAAATATTTCCTAAACATACATTGAGAACACAGCAGCAAACAATTTTAAAGACCTGAAAGAAGATCTACAATAATTACTTATATTTTTACTGTTTCCATTGTTCTTTATTCCTGATGCTTTAAGGTTCTTTTATCACATCCCATTTAGAGAATTTCCTTTCACCATTCTTTTTAGGGAAGGTCTGCTGCTGCCAGATTATCTTAGGCTTTATCTGAGGTTTCTGTTTCCTCTTCATTCCAGAATGATATTTTCACTAGATTTAAAATTCTGGGTTGACAGTACTTTTTGTTCAACATTTGAAAAATATTGTGCTACTTCCTTCTGTCTTTCAGGATTTCCAAGGAGAAATTCACTGTCATTCAAATTGTTTTTCCCCTATTGGTTAATCTAAACATTGTTTCTTTCTCGCTGCTTTCAAAGTATTTTCTTTGTGTTTCATTTTCAGAAGTTTATGGTGTATCTGGCATGAATTGCTTGGGTTTACCCAAGCATAAATTGCTTTGGGATTTGCTCAGTGTCTTCAATCTGTAGGTTTATGTCTTTTGCAAATTTGGGGATTTCTTTTCAGCCATTATTTCCTCAAATATCTTTTCAACTCCACTTCTTTCTTTTGATGCCTTTTCTCTCTATGTAGTAGTGCTGTGGTTGCTATTGCCAGTACCCCACCCTCCTCCCGCAATGCCAGTTCAGACAGATCTTGTAGTAGAGTTTAAAGTTATTGATCTAAGATGATGTCAGCTATGTCACTGATTAATTGAAAGCCCCACTTGTTGACACGGTTCTGATCCTGGTGTCATGACTCTGTCTTTGTCTTCCTACTCGCTTAGGCTCACTACTTCCTATGAGGAGGGGTTTCCCCCGCCCCCCAACTGGCTTCAAGCAGTAAGACAATCTATATCCCTCTATCTTCAGGTGAGTACCTTCAGCCTCTGTAACACACAAATCCAGTTCCTTGCCACCACATGCTCCTTCTGCATACAGAGCCCAGAAAACCTCTGGTTTTAGTCTCAACCTCTTTATTCTTCTATCTGTGGTCTGTTGACTTATTCATCTTATTTTTGAGTGTTGCTCTGCCTTTTTAACTATCACTGCTTTGTGGCTTTATGTCTGGAACGGAATGGCTGTGTTGAAGCATAAACTGGTTGAGAAGTTCTTGTACATTCTTTTTTTAAAAAAATTGAGGCAGAGTTTCACTATGTTGCCCAAGCTGGTCTCAAGCACTTGAGCTCAAGCAATCCCCCTGCATTAGCCTCCCAAGTAGTTACAGTTACAAGCCACTGCACTCGGCTCTTAACCCGGTTTGATGAACAAAATCTCTCTAAATATTTTTGAATCTTCAATTACTTCATTCTTTACATCTGGTTTTGCACAGAAAGCAATGTGATTCTACACCGGTCATTCACCGTCTCTGGCTGCAGTTTTCTGAAATGTATAGTGAGATGGCTGCACTAAATCCCTTTTAGCTCTTAGAGTCTATAAATAAGTCAAGAAAGATGTAAAATGATCAAGAAGAAGAAGTTACTCCTGATTGTAAACTTCAAAATCAGGATTTTCCAAGTTATAAAGATAAAAGAAAAGATAGTATCAAATTTCAATTTTGATGATAGCAAAGGATTCTTGGCTCTTAGACATAGAAAACGTTTCTTGAAAAACAAAGACCTTAAGATAAATAAATACAGTCTTACAGTAATCACTGGGTAATAATCACGAGGAGTTTGTACTCCAAGAGTCCAGGTTGTAAATATACATTATCTCAGGAAAAGTTTAAATAAATATGTGTTCCTCGTTAGAGGAAGTGGGATTTTGTTAAAAACAACCCAGCTGCCCAGAAAATACTCCTTGTTTTTCTTACAATACTTTTATTATTATGCCAAGTCATAAACTATTCACTAACAAATAAGGCTAAAACCCTGTGTTACGCCATTTTTGGATTACTATAAAGAAATAACCCATCATCTCAGCCCAAAATCTCAAGATGATAAGCAACTTCGGCAAAGTCTCAGGATACAAAATCAATGTGCAAAAATCATAAACATTCCTATACACCAATAACAGACAAACAGAGAGCAAAATCATGAGTGAACTCCCATTCACAATTGCTACAAAGAGAATAAAATATCTAGGAATACAGCAAACAAAGGATGTGAAGGACCTATTCAAGGAGAACTACAAACCGCTGCTCAAGGAAATAAGAGAGTGCACAAATGGATGGAAAAACATTTCATGCTCATGGTTAGGAATAATCAATATCGTGAAAATAGCCATACTGTCCAAAGTAATTTATAGATTCCACACTATCCCCATCAAGCTACCATTGACCTTCTTCACAGAACTGGAAAAAAAAAAACACCTTAAACTTCATATGGAACCAAAAAAGAGCCTACATAGCCAAGATAATCCAAAGCAAAAAGAACAAAGCTGGAGGCATCATGCTACCTGACTTCAAACCATACTACAAGACTACAGTAATCAAAACAGCGTGATACTAATGCCAAAACAGAGATATAGACCAATGGAACAGAACAGAGCCCTCGGCATTAATGCCACACATCTACAACCATCTGATCTTTGACAAACCTGACAAAAACAACCAATGGGGAAAGGATTCCCTGTTTAATAAATGGTATTGGGAAAACTGGCTAGCCATATGCAGAAAAGTGAAACTGGACCCCTTCCATATACCTTATACAAAAATTAACTCCAGATGGATTAAAGATTTAAACATAAGACCTAACACCATAAAAATCATAGAAGAAAACCTAGGTAATACCATTCAGGACATAAACATAGGCAAGGACTTCATGACTAAAACACCAAAAGCAATGACAACAAAAGCCAAAATAGACAAATGGATCTAATTAAACTAAAGAACTTCTGCACAGCAAAAGAAACAATCACTAGAGGGAACCAGCAACCAACAGAATGGGAAAAAATTTTGCAATCTACCAATCTGAGAAAGGGCTAATACCCAGAATCTACAAAGAACTAAAGCAGATTTACAAGAAAAAAAAAACAAACCCCATCAAAAAGTGGGCAAAAGATATGAACACACTTTTCAAAAGAAGACATTTATGCAGCCAACAAGCATATGAAAAAATGCTCACCATCACTGGTCATTAGAGAAATGCAAATTAAAACCACATTGAGATACCATCTCATGCCAGTTAGAATGGAGATCATTAAAAAATCTGGAGACAATGGATGCTGGAGAGGATGAGGAAAAATAGGAATGCTTTTACACTGTCAGTGGGGGTGTAAATTAGTCCAACTATTGTGGAAGGCAGTGTGGTGATTCCTCAAGGATCTAGAAATAGAAATTTCATTTGACCCAGGATTCCCATTACTGGGTATATACCCAAAGGATTATAAATCATTCTATTATTAAGACATACGCACATGTATGTTCATTGTGGCACTGTTTACAATAGCAAAGACCTGGAACCAACCCAAATGCCCATCAATGATGGACTGTATAAAGAAAATGTGGCACATATACACCGTGGAATACTATGCAGCCATAAAAAAGGATGAATTCATGTCCTTTGCAGGGACTTGCATGAATCTGGAAACCATCATTCTCAGCAAACTGATACAAGAACAGAAAACCAAGCACCACATGTTCTCACTCATAGATGGGTGTTGAGCAATAAGAACACATGGACACAGGGAGGGGAACATCACACACTGGGGTCCGTTGTGGGCTGGGGGGCTAGGGAAGGGATAGTGTGGGGTAGGGAGATTGGGGAGGGATAACATTGGGAGAAATACCTAATATAGGTGACAGAGGGGTGGAGGCAGCAAACCACCATGGCATGTGTATACCTATGTAACAACCTTACAAGATCTGTACATGTACCCTAGAGCTTAAAGTATAATAAAAACATATACACATTTAAAAAAAAAAAAAAAAAAGCAATACTCTAGGCTCAGTGATGAAAAGAGGTTTTATGGACTCATGGTTCTGCAGGGTGTACAGGAAGCTTGGCACAGGCATCTCCTCAGCCCTGAGGCCTAAGGAGGCCTCAGGAAGCTTCCAATTATGGCAGAAGGTAAAAGGGGAGCAGGCATCTCATATGGCAGAACAGGAGCAAGACCATGTTTGTGTTGCATGGTACTGGTACCAAAATAGATATATAAACCAATGGAACAGAACAGAGGCCTCAGAAATAACACAAGTGCCACATACTTGTAAAAAGCTATTTCTTCCAAGAACGAACTCACTATGGTAAGGACAGCACCAAGTGATGAGGAATCCACCTCTGTGATCCAGACACCTCCCACCAGGACTCATTTCCAACACTGAGGATTACAATTCAACATGAGATTTGGTAGTGATATACATTCAAACAATATCAAACCCCCTTATTTTTATCAATAACTTTAATTTCTTTATCATTTCAGGTTACTTACATCTTGCCATGCTTGCCTGATGATGATTGTTTTATCAGGTCCAGTTCCACATCTCAAGATCTTGGAATATTATTTGAACTTGGATTTTGTTATATTTGCAATGTATGTCAGTTGAAAGATAAAGCTTTCTAATGTATCAGTTAAAAGAAAAGGTTAAAAAATTTGTTTATATTGCATAGTAGTGGTACCAAAACAGATATATAAATCAATGAAACAGAACAGAGGCCTCAGAAATAACGCCACACACCAAAAACCATCTGATCTTTCAAAAACAAGCGATAGGGAAAGGGTTCCCTATTTAATAAACGATGTTGGTAAAACTGGCTAGCCATATGCAGCAAGCTGAAACTGGATTCTTTCCTTACACCTTATACAAAAAGTAACTCCAGATGGATTAAAGATTTAAACGTAAGGCCTAAAACCATAAAAACCCTAGAAGAAAACCTGGGCAATACCACTCAGGACATAGGTATAGGCAAGGACTTCATGACTAAAACACTAAAAGCAATGGCAACAAAAGCCAAAATAGACAAATGGGGTCTAATTAAACTAAAGATCTTCTGCACAGTAAAAGAAATTATCATCAGAGTGAACAGGCAACCTACAGAATGGGAGAGCATTTTTGCAGTCTACCCAACTGACAGAGGGCTAATACCCAGAATCTACAAAGAGCTAAAACAAACTTACAAGAAAAAAACCAACAACCCCATCAAAAAGTGAGCAAAGGATATGAACAGACACATCTCAAAAGGAGACATTTATGCAGCCAACAAACATATGAAAAAAGTTCATCATCACTGACCATTAGAGAAATACAAATTAAAACCACATGGTCAGGAGACAACAGATGCTGGGGAGAATGTGGAGAAATAGGAATGCTTTTATACTGTTGGTGGAAGTATAAATTAATTCAACCATTGTGGAAGACAGTGTGGCAATTCCTCAAGGATCTAGAACTAGAAATACATTTGACCCAGCAATCCCATTACTGGGTATATACCCAAAGAATTACAAATCATTCTATCATAAAGACACATGAACACATATATTTATTGCTGCATTGTTCACAATAGCAAAGACTTGGAACCAACCCAAAAGCCCATCAATGATAGACTAGATAAAGAAAATGTGGCACATATACACCATGGAATACTTATGCAGCCATTAAAAAGGATGAGTTCATGTCTTTTGCGGGAACAAGAAGGAAGCTGGAAACCATTCTCAGCAAACTAACACAAGAACAGAAAACCAAACACTGCATGTTCTCACTGATAAGCGAGAGCTGAACAATGAGAACACATGGACACAGGGAGGGGAACATCACACATTGGGGACTGTCAGGGGGTGGGAGGACTAGGTGAGGGATAGCATTAGGAGAAATACCTAATGTCGATGACAGGGTGATGGATGCAGCCAACAACCATGGCACGTGTGTACCTATGTAACAAACCTGCATGTTATGCACATGTACCCCAGAACTTAAAGTACAATTTTTAAAAAAAGGTCTGTATTGACAGGTAAATTCTTGAGGTTTTATGTGTAATAGAATGTTAATTTCTTGAGGAATTTTTTATTTAATTTTAAAATAAAAGAAAAAGAAATCTAATTTCTTTTATTTTAGAAAATGTATCTAGTTCTCAAAGCCTGTATCAGGTAACGAGAAGGAAAAAAAGATTGGCCTGAGTTGTATCATACCTTGAAAACAATGCATGGCTCCTGCTTACATTGTTACAGAATCATGGTAATAAGCAATCAGAACTTGCTTTAATCAGTGAATAGTGGTTTGATTGCTCTCATCCAGGATTTGGCAAATTTTTTTGTGAAGGGACAGATGGAAAATCATTTTGGCATTGCAGTCCTTATGGTCTCTGTCACCTTACTCAACTCTGCTGTTGAAATGCAAAAGTAGCCACAGAAAATATGTAAATGACCTGTGTGACTGCTTTCCTATAAGACTTTATTTACACAAAGAGGTGGCAGTCCACTTTTGGCCTACAGTCCACATACTTTGGCAATCCAGACTTAAAGTATGCATTATCTACAAGGAAAATGGGCAAACAAATCCACTAAACGTACAAATGAACTGAAACCCCTAAAAATTGGGATAAGAGTTTATAGATCATATCCTTATTTGAGCCTCCATTTAATCAGTGCCATCTACATACATGTAACCTTTGCCAAAACTGGCAGGTTTAGTGCTATTCTAGCCCAGCAGCGGGCAAGGTGCTACCTCAGGTTCTAGGCACTACCCACGTGTGGACATGTGTGGTTGGAAGAGCAATGTCTCTGTGTAGATTCTGCTGCCTGTGGACAGTTCTGCCCCCACCACAGCCTGCAGGCAACAGGGCTTGATGCGGGTACTGTTGATATTGCACCATTCTTGATATCTGGGGAGGGTCTCATATCCTCATCATCAGAGGACCCCCCACTTCCATCCCAGGCATTGCTGTAAATAAGCCAGCATCTTCTCTGGATCCCATGAGAGCAGCTGCTAGGCTTCTTTAACATGACCATTACCTCTGATAGACTGCAATTAAGTAGATACAGCCAACTTGGCATTGTTTTAGTTCTATTTACCTGGAACCACACCAGTGTCAACAGAATTAGACTGCCATACCCTTGACAGAATGTATGAGGCCCCCTCCATGAAGTCATGTGGAGGCTCGCAGGGAGAACCGCTCTGCTCTACTCATGGGACTCATTCACTTTCTCTTCAGAAGTGCTGAGTCCAGCCTGAGCAGCTGGCTCAGAGCCAATACCTGCCAGACACTAATGACACCCTCCATCCCACCTCCTAGGTGACTTTAGTTAACAGACTTCATTGAATTTAACACTTTTAAAATAACGATGTTATTTCTGTTGGTGGTGTCTTTCCAGAAAGATGAAGTGTTCTTGAAGTCCATATTTCTCCTGGTTTACCAGGACGGCATCCTCCCACTTCTATATTCCACACCCTGCCCCCAGGCAACTGGGCAGAAGAAGACACTGAGGCTGCACAATGGAAAGTTACCACTGACTTCCTTAAGCTAAACCAAAGAAATCAGGGCACCCTCCAAGCCCTGCTGTCACCAGATGAAGTTCATGAACCTTCTGACCTTTCAGAGCAGACCTCTGGGCCTTCTTGGGTGAAGTGAGAAGGAATGTGGCATAGCAGTGGCAACCCCTGCCCTCAGCTTTCTGTGGAATGGATGGATCCTTCACAATCACTTGAGTAAAATAATCATAAATTTAGCTTTTGACAAAATTTTGCTTTTATAGAAATCTTTACGGTCAACTTGAAACTTTAGTTGGTTTTTGAAAAAAAATTCTCTTTAAATCTAGATATAAAAGTATTCCTTATAAAAATTTCATTTATGGTTTAAAACATATTCAAATTATTGCATAAACATTTCTTTAAAAATATGGTCTGTACAAATAATCGAGTAAATCCTAAATTATAGAGTGATGGTGACTGTGACTTTAGTATCCTGAGACTGCTGAAGTTGCTTATCATCTTAAGGAGATTTTGGGCGGAGACCATGAGGTCTTCTAAATAAACAATCATGTCATCTGCAAATAGAAACAATTTGATTTCCTCTTTTTCTAATTGTATGCCCTTTATTTCTTTTTCTTGCCTGATTGCTCTGGTTAGAACTTCCAATACTATGTTAAATAGGAATGGTGAAAGAGAGCACCCTTGTCTAGTGCCAGTTTTCAAAGGGAATGCTTCCAGTTTTTGCCCATTCAGTATGATACTGGCTGTGGCTTTGTCATAAACAGTTTTTATTATTTTGAGATATGTTCCATTGATACCTAGTTTATTGAGAGTTTTTAGCATAAAGGGCTGTTGAATTTTGTCGAAAGCCTTCTCTGCATCTGTTCAGATGATCATGTGGTTTTTGTCTTTGGTTCTGTTTATGTGGTGGATTACATTTATACACTTGTATATGTTGAACCAGCCCTGCATCCCCGGAATGAAGCCTACTTGATCATGATGGATAAGCTTTTTGATGTGCTGTTGCATTCAGTTTGCCAGTGTTTTATTGAAGATTTTTGCATCTATGTTCATCATGGATATTTGGCCTCAAGTTTTCTTTTTTAGTTGTGTCTCTGCCAGGTTTTGGTATCAGGATGATGTTGGTTTCATAAAATGAGTTAGGTAGTACTCCCTCTTTTTGAATTGTTTGGAATAGTTTCAGAAGGAATGGTACCAGCTCCTCTTTGTATGTCTGGTAGAATTTGGCTGTGAACCCATCTGGTCCTGGACTTTTTTTGGTAGGTAGGCTATTAATTGCTGCCTCAACTTCCAACCTTGTTATTGATCCATTCAGGAATTCAACTTCTTCCTGGGTTAGGCTTGGGAGGGTTTATGTGTCCAGGAATTTATCCATTTCTTCTAGATTTACTGGTTTATGTGCATAGAGTTGTTTGTAGTAATCTCTGATGGAAGTTTGTATTTCTGTGGAATTGGTGGTGATGTCCCCTTTGTCATTTTTTATTGCATCTAGTCGATTCTTCTCTCTTTTCTTTTATATCAATCTGGCTAGCAGTCTGTCTATTTTGTTGATCTTTTCAAAAAACCAGCTCCTGGATTTATTGATTTTTTGAAGAGATTTTGTGTCCCTATCTCCTTCAGTTCTGCTCTGATTTTAGTTATTTCTTGTCTTCTGCTAGCTTTTGAATTTGTTCAATCTTACTCCTCTAGCTCTTTCAATTTTGATGATAGGGTATCGATTTTAGATCGTTCCTTGCTTCTCATGTGGGCACTTAGCTTATTCTTACCATTACGCCAGGGCTGGGGCATTTTAAATGAAAGAAAATGCTAGTGAGTTTCTTTCAGTGAATGTACAACATGAAGGAAGATAAATCTTTTTTCAGAATGTATTTTCCAAGACACTCTTCCATGCTTATTTGAGAATGTGACAAAGGAAGTTGACAAATGTGCACAACTTCAGAGTTTTTGACACATTAGAAAAGTATAGGGACAGTAGAGAAAAAGCTTCAGTCATGCTTAGGCCAGAAAGTGAGGTGCATCTGCAGGGGACAGACCCACAGGAGTGTGGGCATCTCTGCCATTAAGAGACTCCACCTTCTCTTCAGTCAGTGGAATCTCTTTTTTTGTATTTTTAGTAGATACTGGGTTTCACCATGCTGGCGACACTGGTCTCAAACTCCTGATCTCAGGTGATCTTCCTGTCTCTCTTTGATTTTTTAAATGCCATTTTTTGGCTTCCAAAGCAGGAAGAGGTTGTCAGGGGGCCAAAAACATCCTAAAAATGAGTACCTGGGGGTTCTGTGTCAAGGAGTGTAACTTAGCAACACACTGAATTAATTGTGAGAGCTATGGTGATGGGGGCAGGCAGCAGCAGAGCAGCCAGCAGACCTTCGCCAAGTGGCCATGCTCGTGGTGCCTACCTGTGAGGCCGGGGGGACTCACCACAGCAGAACCATGGGAGGGTGGGCAGTGAGGGGAGTCTGGGCTGTGAACTACATGGCCCACTCCTCCCTGCCTTCCCAGCCTCTTTTCATTGGTGAAGTGTCCTATCTGTCAGGCCCGCAGAGGTAAGAAATGTTGCAGCCCCGTTTCCTGGGTGCTTGCGATGGATGGCTAGGGGCAGATGTTAAAAAGCAGGCATAGTCTCAGTCTTCAGTGGTTTTGTGGTTGAATGTGCAAGGCTGGAGCAACTCACATAAAACCAGTTGAAATATATAATACCATGTACAAATGGAGCAAATTTGACTTGCCAACCCAGTAGCAGTTAAGAAACTCACAAGTTTAACAAAAGAGGAAGCCAGCTGTGTTCTCTGCCAGTGGAGGGCTTTGTCAGTTTGCAGCATCATAGAAAATCCTTTGCTGTGGACTGGCTCAGCTTCCTTTTCTGTGAAGCATTGCCAGTTGGGAGGCTTTCTTGGGATGTAGAGGTGGTCAGAGCTAGCTGTCATCTGGCTGCTGTGTTCTATTTTCTTAAAACAAAGAGACAGAGAGAGAAGCCTACTTACTTAGGGTACTGTGCATCTAAGGGTTACAATTGTCCATTCATTCGTTTATTCAGTATGTATATATGGAGGAGCTCCTCTGCTCCAGGCACAGCACTGGGCTTTGAGGATGTGGTGAGAGCAGTCCTGACAAGATCTCTGTCCTTATGATACAAGAGGTAGGCAGCAATCACACAAAACAATCACCAAAATTGTTCTTGTATTTAAATTCTGACAGTACTGTGGCCTGGGCTGTTAGTGGCCCTGTGGCAGGCACATAGTCAACAGTAAGTGTACAGGTGCACCATCCTACCCACACTCTCCCTCTCCAAACCCCACTGTTGTGTTGTTGTCAACCAGCTGGATTCAAATAAGTTTTCAGATGAATCCCTCACTATTTGAACTCCCACATCCACTATCTGAAACTCAAGAACACATGGATTTGGCAACACCGTATCTCTGAAAACTCAGACTTGCTATGGGAATTCCAATATTCAGATAGCAAGTTTGGCAGACACAGGGAGACCCGTCTCAAAAACAAAGAAAAAAAATAAGTGAATTGTGAATGAAAGGCAACACTGGATCATAGGTAGGAACATGGAGGCCAAGAGTGTTCTGACTTGGTGATTAATGATACTGAATGAGAGCATGCGAGTCTGTGTGCAGCAATATAAACAGAAATCATTAATGGAATACAGCTCACACTCAGGACTTTGGTAGTATGTCTGTTATTTAGTCCATTTCTCATACTCTGTAAGGCAGACTGGACCTTAACCTGCTCATTTATGTCTGACTTTGCCAGCAAAGATTTGCAGTGGAATGGAAAGAGAGCCAGAAGAGAAGTGATTTTAGTATTACAATTAGATAAACAAGTACTCATTAACATCTGCTGTATGCCAGAAGTTTCCTAGATGTTTTCATATATATTATCTAATTTAACCCTTTCCAACCACAAATGAAAAAACAAAGCTGTGATCACAGTAATCATCAGTACTAGTGTTGTTTGCATGCTTTTCAGGATTAAGTCACCAAAGTCAAACTCTTAAGTCACCAATTTCCATGAGGTGGAAACCAGTCGACCCTTGGTAGATGAGTCTGGAAGACCCGTGTTTGGGGCCTGACATACCCCACAACCTCACACCAGACTTTGACCTTGTGTCTAAATACATTCATACCTGCAGACCCAGAGACACATTGACTGGACTGGAAGGCAAACATGTTATTCTTCTACTTCAAAGCTTCTGTCTCGTATAGGATCTCCCTCAATGCGATGCACTACAAATCCTAGAGTTTTCTTATAAGTAACCCAATTAGTGTGCTACACTTTGTTGCATTTAAGAAAACACCATGGCAGGGTGCAGTAGCTCATGCCTGTAATCTCAGCACTTTGGGAGTTCAAGGCGGGTGGATCACAAGGTGAGGAGTTCGAGAACAGCCTGGTCAAGATGGTGAAACCCCGTCTCTACCAAAAATACAAAAATCAACCGGGCATGGTGGTAAGTGCCTGTAATCCCAGCTAGGCAGGAGGCTGAGGCAGGAGAATCGCTGGAACCCGGAAGGCGGAGGTTGCAGTGAGCCAAGATTGCACCACTGCACTCTAGCCTGGGGAACAGAGCAAGACTCTGTCTAGAAAGAAAGAAGAAAGAAAGAAAGAAAGAAAGAAAGAGAGAGAGAGAGAGAAAGAAAGAAAGAAGAAAGAAAGAAAGAAAGAGAAAGAAAGAAGAAAGAAAGAAAGAAAGAAAGAAAGAAAGAAAGAAAGAAAGAAAGAAAGAAAGAAAGAAAGAAGGAAAGAAAGAGGAAGAAAGAAAGAAAGGAAAGAAAGAAAATACCATTTGGCAAAATGTAAACATATATACCAAAATTTTTATAACCTTATTTTTCATATCTTCATTTCAGAATATACTAATCACTTCAGAAGGTGGAAGTGGCTCGGGCCCTCTCAACTTAAGAGAGGCTGAGGGGCTGTGGGTTGTGTTATCAGCTCCATGAAATTTCACAGATGAGACATGAGCCTCAAAAGGGTTGTTTTTCTTCTTACTTTACCTTAAGCTTTTTCCACTGTGCCGTGTTATCCGTGAGCAAATCAAAAGTATCCTACAGTTTGTAAGAGTGACACAGTGCTTATTTGCAGTCTTTGGGAGAGGTGACAAGAAATGGGATTTCTGGAGAAGTGCCTGCTTTCCTTGGATTAATCCTATAAACAAGATGATGCAGGTGGTATTAGGGCCTCCCTTTCTCCCTGGTTTCTGTAGCCTGGGAAACAGGGATGATCAATCTGGTTTGAGATCCACTGGGGTGCCCGTTGCCTTCCCTTGCAGTGCCTTTGCTCTTGGCTTCATTTTTCCAAACTCCTCTCTCCCTTAGCTCTCCCCAGACCTGTGGCCTTGAGAGCAGGCCCTGGAATTCACTGTTCCTGCTAGTTGGGTCAGGACGTGGACTCTTCCAATTATCTCAGCCGTCGGGCCAATCTTCCCCACATCCTCCACACCAGGGAGCAGCAAGAGGCAGGGAGAAGGCACCACAACCCCAAGCATTCTGAGCAGACTCTGGGATGCCAGGCCTTTCAGGGTGGGTCAGGTAAATAAAGGTTCACCAATTCAAAGGTGGAGGGGAAAAACAGTTCAGTCTTTGGAACCTGTCTTTGGTGTGAAAGGAGCTGCTTTCCTCTGGCTCACAACCCTGCAGCCAGCTCCACTGCTTGGCCCCAAGCCAAGTTGTCAGGGAGGCACTGGCTGGGAGGTAGGCCAGGGAGGTGGGCAGGGAGGTGGGCTAAGACGGATCTCCACTTGGTGAAGATGCCTGCTGGGTGGCCCTCTCCCAGAGTGGGGGTGCTTTCCTTCATCTGCCCCATGAGGAAAAGAGGAGAGGAGGACCAGGGAGAGGGATCCAGAATAAAAAAGAAACACCAAGTCCCAGGGATGCACTGGAAGAGACAGCTTCTCCCCCTACTCGGGACTGGGGGCTGAGAGCTGCCCCCCACCCCCCGGGAGTTAGTGAGGAGGGAGCTGGGCAAGGCCCAGCCTTGTTAGTGAGCAGCTCTGTGGCCTTGACTTGATCCCATGACTCTGTCTCCTCACTTAGAAAAGGGTGAGACAGGCACGTGCAGGCTGTGGTGGGACAGGCTGTCTGCAGGTAGCTTGGCTCAGAGTCGGTCCTCAGAACACAGCCTTAGTCACAGCCATGCAGCCCGAACGCACACTCTGGGCCCAGGGCAGTGGCTGTAGCTGGCATCCCCTGAAGTAATGAAGTTGGAAAGTCTGGAAAGAGCCTCAGCTCTGATCACCTTCTGCCCCAGCCTGTGCCACACCCACCCCCCAGACAGGCAGAGCTGTCCCTGCCACTGGGCCTCTCACTGGGGACCTGTTGGCCACAGTGAGTGGAAGGACCTGCTCAGCTGGACCAGTTTTTTCCCTGCCCGGGAATGTCCGATGGGTATGTTGGGCAGGAGGTGATATTTGACGGCTGCACTTGGGCAGCTGCCTCAGAGCCACTGTGCCTGGCACAGGCTAACATGGCCTTGGGCAACCACCCACCACCTGCTATGCCTGCCTGCCTGCCGTGCCCTTGGGGAGCTGGTGAGTGTGGCCCGGCCACCTGCAGAGGGAGAAAGAGACAGGGAAACCGGCCTGGGGGCCAGACCAAACTGCAGTCCCCTCCCAGGAGAAGAGGGACCCAGGCTTAGAGCAGGTGCAGCTGCAGGCAGTTGGCAAATCCCACTCTGTGCCCTCCCTTAGGTGGCAAGTGTGGCTTTCCTCCAAAACAAAATCCACTGTGAGTCAGGGACCGGCAGGCCACTGGCTTCAGAGGCTGGGGGAGCACTACTGAAATACCAGGCCAGGGTTCTCAGGAAGATGTTGGAAATGGATTTTTATTACATGGCTTCTTTTGTACAACTATTTGTGCCTTTCTGAAGTTTGAAGTGGAGAGGCTGTGCCTTTCCTTCTGAGAGCAGGTCTTCAGTATTACTTATCATGCCAGCTGACTTTGAGCTCTGCTGGGTTCACATACAAGGTAGCTTGTGGCAACATCTGCCATCAGTCATGTGAGGCACCCTGGTTACAAGTGAGAACATGTCGTTGTGTTACACTCTGGGGTGCTGTACAGCTGAGGGTGGCCATGATCTCTGCGGAGCCTGGCATGCTTCATCTGCATAGCTGCTCAAGTCCCCTCTGAGCCAGCTGGCACTACACCCTCTTCACTGAGGGGCACACTCAAGTCTAGGCTCCAATCAGGGCAAAGGAGTGTGTTTTTCCAACACCTTCTGAAATATCTAGCTTATGGGTGATACTCTCTTGCCCACCCTTAATTTGGCAGTGCTGTCCCTGAGCAGAGAGGAAAAGACAGACAGTGAATCCTCTTTTAAATTAGACATGACCAGCACTTCTCACTCTCATTCATCTGCCTAGAAGGTTGGGCCTGATTGAGTGACTTTTAAGCAAACTGGCTAAAGGGTGGCCATTGATGGCAACCAAAAAGGGAACCAGGCAGGGAGAGCCTAGCATCTGGGTGGCTCGAGCTGAAGCCCCACCTCACAGGCAGGTTCCTGCCAGGGCTGCCACCCCAGGCACAAGCATGGGCATCCTGCCACAGTGGTGACATTGTTGTGCTCTGGTGAGTCCTGTGTGCCAGCCCCCCAAGTGCCCCCCGCCTGAAGCAGCCGCATGAGCACCCAGGGTACTAGCTGACTCCACCTCTTCCTATTGAGCCTGCACTCTATGTAGGTCCTGCAAGCCCCCAGTGGCTCCCTGGCTGTCAGGGAGAGACTCAGGAGCATTTCCTCCCCACAGTCCGATGGTGGCCCCAGGAAGGGATCCAGGTCAGTCTGTCCAGATCAGTGAAGAGTCCAACTGTCACTGAGAGTTGGACCTCAAAGAACAGGCATTTCCAGGCTGGGAATGGGGGGCAGGAGAGGAAAAGGCCTAGAGGCCAGGGGAGAGCAGTTGACGGGAGGCTAGAGGGACGGAGCTTCTAGAATCAGGGAAGTACCCAAGGGGAGGATTGTGAGACGATCTTCAGGGTTCCCACCTGACCAGCTCCTGCCAGTGGAACTCCTGGAAGAGCAAAGTGCATGCTCCTGTTTGGCTCTGGGGCATAAGAGGTTTGGTAAGGGGGTGAGGGGCTCAATGACAATCAAAACTGACATTAGTCCAATCTTCTTTATTTGTATTGTTAAGTAACACTGGAATAGTGCAGGAATAGTGCAGAAAGTTCTGTGTGCTCTTCACTCAGCTGCCCCTAATGCCCACATCTTCCATGGTACAACTTTTGAAATCAGGAAACTAACACTGATACTGTACTGTCAGGCATTCTATAAACTTTTCTCCAGTTTGCTCATTTCCCCACTAATGTTGCTTCTCTGGTCCAGGGTCCTAACCAGGATCCCACATTGCATTTAGCTGTCCTAGCTCTTCATCTCCTTTAATCTGGGACAATACTTCCGTCTTTATCTTGACCCTTTTGAAGAGTTCTGATCAGTTATTTTTGTACAATGTATTTCCATTTGGTCTTGTCTGATGTTTCCTCATTACAACTTTTTTTTTTTTGAGACGGAGTTTTGCTCTTGTTGCCTATGCTGGAGTGCGATGGCACGATCTCGGCTCACTGCAACCTCCGCCTCCCGGGTTCAAGCTATTATCCTACCTCAGCTTCCGAGTAGTTGGGATTACAGGTGCACACCACCATGCCTGGCTAATTTTTTGTATTTTTTAGTAGAAACGGGCTTTCACCATGTTAGCCAGGCTGGTCTTGAACTCCTGACCTCAGGTGATCAGCCTGCCTTGGCCTTCCAAAGTGCTGGTATTACAGGTGTGAGCCACCATGCCCAGCCCATTTATTTTTAATTTATGAGTAATCCTATTCATTATCAAAAGTTGTGAAAGCACGGAAATATTATGCAATCCATATTTGTGCCTATACTCATATATGTGCCTATTTGATGGGGTTATTCTGGACCTCCCATTCTGCACCTGCTTTTCCCATAAATTAGTGTTCCTATCACAAAAATAGAATCATGTCTGCCTTATATCCGGGGTAAGGGATAGGGAGGTAAATGGGAGAAGGGGAGAACATCAAGGTGGGTGGGCGATTCTAATCCCATTGAGCAGAAGATGTGCTGGCTGGAAAGGCGAATGCAGAATCAGCCTAGCACAGACCCCCTCTGCCTCAGTCTCCTGGGGGTACAGCTGCTGCTGCCCACTGGGGCTGACCCTAGAGCACCAGGCCTTAGGGACCCAGCAGATTCTGTCTCAGGGCCTGAGGCCTCATGGATAGGCCTATGTTTTTCTAAGGATGTGAGTTCAGAGAGTGGGTCATAACACCAGGCCAGCAAAGAGGGACAGAGAATGTGAAATCCAGTCATGGGATTTGAGATTCAGATGCTGTCCATGGTGGGGGCAGCCCAGGGAGGACGTTCCTCTTCACGGAATTCAAGAGCAGGCCCATGCTGTTGACCTTCCATATGAACAAAGGGCCAAAAACACCAGGAAAGCAGAGTCAGACAGGGGCTCAAAGGAGGCCCAAGCTGCTCCCCCAGCTCTCCTAGGCCCTAAACCATCCCACTGGCCAGGCTGGCTTCCCTGTGCTTCCTAATGATGACAGACTTGAATGGGCCAGGCCACGGGAATCTGCAGTTTCTACCACCTCTGCTTCCCTGATCCTGCTCTCATAGATTGCTGCCTAAAATAGTTGATTTTCAGGTCTTCGTCGTTAAAATTCACATTTTTTAAACTCTTTATTTTGTAGTAATTATAGATGTATAGGAAGTTGCAGAGATAGCTCAGACAGGCCTTCTGTACCATCCCAAGCCTCCCTCAGTGGCTGCAGCTTTTCTAAGGATAGTATAGTGTCAGAGCCAGGAAGCTGCCCTTGGGGCTTGCAGCTCCACTTTTCTCAAGTGTGAGGATTCAGGAAATCACCACCACATCAAGCCACACAGCTGCCTGCTGCTCACCACAAAGAGCTCCCTTGTGCTAGCATTTTAGGGAGTCCCTCCCCCATCCCAGCCTCCCTCACCCTCTTCTAAACAGATCCCTGAAAGCCATTACTTCCATCCCTATAATTTGGTTATTTCCATAAAGTCATGTAAATCAGTGGCACCACGCAGTATGTGAGCTTCAGGGGTGGCTTCTTCCACCCAGCACGCTGCTCTGTAGTCCATCCGAGCAGCAGCGGCATCAGTAGCTCACTGCTGCTTACTGCTGAGTAGCGTCTGTGGAATGGATTCGCTGGCGATCATGCAACCATCCACCTATTGAGAAACAGTTTGCTTGTTTCCAGTTCCAGGCTGTTCCAAATAAAGCTGCTGTGAACACTCGTGTGCAGCCTTTTCTGTGGGTGTAATGTTCACTTCTCTGGGGAAAATGCCTTGTATGATTGCTGGGTGTACTAAGTATATGCTTTATTACAAAACTGACGAACCGTTTTCCAGAGCGGCTGGAAAATAACTTTGCATTTTACATTCCCGCTAGTAACTTATGAGACTGTAGCATTAAAGTTCATGTTTTATGCAGTTTACTGGTTAATTTAGATTTCTTATTTAAAAACAACATTAATTTCAAAATGTAACCTCCAAGTGTAAGGAAGCTTTTCATGGATGATTGTTAAGATGAGAACAGACATCCATTTATTTTCTCTCTCCTTCACGCAGCAAGTGTGAGTGCCTCACAGACCTGCCTTACTCTGGGCCAGCTGTCTGCAGGTGCTGAAGGACGACCATACCATTACCTGTATGGTATGAGCTGACTCTTCAGCTATTTTACAAGCTGAATGGTGGAAGCTGCAAGCTCACCCAGGTGACTGTGACCAGGGAAATGCTTTATGAACGAGAATCCAGTAAATTCCTTTACCTGTCAACCTTGTCACTAGTTGACTTAGGAGATTTTTGACTCATTAAAAAAAAACAGCTAAGAAGATTTCTAGGGCTCAGAAAGTTAAAAGGGGAGTCAGTGCAAACATTTTGATGTTGGATGTTTTCTTTGAGCTGCTTAACTTGCCTGTACATGGGTCAGAGGGAAATCCTATAAGGTCTTAGAAGTTCATCCCGAGCTCTTCCAGTTCAGCACATTTATCATGTCTTACCCAAATGGCCAGTATAGCCTTCATTCTAACATGTAGCTGCTTTTACTCTGTTTAAAGAGCCTGTTTGAAATTCACTGAAGCCAGTCTTAGGAGCCTCCCAGGATCCCCTAGGACTCTGTGTAGACTGAAAGTGACTGAATGGGTCTGTGGGAAGGAATCAGGGCTCCTATAAGGCCAGGACTTAGTCAAGTATCTTCCCCTTCCTTCTAAGATTTCCTTAGAAGCTGAGTTTTCCAAAAGGAAAAATCATCTCCCTTGCTTTCCTCTGTCCCCCTGTCAGCTCTCCATACTTCCAGGAGCAAGAAAAGTTAATTCAATTTGCCCCAGTTTTATTTCATCATATGCCTTTCACACTTCTGCCTTTTTGCTCTTCTCCCTCTGTTCACTCCTCTCACTGCCACACAGCTTCTTCCCAACCTGGGCCAGGCTCCCACAGGACACAGCCCTTTCTTCCCTTCTGTTCTCCTGCAGAACGTGGGAGCCACCAACCTCTGTGCCCATGAGACCCCTGAGTCCAGTTGGAATGATGCCTGAGGGTGTTCCCTGGAAGACAAGGAAGGGAGAACACAGGGAAAGGGAAGGCCTCGGCCTGGGAAAGAGCAAGGCCTCCCGGGAGAAAAGATGAGAGGGGCCATGGGATGGAAGTTGGGGTAAGCCTCCCACACTGGCTGTGGCCACCTTGGCTGCCCTCTGCCAGGCCCAGCCCCTACTCTGGGAGACCACAGTGTGTTCAGGTTCAGTAAAATAGAGTCAATCAGGATGGGGTCCAAAGCCTGCCTGGCTCTGCTGCCTCATCGCTGTGAGACCCTGGGCAGGTTACTTAACCACTCTGAACAGCAGTTTTCTCGACAATAGAAGGAGTAACAGGAAAGAGAAACCAGGATCCTGTAAGACAGCTGCAGGGTTTGGATACAGACTTCACAGGACGTGTCAGGACAGGGCGAGTGAGTGCTCCATGATGTCAGCCTCTACTAATTTGTCCTTGGTGGTCACCGGACCTCTTATTGGAAAGTCAAGGTCTCAAATGGGACCTAATTAAACTAAAGAGCTTCTGCACAGCAAAAGAAACTATCAACAGAGTAAACAGGCAACCTACAGAATGGTAGAAAATTTTTGCAAACTATGCATCTGACAAACATCTAATATCCAGCATTTATAAGGAAATTAAACAAACGTACAAGAAAAAAAAATCCTCATTAAAAAGTGGGCAAAGGATATGAACAGACACTTCTCAAAAAAAGACATTCATGTGGCCAATAATCATATGAAAAAGCTCATTATAACTGATCATTAGAGAAAAGCATATTAAAACCCCAATGAGATATCATCTCCCACCAGTCAGAATGGCTGTTATTAAAAAGTCAAAAAATAACAGATGCTGGTGAGGGTGTGGAAAAAAAGGAACACTTTTACACTGTTGGTGGGAGTGTAAATTAGTTCAACCACTGTGGAAGACAGTGTGGCAATTCCTCAAAGACCTAAAGATAGAAATACCATGCAACCCAGCAATCCCATTACTGGGTATATACCCAAAGAAGTATAAATCATTTTTTATAAAGACACATGCACATATGTTCACTGAGGCACTATTCACAATAGCAACGACACAGAATCAACCTAAATGCCCATCAATGATAGACTAAAGAAAATGTGATACATACACATGATGGAATACTATGTAGCCATTTAAAAAGAATGAGATTATGTCCTTTGCAGGAACATGGATGGAGCTGCAGGCCATTATCCATAGCAAACTATCGCAGGAACAGAAAACCAAACACCACATGTTCTCCTTTACACGTGGGCGCTAAGTGATGAGAATACATGGACACACAGAGGAGAACAACACACCCTGGGGTCTACCAGAGGATGGAAGGCAGGAGTAGGGAGAGGATCAGGAAAAATAACTAACGGATACTAGGCTTAATACCTGGGTGATGAAATAATCTGTACAACAAACCCCCATTATACACATTTACCTATGTAACAAACCTGCACATCCTGCGCAGGTGTCCCAGAACATAAAACAAAAGTTTAAAAAAAAGATCTCTTTATAAGACAAATACAAATTGTAAGTCAGCAAGTGTTTATTGAGATGCTACTACTCTATGCTCTGCTCTTAGGGGGATACAAAAATAAAACAGTCACCAAGGGGTTAAGGTAAGGCATGGGCTTCTCCCCAAATGAATGGTGCAACTAACATGCACTGAGTGTGTGACCAGCACCCCAGGGGAGGAGGCAGGTGAAAAGCAGAGGCTGCACAGCCACAGCTGCCCAGAGGCCCCAGGAGCCAGAATGGCATCAAGACAAGCTGACTCAAAGAGGAGGTTGACATTCTTGAGGGGCTTAGATTGAGGGGTAACACATTTGCTTGTACAAGAGGAGGACTGCCTAGGATCAGGAAGTAAATATATAAAGCCTGGACATAAGGGAAAAGGAAGACTAAATCCCAAGTATTCATTCAACCAATATTTGTTGGGCAGCTACTGCCATCTGCCAAGAACGGGTGATACAAAGATGAACAAGACAGACATGGCCCCTGCCTTGTGGAGGTTGATGGCTAACGAAAGAAATGGAGAACAGCCAAGGGAACCAATAAAGATTGCTGTGCCCATCACAGTCCAGCAGGAAACAGAAACCAAGACCAGTACTTCACACGGAGGGAATTCAGTACAGGGGCTTGTTGACACAGTTGCTGGAAGGCAGAAAGAGCAGTAAGGGGGTGCTGAATAACCCAGAGAATAATAATCACTCGCAGCAGCTGCCACCCACCCCCAGAGTCAGGGACAGAAGGGCAACAGGGTCTGATGCTCAAACCTCTAGACAGAGCAATCCCTGCCTCGCTGGTGCACAGACCTGTGCGGGGGTGCTGGAAGACAGTGGTCACCCCAAGGAAAGGGCACAGGGATCCTCATCTTCAGCTGTTGCTGCTGCTGCTGCTGCTGCTGCTGCTGGAGATAGTAGCAAGCCTGGAAAAGGTGGCAGGAAGCCCTACTCCTCTCCTAACATCCCAGCCTCGCTCCAAGTCCTCCACTGCCAGAATCTGGCAAGGACCCAGCTTCCGGGGGAGCCCATATCACAGAGCACAGAGACCCTCCGAACAAGCCGGCCCAGTCCCTCACCCACCCCCTGCTCTGCCTGTGTCTGAATTTCCAGCCCCGGTCTTTCCATGACCATCCAGCCAGTCCACAAGCAGCCTTCCCTTCCCTCTCCACTCAGCCAAGACAGACAGCCAGGCACCCTGCCAGAGAGCCAGCCCGCCTGGAGGGCCCACAGAAATGGCGGGTGCCCTGAAGGAAGCCGCTGGCTGCTGTGGTGGAGCCTAAGAGGGAGGGCCCAGGCAGCCTGACCTGCTGGACCCAGTGGCTTTTTCCCAGGGGCTTTTTCCCTGGAGAACTTTCCCCTGGGTGGGGCAGATCTCTGGGAGTCAGGAGAGGCTTCTAGAGTGTTGTCCAGACTAGCAAGTAAAAGGCCAAGAGCCAGAGTGGGGAGGAGTTCCGAGGGCCCCCGCATCTCTTGGCCTCTCCAGCCTCTCCCCTGCCTCGTCCATCCTGCCAACCATCCCCTGGCCTCAGGCCTCCATCGCCTCCTGAAGAGACCAGCCTGTCCCTCAGTCCTGGCAAACTGTCCCTAGAAGATACAAGCTGGGCCACAGAGTGCGGACTCAGTGGGCTCCCGTCCAGAGGGCCAGGTACCTTGGGTCTGGGGCTGCAGAGTCTTCAGGCCTCACTCAGACCCTCGCCTGGGATAGATTCTCTGGAGCTTTGCTTCTCTATCTCGCCACTGTTTACAGCTTTCTCCACCTGCCCATTGGGACCCTCTCTCTGCCACAGTGACGCTGGGGGAGATGTGGCAGAGGTGTGTGTATTTGAGCCCCCTTCTCTCTGACAGCACATTTTTGTGTACCAAGGCAGTAGGGCATCTCAGGATGATGAAGGGTGCAGGTGAGGTCATGGAAGAAGCAGAGAGGTGGGAAAAGACTTTCCAGGAAGTCCAGATGGAAGGTTGCTCCCTTCTGGGAGAATGTCTAGGGGCTGCGCAGTGATGGAGCAGGAAACCAGTAGGGAAGAAACTAACAAGCATCTGGTCCAGGCTCCTGACAGGAACCAGGTCTGAGGCTGGGCCACGGTGGAAGGCCCAGAAGGTGCCAGGTGATGCCACCTTCACAGTGATCTGTCCCAGGACACTGAGGCTGTGAGCGACTAGCAATTGATGTGTCCAGCAGCCGCCTTCTTTCTCGAGTTGGGGAGCAACACGTATCAAACACCTGCTTTATGCCAGGCTCCGTGCTGTACTCCAGGGCACAGAGACCACAGGGCACAGTGCTGCTTCCAAGAGCTCAGGGTCCTGGCAGGAGGCAAGACAGAGACAAAGAGAGACAATGAAAGTGGAGAGTGACCCTAAGGGAGGTGTGCTGGGGGCTTGGTAGTCAAGGGTGGCTTCCTGGAGGAAGTGACTTTGGTGACATTGTCCCTTGCCTTGCAGGGTCTGGTCATAGATAGGCTGGGGGTGGGCTGGGGGAAGAGGAGCAGGCAGTCAATCAACTAGGACTCAGTGACTGGGGACCTACAGGCAGGAACATGATTACTGGTCACAAAATGTCTATAGGTTCCTGGTGGAAGAGGAGGGTTTGAGGACCTCCCCTAAGCCCAAGTCTAGGGCTCATCTGGCAAATTCCTGGGAACATGGGAAGGGATATGAAGTTAATCCATGGAACTGGGCCAAACAGAGTGGGAAAGAGGAGACCAGGCAGGAGGCCAGGGTGGGTGGGACCCCAGCCTCAGGGCCACTGAGGGAGCAGGACGCCTTCACCTGGCTGCTTTACTGCCTTTCTGTACTTTGTAACTTTTCTAAGGTGCTCGGTAGAAAAAACGGGAAAATTTCCCCAAAATGTTCAGTGTTTAATTTTGTCCTTTAAAAAAAAAAAAAAGAGAGAGACAAGAAAAAAAGGCCTTTAGACATTAGATGGAAGAGATTGTTCTACTTAATCCATTTTATGTGACGTTGTAAATCACTGCTGTTTAGTCAATAAAAAGCTGGGGCAGTCAGTCTGAATAGGCTGATGTGGTCCTGGGGGAGGAGGACGCAGGAAGGGGAGGCCTGGCTCTGACTCCTGGCCCCTCTCGCACTGTGCTTCCTGCACTCCCCAGGGAGGCTCGGCACACTGTCGGCCCCGTCCTGGGACTGCTTATAGGTGCCAAGGACCCCCTTTATGACTGGCTCTTCCAGGAGCAGCTGAGGAACAGAAAGGAGCTGAACTGTGTACTTAAAAATGGTTAGGATGGTTAATTTTGTGATGTGCATTTAACCACACTGTTTAACAAGGGAAGTATGTAATGGACAAGAGACCCTGGAAAGCAGCATGTACTGTGCACTCTTGAATGTGAGGGTCAATAGTTTCCTTCGTCTTGAAACATCACACTGTCAAAGGGAGCCTTCGTGGCATCTAGGTTACCTTCAGGGACAACACCTGCCTGTGTCCTTCATGGAGCCCAGTCCTTCCGGGCCCTTGGTGGGACTAGGAGACCCCCACTCCCGAGTGTGCTAAAGGCACGAGACTTGCCCATCTTGATTTGGGCCTTTTTCTCCCAGCCAAAAGTTTTTGAGGTTTCCTGGTACAGCCTGCAGTCACCCGAGTACCAGAGAAGGGAAGGAGAGGCAAAGCTGTCATGGAAACGAAGGCAAGTAGTAGAGACGGAATCTGGGGTTGGCAGCACATGAAACCTGCCATGCTGAAGCAATGCCTGGCTATGCAGAAAACCTGCCGCCAGGGTACCCGCTCCTCCCCACTTCCCAGCTCCTCACCTGCCCCAGCCCAAACCCACACTTCCCAGCCATAGCCCAGAGCCCTGCCACACTGACCTGAGAGCATGCATCTTGGTGACACCTTGTTTGCCCTTCCCAGAGGGTCATTACTTGGGTAATGTCTGTCACAGTGGGTGGGTAGTGTCTGTCACAGTGTGTGGGTAGTGTCTGTCACTCCTCAGCAGCAGCCCAGCCCCTGCAGCAGCCCCCGCCTGCCCATGAGAGGCTTCTGGCTGCTCTGTGCAACGGAGCGGATCCACTCTCCCCGGAGGCCATCCTCCTTATCCCTTCCCATCTCAATGCTATCTCACCAACCCAGCTGCTTGTTCCCAGGAGTGAACTTCCCATCCCTTAGGGACATTTCCTCCTCCAGGTTTTTCTCACGGAAACTCCCCTCCTGGCCTCTGTGCCATTCCACATGGTTATGGTCATTACGGCCAACACTCACCGTGTGCCACAGAACTTTGTCAAACCCTCACAAGGACCGGATGATAGAGGAGCCAGCAAGACCCCACCTCCTCTGTTTGATGGGGACAGGGACACAGAGGCACAGGTGAGTCCAATGACCTGCCCACCAGGCAGAGCTGGGATTCAAATCCAAGAGGAATGCTGTTGCCTGGTGCGTGGATTGAGGGTGAGAGTGGAGGCAGAGAGCTGGGCTTGGGTTTCCTCAGCCCTGGTCATATGGTCTGGGGAACTTTCAACAATGCACCCTTCCTTACCTGTTCAAGCAGAATCTCTAGGCAGGACCCCGAGCTCCAGACTTTCTTCAAGTCCGCAAAGCATTCTAGGAAGAACATGACTCAGAGTGCTGCCTGGAGGGTAGTGCTCAGGTATCCATGGTATGTGTGTGTGTGTGTGTTTGTTTGCTTGTTTGTTTGTTTGTTTGTTTTGAGATGGAGTTTCTCTCTTGTCACTCAGGCTGGAGTGCAATGGTGCAATCTTGGCTCACTGCAACCTCTGCCTTCTGGCTTCAAGCAATTCTCCTGCCTCAGCCTCCCAAGTAGCTGGGATTACAGGCGCCTGCCACCATGTCCGGCTAATTTTTGTATTTTCAGTAGAGACGGGGTTTCATCATGTTGGCCAGGCTGGTCTCGAACTCCTGACCTCAGGTGATCCACCCTCCTTGGCCTCCCAAAGTGCTGGGATTACAGGCATGAGCCACTGCACCGAGCTGCATCCATGTTTTTAATAAGCCCTTTGCCCCCATATCATATTTTTTGCTTGCCTCTTTTCCTTTGAAACAGTTTTCAAAATAATGAGCATCCTCCAAAAGTGACCAAAGAAGTTTTTGTTTTAAGTTTCATTTTGAACCTGTGGATCTCAACTTAGTTGGTGCATTCCAATCCACTGCAGCTATCAGAAGCTCAGGCAGTCTCATCTTTCACCAGCAGGAGCCTGCTGAGTCCTTTTGACCAGACCCCAGTAGCCTTTGGAAGTTTTCTCGCTATCTGCCGTGGTAACGTCCAGGCTCAATCCCCCTCTCCAAACCTGGTGTCAGCTATGTCTTCCCAGAGCCCAATTTGGGAGTTATTACCCCAGTTCTTATATTCTAGTCTTAACCAACTTTCTAAACATAAGGGGGCTCTTCTCCATGTTCTAGAAAATAATGAGTTAACACACCTATTGTTAAGCTCCATCCTTCCTTAGGAAGTCCTTTAAAGTATGCATGACTGTGTGTGTTTGCTTATAAAAAGAAAGGATTCTGCCAAAGTTATACTTGAAATATACTCGCTCTAAATGGCTCACTGTAATCAAATATTTCTCCACGTTGAAGGCCAGTCCCAACCACTGAAAAATATCTCCTGCTCTGAGGAAATACACAAATAAGCATTAAAATAGGAGGGCAGTTTAGGCCACCAGGAAATTTGGAAAACTAAGTATAAGTTTTAATTAAAAAGTAAAAACAAATACTCAAAGCTTTCACACCTAGAAAGAATTCAACCTAAACTACTTGAGACAAAAATGAGATAACAAACTGTACTGGGTTTAAATCCACCTGTAGTCCTTGGCTCTGACCTTTTCTACTATTTAGGAGGTAGTGGGATGTGGAAATAGGAAGTGAGTGGCTTTCTTCCGCACATCATTGATTCTGCAACACTGAAGCCACGGCAGGAAGGCTCCCACAATGCTTGAGTAGATTTCCAAATGCTCAGGGGCCCCTGGCCTGTCATGAAAGGTAGGACAGGAATCCCTAAGCCATAGCTGACACCTAGAGAGAGAGGTCACTGATGGGCTCCATGGGACTGTAGGCATGATGTCCCCATCAAGGCTCCTAATTCCCCAAGCAGACCTTGGCTGACGCTCTGGCAGGCCACCCTCTGGGCACATTCTAGGAGCCTCTACCTGACCCTGCCCTCAGGTGTGAAATCTGGTTTTGGGGGAGACCCACAAGTGTCCTCTACCATGTCCAGGCCACACCATGCCCTGCCTGTGTGACCTTGGGCCCCAGTCCCCTCCAGGACAGCACCACTTCCTGGACTATGGCAAAGATTAAATGTGCAAATGTAACTAAAGTGTATATGGCTGCATCTGGCCAGGGCAGCTTCTGATGGCAGGAGGGGGACTGTGACCCCTCTGTAGGTACTGTCTGACAAAGTAGGGTCCAGGTGCCCTTGCTGGCCCCACGCCTAGCACAGGTGAGCTGGCAGTGAGCAGCAGAAGGTAGCAAATGGCTCGTCTTACCAAGGGAGTTAGAGTTGCTGCATGGACTAACTGAGACCGTCTGAGTGAGTGCATCTTATAAACTATAAAGTGACTGGTGAGTGTGAGGAGGTGGTGGTGTTATTACAGATTCATTCAAAAGAATGTGCTTTGACGTTCCTCCCTCCCCACCTATTTTTTCAGACCCTGAGCCGGGTACCAGTGAGTGGCACAGCCAGCCAGGCTGCTGGAGGTGTTTCTCACTACCATCTCCTCACATTCACCAGGTATTTTACAGTTTATAAAATGCTCTCACTCACACTGTCTCATTTAGTCTACACAACAACTCTGACTTCCTTGGCAAGACCAGAGAACTGCCATCTATACCTTCTGCTGCTTGAACTCCTTGCCGAGGAGTCTCTGCCATGTGGTCACCTTACTATTCTATTCTGGCTTTTTATTTCCTTTTTCCTTTTCCTCCTTAACAGCCCATAAATCCAAAAGTGCTTTTGCTCCTCAAGACAACCACAGTGAAAGCCTGAGAAAGGACAAGGTGACATATATATATCTATTTATTGATCAGTTGTAAGATAAGAACTGCCAGTCCCAGAAAGCCGGAGATATATTTTGAAAAGCAGAACCTGAAGTTGTGTATCTTTTTGCTGAGCTACAAAGAAGGGAGTGAAGGTCAGGCACAGTGGCTCACACCTGTAAACCGCAGCACTTTGGGAAACCAAGGGAGGAGAATTGCTTGAAGCCACGAGTTCAAGACCAGCCTGGGCAACATAGCAAGACCCTGTCTCTACAAAAAATAAAATTAAAATTGGCCAGGCATTGTGGTGTGTGGCTGTATTACTAGCTACTTGGGAGGCTGAGATGGGAGGATCACTTAAGCCCAGGAGTTGGAGGCATCAGTGAGTCATGATTGCACCACTAAACTCCAGCCTGAGTGATGGAGAAAAACTCTGTCAAAAAAAAGCAAATGTTTGGTCTAGAAAAACTGTAATACATCATTCAGAACTGAGCTACCTCCACAGACATGAGGTCCCAATAAAAACTCACTACACATAGGAAAAAACAAGTGAATGGGAATTGAAGTTAATAGAAGTAACTGCAGAATCAAGCTATTAAGACCAAGTGGTAGAATTTTCAGATATTGAATGTAGAATGAATGCCAAGCAGAAGTAATGAAAAGATATCCACATCTCAACACCTCGTAGTGAATTTCACAAACTGCAGAACACCAAAGGCAGAGCGAAGACTCTAAATGGAGCCAAATATCGAAAACAAATTCCTATAAAGCAATAAGCCAGCTCTCAACAGCAACAGTGGAATCCAGAATACAACAGAATAATGTGGAAAAATATAGAACACAGTGGGAATATATCTTGGAAGTGCTGAGAGAAAATAATTGTCAGGGGAAATTTAAGGACATTATCTTTTTCTTTTTCTTTTTTCTTCTTTTTTTTTTTTTTTAGTTTTGCAAAGAAGCAATTTATTAGGCAGGGAAAGAGAGAAAAAGAGAAGGAGAGAGCTCCCACGCTGCTGTGGGAGGGGAAACCAGAGGAGATATCTGCGCAGGTAGAGAGAGAGAGACAGCTTCCACGTTGCTGTGGGAGGGGATCTGGAGGAGTCCCTTTAAGGACATTTTCTAGCAAATCAAACTGACATTTACTAAAGAGACTACTAATGGATGCATTTCAGGAAGAAAGAAAATTATTCCAGAAGGAAGGTCTCAGATGCAAGAATATCTTCATGACTCAAGGTAGAGAAAGATTTCTTTTTTTTTTTTTTTGAGACGGAGTTTCGCTCTTGTTACCCAGGCTGGAGTGCAATGGCGCGATCTCGGCTCACCGCAACCTCCGCCTGCTGGGTTCAGGCAATTCTCCTGCCTCAGCCTCCTGAGTAGCTGGGATTACAGGCACGCGCCACCATGCCCAGCTAATTTTTTGTATTTTTAGTAGAGACGGGGTTTCACCATGTTGACCAGGATGGTCTCGATCTCTTGACCTCATGATCCACCCGCCTTGGCCTCCCAAAGTGCTGGGAGTACAGGCTTGAGCCACCGCGCCCAGCCGAGAAAGATTTCTTAAACATAATAAAAACCAAAGCCAATAAAGAAAAAGACTGACATATTTAATGGCATTAAAGTTAAGGACTTAGTTCATCAAAGGATACCATAAAATATGTGAGTGTCAGCTGAATATATTTGCATGCTTATGACAGTCAGTGAGATCCACACTATCAGCAAGAATTCCTATCAGTCAATAAGAAATGTCTTTTTTTTTAATGTAACTGATAAAAACAGTGAAAACTTTACAGAAGAGGAAATATTAATGGCTAACAATATACCAAAGAACAACAACAAACATCCTCTTTAAACTAATAAGTAACCTTAGCAAGTTTCAAAATACAATGTGAACACATAAAAAATAAATTATATTGCTATCTACTAGCAATGGACAATTGAGAAACAAAAGTTTCTAAAACCAGTGATATTTACAATAGCTCCCCCAAAATGAAATACTTAGGCAGAAATATAACAAGAAGTATACAGCCACGGTATGCTAAAAACTACAAAGCATTGATCAAAGAAGTCAGAGAATGCCTTAATAACTGGAGAAACATACCATGTTCATGGATTAGAAGACTCAACATAGTAAGGAATGTCAGTTCTCCCAAATTCATCTACAGATTTGACACAATAAGAACACCAGCAGATAGATATTGCAGACGTTGACAAGCTGATTCTAAAATTTATGTGGAAAGGCAACAGAACTGGGAAGGAGAAAACTTGTCTCCTGAGATGGGCAAAAATGTGAGTCACCTGCACTGACAACTCTTTTGATTACCTAACTTTATAGGAAGTTTTAAAATACGGTGATATAATTCCTCCAAATCACAAATTCAGGAGCCATTCCTGGCCCCCCTACCCCATCACCCCAAACCTCCACTGGTCTACCAATCCAATAGACTCTTGTTCTTTTTCAAAATTATTTTATTGCTTTATAAAAAAATAAACCCCTGTGTACCCACTATGAATAGAAAGAGAACTTTATCATTATCTTTAGAGGCCTCTATGCACCCATTTCCCAACCTACAACTTTCTCTCTCCCAGATGGATCATTTTCAGGAAGGGCTGGGGAGGGTGGATTCTGAAGGCATAGGGGAGTGGTAATAAGTTCAGATTTTGTACCTGTTAAATTTGAGGAGTCTTAAGGCAAGAATCAGGATGGGAGTGGGGCAAACAAGCTGCCTGGGGTGCACATTTTAATGAGACACTCACTCTTGAGATTATTCAAGTACAGGATTGACTCAGCAAAGGGACACGCAAGCAGAGATAGCCACTGGACAGGTGGGTAATGGGGCCACAGAGAGACTGAACTCTACATGGGTTCTGGAGATCGCCAGCCTGTGTGGCTTAAAAGCACAGACTTAACAGGAGAAAGGAGGGAGAACCCAGGAGGGCTGTAGTGACCTCCTAAGGAGGCCCCAGAAAGGAGAAGAACTCAAAAAGTTGGAGACAAACTGAAAACAAAACTACCTGATGCCCATGCCAACCGTTTCCTCCAAGCCTCTAGCAGGATATGTCATCTGTTGGACATGTCGCTTTCTCCCCTGAGCTCACCAACATGGGTGCAGGTCCGGACTGAAAGCAAATAAAAGCAACGCTCAGAGAGACAGACATGGGAAAGTCTGGTTTCTCCACCAAGTGGATAACAAATAGCTGGACAGAGTTGAGAGGTGATGGACCTGGAACTATATTGCCCAGCTGGTAACCGGCCCGAGAGCATCAGATACTATGACCTGGAGGTGCCAAACCAAATGCTCACAGGTGCACCAGGCAGGCACTGTCAGGGGATAGAAGGAGCTGAAAAAAGAGTACTATTCCACAGCGTTAGCAAGCCACAGGGAATGTGCCACAGCATGGCATGGGGGTAATAGGGCTGCGGGATGTGGTCCACTGAGTACTCCAGGTTCTTGTAAAGGAGAAAGTTCAGTGTTCCGTGACCTGGGTAATGGATATCCTGTGGCTAGAACCGTCGATTTCCAAAGCAATGTCCCAAATCTGGATTTTTCATGGGAAATATCCTGTTTTAAATGTTGGCAACTTATTTGGAATTGTTTAAAAGTGTGTATGCCAACACTGCTTGGGTCAAGAAGACACATCCTCAGACCAAACTTGGCTGAAAGTCCCTCCATTCACAACCTCTGCATTAACCCCTTCAATTTTCTAACAATAGAACCTGACTACCGTGACTCAGGGGGCCAGCCTTCCTTCCCTATTTCCCTCTGGGTTCCCTCCTAACTTCATCTGAGCTATTGACCAGAGACAGAAAAGAGATGCCCTGCAAAGGGAAACATGCCCCACGCTAGCTACTGAAGCCCCTTCTTTGATTCTTTTCTCTTCCAAATATTTGGGTGCTGGGTCTGGATCCTGATAGCTGCCACCCAGGTTGCAAACCCATTGCTTCAATGATGGATGATGTATGTCTCACTCACCTCCATTCTCTTCTCCCTAAGGTTGCTGTTGTCTTCCTTGTTTGGATTTTACAAAAGATGATTCCTGGGGAGTTCTGGTAAGAACTGGCGGTGTGGCTCCTCCTAGGTGGACGTCCCAGGTGTCGTGAGGACACTTCGCACTTCTGGGCAGGGACGAGAATCAGAGACCCTGGGCTAGACTCTTAGGGAATCAAGACTTTTGATATTAGCATATTTACTACTAGGCCAGAATGAAGACACTTCCCTGCAAAAGCAGATTTTCCTTCCATTCCCCTCCACTGCCTTCCCTGTTAGGAAAATAGTGCCCTGTAATTGAGCACATTCTGATGTGTTTCCTCTAAACTTTCTTCCTGGCAAAATCCTTGGAGCAACAGAGGAAAATGCTAGTAGGAAAAAGAAATCACTGCAGCCTCAAGGCCCTGTCACAATCCCTGTGACAAGTTCTTTCTTCCATATTCCACGTGAACTTTATGCAAAGTATATACACACTTTAATTACACTCTACAAATCATTTTGGGTCTAGATGCTTTCATTTAATGTTACATTATTAATTTTTTTATGTTGTCACATCATCTCAGTAAGCATTTAAAAGTGTTCCACGTTGAACAATTGCAGACATATATGAAAGTACAGAATATTGTATTACAGACCCTCATGTAGATGTAGCCCAGATTCCAGCATTATCCAGATTTTACCACATTTGTCTCATCTTGCCTTTTTTCCCCCTAAGGAATTTTAAAGCAAACCTTAGTCATCATGTCATTCTCTTCCGCACTCCTCAGTATGTTTCCAAAAAAAGTGCAAACTTTCTCACATTATCACATTTATAGAAAGTTAACAATTCCTCAATATATCTGAGACAGTATACAGTGGTCCCCCTGTCTCTCGAGGATATGTTCCAAGACCCCCAAAGGATGCCTGAAACCTCAGTAGCATTGAACCCTGAATCTAATATGCACACACTTCTTTTTCCTTCACTACAGTTTCACAGATAGACAATTCATTCTTACTATAAATCTTAACTATCTCAGCATGTGATTTTTTTTCTTTCCTTAAGAAGTTGAAAAGTTTTGTTTCTTCACTTAAATGAAGCACTTCCCAGCTTCTCATTGGCACATCATAATGCAACACTCTTGTGACTCGGGGCCATTGTGGAGGACATAAGGCTTCCTTGAACGCAGGCACTGCAACACCACAGCAGACCATCTGTCACCGGATGGCTACAAAGTGACAACATGGGAGGCATCTACAGTGTGGGCGGGCTGGGCGAAGAAATGATTCACGTCCCAGTGGCACAGGATGGGAAAAAGATATTTGTTGATTGGACAAATGAATGAGGAGCGTGTTGAGTGGACAGTGGGGCCGAGTGAGGCTGAGACGGTTGGTGGGGCCTGGAAGGCATGTTGGGGGTGACGGCCCTTACCCTGGGAAAGCAGCAGCGCCATCACATGGCTTCAGCATGGGCAACACAATCGTGTTTTCCTTTCGGGGCAGATTCGAGGGACAGGGCAGGGAGAAGTGGATGAGTGAGGCTGTGAGGAGTCCTGATAGGGTGCTCGTGGCTGAGACGAGGGAGAAGTGCATGTCCCCAGAGACTCACGGGAAAACCAGTAGCCTTTGGAATGGCTTTGCTCATGGCTGGCAAGGAAGGGAGGGGAGTCAGGGCGCAGGCATCTGGCTCAGGAAGCTGGGCCAGAGGAGGCCCCTGGGGCCCACTGGGTTCCTGCAGCTCATGAGGAAACGTCAGGAGCTCACTGTGGTCCGGGAAGAGCTGGAGGGCCATCTAAACATTCACAAGGAGCTGAGGAGCAGGCATTCAGAGTGCAGTTCTGGGCCAGTGAGTGGAGGCATTGGAGGAGTCAGAACACACGGTGGGCAGAGGTGGGCCGAGGAGAGTGGGCCTCAGGTAGGAGGTCAGCGAGGGACGAGAGCCCAGTGCGGGTGGAGGCGAGCCTGCTTGGTAGCCAGGTGCAGATGAGGCGGGGACGGCATGGTCAGGGCAGGACACCAGGAGGGCCCCAGGGATGCCCTGAGGGCAGAGTTTCCAAGAAAGGAAGTGGATGCTGCCCTCAGGCAAGGCAGTGGGCGATGGGACAGGGCTTCAGGGGCCCAGGGGCCCTGGAGTGGAGCAGGACCTGGCACTGTGGTCTCTAACAGTCACTATGCCTCCTTCCAGCTCTTCACTGTTGTCACCACGCTGCTCTATGTTCTCCGGCCTTCAGCGTCTATCACCACTGACACACAGGAGCTAGTTGAGGGGAAACGCTCTTCGAAAACCAGAATTGTTCATCCCCAACAGCAGCTTCCAGTGTTTGCCATCTGGATGGTAAAGAGTCAGGCAGCCCCTCCAAGGATTTGAGGCCAGTCTCTCAGCCGTGGGTCCGATTCTGCCCATCTCTTACTCCAAATCCTTCCCTGCCCTCAGGATGAAGCCCACACCTTTTGGAAAGTGACTTCTTCAGGCTTTAATTGCAGGTCTGACCTGGCCCTGGGTCCAAGTTGCATCTCCCACTACCCTGCTGCCCAGCCGTGACGGTCCAGCGTCAGCACGGCTGTGGTGGCCAGCTTGGCCCTGGTGCTGTATCCATGCACACGGTGGGCACTCTGTCCCCTCTCCTGGGAACACCGAGGCCTGACCCTCTTCTTTTCTACATGAAAGACTCTCCTTACCTGTAAGTCTTTCTCAAACCCCCACCCCTCCTTCGGGGGCCTCTGTGCCTGTGCTGTCCTGTGTTGTGTGTGCTGTGCTGTGTGAGCTGTGAGTCCTGTGTGTATTGCGTATGTTGTGCTGTGTGCTGTGCTGTGTGTGCTGTGTGTGCTGTGCTCTGTGTGTTGTGTGTGCTGTGCTTTGTGTATTGTGTGTGCTGTGTGTGCTGTGTTGTGTGTGCTGTGTGTATTGTGTGTGCTGTATGTTCTGTAATGTGTATGTTGTGTGTGCTGTGTGTCCTGTACTGTGTGTGCTGTGATGTGTGTGTTGTGTGAGCTCTGTGTGCTGTGCTGTGTGTATTATGTGTGCTGTGTGTGCCGTGCTGTGTGTATTATGTGTGCTATGATGTATGTGTTGTGTGTGTTGTGTGTGCTGTGCTGTGTGTGTTGTGTGTGCTGTGTGTGCTGTGCAGTGTGTGTTGTGTGTGCTCTATGTGCTGTGTCATGTGTGTTGTGCATGCTGTGTGTGCTGTGCTGTGTATGTTGTTCAGGCTGTGTGTGCTGTGATGTGTGTGTTGTGCGGGCTGTGTGTGCTGTGTGTTGTGAGTGCTGTGTGTGCTGTGATGTGTGTGTTGTGCGGGCTGTGTGTGCTATGTGTTTTGTGAGTGTTGTGTGTGCTGTGATGTGTGTGTTGTGCAGACTGTGTGTGCTGTGTGTGTTGTGAGTGCTGTGTGTGCTGTGCTATGTGTGTTGTGTGTACTGTGACATGTGTGTTGTGTGGGCTTGTGTGCTGTGCTATGTGTGTTGTGTGTGCTGTGATGTGTGTGCTGTGTTGTGTGTGCTGTGTGTGCTGTGTGTGTTGTGTGGGCTGTGCGTGTTGTGTGTGTTGTGAGTGCTGTGTGTGCTGTGCTATGTGTTGTGTGTGCTGTGATAGGTGTGTTGTGTGGGCTATGTGTGCTGTGCTATGTGTGTTGTGTGTGCTGTGTTGTGTGTGCTATGTGTGCTGTGTGTGTTGTGTGGGCTGTGTGTGTTGTGTGTGCTGTGCGTGCTGTGCTGTGGCACCCCCACGTGCAGTGCTGGTCTCCCCAACAAGACTATGATATTCCATGGGCAGGGATTTGGCTCTTGGATGTTTTAATCATCTTTGCCCTTCCCTAAGTCCCATGTCTAGCAACTTCTCCTGACCCAACAAACCTCAGCTCTGAGTGCTTTGCTCACACTATTGACAGAAATGAGGACTTCAAAAGCCACAGCCAGGCTACAGGAATAATTGACAGAGCTGACTCCTGAGCCCTCCCAGTCTTTAGCCCCAGCCCATGGATTACACTCGCCCAGGCAAAAGTCTGTTTTCTGCCTCCTCCCTTTCCTTCTTGGTCTGCCCTATGGCGGATCAGTTCCTTTTACCCTAAAATTCCACCTGTATAAAGAAGAGCCTAGCCCGCCACTGCCAGGGCCCAGCCCAGTTTTGGTGGCTCTGTGGGGCGCTGAACTATGCACAGCTGAGGCTGCCACAGCTGTGGGGAAGGCTGGCCCACTGAGGAAGGGCCCAGCTTGATTGCAGGCCACCCCGGCTCTGGGTCCAGTGCTAGTAGGTGTCTACTTAAAAGGAAGAGGCTGAGTCACAAAAGATAAAGGGTTGCCTTGAGCCAAAGTGGGGACAGCTGCCTGGAAGACTCAGACCCAAATAACCTTGGAAAGGGGCTTCACTGGGCCCTCGTTAATAAGCAGTTTTTAAAGGCAAAAGGGGTGGGCAAGAAGTGGGATGATACAAATAGGTCAGGGATTCTCATTGGTTTGCAGAAATAACATTGATTCATGATTGGCTGTACATTGTTAAGCTCTAGGGTTTGGGTTATGGTGTCTGGTGTGGCATTATTAAGTTGATATATAGCTCCTTGTGGCAATAACATGCAGCTTCCAGAGATGAATATATAGTTCAAGGCTGATTGCTATTTCATTTTACTGTCTCTCTGGGCCTGATAATGTTAAAATTTCTTTCTTCATAGGGCTAAGAAGAATGTGTTTAAGTGCCCCAGAGCCCTGATGTCCTGTGTATCATCGGGAATCTCTTCTAAGGGAACTGCTAAAACAATGCCTACAAAGACATCAGAGCCAAACTCTGGATTTAGGGGCCGGGAGTGGCAATCATGGCCTTTGAGTGAGCCCGAGCAGGGGTCTTCACTCTCCCCCTGAAGAAAGATGGAGCTGGCGGGAGCAGCTCTGCTCAGGGCGCCTCCTTCCTCTGCCTTTGCTTCTTATGTGAAGACTATGACACTGTGATTTATACTAAGAAATAAAACTCCTAAACCCCCTGGAATCTCCAAAGTAATACGTACCTTTTTGTAGCTAATGAGATGACTGGGCCCTGGGGGCTCCTGGATGGCCTCAGGATGGCGATGGCTGGCAGGGAAACCAACCATGTGATTAGAAGGTTGGAATGTTCAGCCTGACCGCCCGCTGACCTCCGGTTGGGGTGAGGAGCTGGGGACGGAGTTAATCACCGGTGGCCAGTGATTTACTCAATCATGCCTACAAAATAAAGCCTCCATTTTAAAAATGCCAGCATAATGAACTCTTTTAAAAGGAGGATGTTGGGAGAGCTTCTGGGTTAATGAACACGTGGAGGCGCTGGGAAGGCAGTGTGCCCGGAGGTGGCCTGTAAGCCCTATGCCCCTTCCCCATACCTTGCCACATGCATCTCTTCCACTGGCTGTCCATGAGTTGTATGCTTTGTAATAAATAATAGTAACCAAACTGTTTTCCCACATTCTGTGAGCCATTCTAGCAAATTAACAAACATGAGGAAAGGCCATGGAAACATACGACTGATTGGTCAGAAGCACAGGTGCCAACCTGGACTTGCAGCTGACATCTGAAATGGGGGTGGTCTTGTGGGACAGAGCCCTTAACTTGTGGGATCTGACACTAATTCCTGGTAGGAAGTATCAGAACTGAGTTAAATTGCAAGCCACTCAATTGCTATTCTGAGAACTGGAGAAGTGGTTAGTATCAGGCATCAAAAGTGAAGCATTGAGAGCAGTAGTAGTAAGGAAAGAGTTTACATTTCAGAGACACACAGGGAACAACCCTCTCCGGGCAGCTTCACCAAGCTACCTGACCCAGGCCACAAATTTGGGGCTCAGGGAGGCAAGAAGGAGAACAGAGAAGAGGCCACTTCTGCTTCTTTTTCTGACCTTGATAACTCAGGAAAGTCATGTCACTGCTGCAAGACTCGAAATTTTGTCCATAAATTGGTATGCATGGAGATCCCTACACTGTATGTCAAGGTATAGTTACATCACCGAGGGTAATGCCACCTTGCCTAGGGGTTATGCCAAGGTTAGGTTATGCCAAGGGGCACTTAGGTTAGGTGTAATTACAACAAGGTGTAGCAATCCCAAGGTTTGGATACGGCAAGATAGTTAGGTCAAGAGACCATCATGTTAAGGTGCAGTTATGTCAAGGTGGGTGCTATGGACTGAATTGTGTCTCCCTGCCCCCCAAATTCATATGTTGAAGCCCTAATCCCCAATGTAACTATATTGAAGATAGGGTTTTTAGGAGATAATTAAGGTTTAGATGAGGTCATAAAAATGGGCCCTCATTCAATAGGGCTGGTGCCCTTAGTAGAAAAGGAAGAGAGCTCACACTCTCTTAAGAGCTCACAGTGAGGACACAGTGAGATGATAAGGCTGCCACCTGCAAGCCAGGAAGACAGCCCTCACCAGAAATGGAATCGCTGACCCCTTGATCTTGGACTTCCAGCCTGCAGAACTGTGAGGAATAAATTTATGTTGTTTAAGCCACCCAGTCTCATGTTTTGCTATGGCATCCCAAGCGGGCCAAGACGGTGGGGTTATGCCAAGGTGCAGTTGAGAGGCACCTGTGCAAGTGTGCCGAGGTATGTTTGGGAGCCCAGGAAGAACTATCGATACTGATTTGCATCATCAACCTGGCGGGAACCTGCACGGTGACATTCCTTCAGCCTGAGAGGAAACAATGCCACCACCTTTCCAATAAGGTCATGCAACTATTTCTCTCTGCAGGGTTAAGACCCTTTGGAAGGGAAAGTAACTGGGGCGCCCGCTGGAGGC
Source organism: Sapajus apella (assembly GCF_009761245.1). Taxonomy (NCBI): domain Eukaryota; kingdom Metazoa; phylum Chordata; class Mammalia; order Primates; family Cebidae; genus Sapajus; species Sapajus apella. The sequence goes on from NW_022437133.1 coordinate 775,861, forward strand.
GGGATCCGGCTAAGCGCTGGGTCGGTCACCGAGCGCCCCACTGAGTGGCGCGTGGGCTTCGCGCGCAGGCGGTGAGCGCGGCCACCGGTGGGGTCGGCTGGGCAGAGCCCCAGCCTCCGATCTTCCCTGGAAGGCGCAGGCGCAGGCGCAGGCGCAGGGGGACCCGCGGTGCCTGGGAGGGGAGGAGGCTGCTGCCTGAAGCCGGTTCTCGTCTGGTCGGTCACCGCGCACCTGCGCTGAAGCAAGACACGGGCTGGTGCTTCCGGCTCCGAGGGCGCTGAGGGACGATGGCCAGGGTCATGGGCTTGCAGAGCTACAGGAGAAGGATCGCGACTGTCCGCACATTGTTAGAAGCTAGCCTGGAGAAAACCAAACACCTATGTTACCACTCATAAGTGGGTGTTGAGCAATGAGAACACACTCACACAGGGAGGGGAATATCACACACCGGGGTCTGGTGGGTGAGAAGCTATGGGAGGAATAGCAGGGGGCGGGGACATTGGGGAGGGATAGCATTGGGAGAAATACCTAATGTAGATGACGACGGGGCGATGGATGCAGCAAACCGCCACCATGGCACTGTATACCTATTCTATAAACCCGCACAATCTGCACATGCACCCAAGAACTGGCATAATAAATAAATAAAGAAGAAGAAAAATGTAAAAAAAAGAAGAAGCAGCAGCTAGCCTGTTTCCTTCGTCCTTTGCTGCTGTCTGGTGTACCTCTAGATCTCCAGAAGCTTTCAGAGGCACCCTGACCTCCGCGGCTCCCACCCTCCCACTGCCAGACCCTCTGAGACACGTTTACACAGGCGTTTCTCACACCCGGGGCCCTGTTATTCGGCCCTACCCACTGACGAAATTCTGCCCCGGGGTCCCAGGAGGGGCTGCCCCAGCAAGCATCGACACCCCCATCCTGGACATTTGCCGTTCCCTCTGTGCCTCAGTTTACTTCGCTGTGGACTGATGAGTATGCAAAGATCCCCTCCAAGGACCTCCCAGACCACTACCACCTCTGAGAGACGGACAGAGGGAGGGCAGAGGGGAAATTCAAGAAGAGCCCTGAGCCACTTTCAGAGGGCAGGTCATGCCATGAGGCACCCATCAAACCCAGGATCCATTTCTTTTTCTTTCTTTTTTTTTTTTTCTTTTTCTTTATTTGAAAGAAAAAAAAGTCTGCTTTGTCACCCAGGCTGAAGTGCAGTGACACAATCTCGGCTTACTGCAACCTCTACCTCCTGAGTTCAAGTGATTCTGCTGCCTCAGCCTCCTGAGAAATTGAGACTACAGATGCCAGCCACCATGCCCAGCTGATTTTTGTGGGGTTTTTTGTTTTTGTTTTTGTTTTTTTGTTTTTTGTTTTTGTTTTTTTGTAGAGACAGTGTTTTGCCATATAGCCCAGGCTGCTCTTGAACTCCTGAGCTCAAGCCATCTGCACAACTCAGCTTCCCAAAGTGCTGGGATTACAGATGGCTGCACCTTGCCCTGGGTCCCTGCCAAGCCAGGCTCCTTTGGTGTAGATTCATGAGACACAGATGGTGGGAGAAGCTGAGATCTTCAGGGAAGGGCATAACCCTGAGGACACATGCCTGCTGAGACAGCCATGGTGCTCAGCAAAAGCTCAAAGACTTTTCTGTTTGAACTAAGTCTCAAAGACTTAGTTCTGTTGCACGCATGTCTGCTGAGCATCTGCTGGGTGCCTTGCCCTGGACCAGGCCCTCCTGCTCTCAAGAACCTGGAAGGCAGGCTCAGACTGAGGCAGGGCCAGGGGACTCGCTTCGTAGGGTGAAGGGTCACTAACCCCAGCTAGAAGTAGAAGGCAGAGACTTATAAGGGACCTCCTAGAAAGCAGGACCTCGAGAAAGTTACTAGAATGATCACTGATCAAGCACATGGATCTCTCTGTTCTAGAGCACCCTGGCTGGAGCTCTAGAGGTTGAGAGTAGCCTGTGGGGAGAGTCTGCTGGGAACAGCATGAGGAAGAGCATAGGTGCAGCAGCAGCCAGGTGGCCGGTGACTGACCACAGGGCCTGGGCCAGCTCTGGCTCACAGGGATTGGCAGTTCCTATGACTTCTGTCAGAGAACTGGGGGCTCCCCATGGGTGGGATTTAAGCAGGGAGTGGCAGATCCTTGTGCCTGTACTGGCCACCTGGGAGGGTATCCACTGCAGGAGGGGACCCAAGTCTCTTTGCAGGTTGTTTCCTTCTCAAGAATCTGTGTACTTTGATTTGCCAAGAACTAAAAATTGCCATTTTGGGTTTCACATCATGATGTAAGTGGAGATGATTATACTTTTTATTAGACTCAGTAATTATTTTAATAGCAATGTTCTCATAGAGCCTCAGAGGATCTAAGCCCCACAGACATTTTCTACATGGCCATTGGGATGTCTACTTCTCAGTAGATGTGGCCAAGTATTCGGTGACACCTCACAGTTTCCCAAGGAGTGCTGACATCTGTAAGGGGATTGGCCCTAATCAGAACCCTGTAGGTCCAGTGGTCCTATCTCTGAGGGCCCAGGGGATTCTCCTTAATGACTTGTGAGCCCTGAGCAGCCTCCAGCTCTGCAGCATTGAGGGTGGCTACAGACACTGGCCTTTGTCATTCCTGCATGAGCCCACATCTCCAAGAAAGCCAGGAGGTCCTGATCCCATTTGGAGATCAATTTAAATATGAAGGAGCAGAATAAGGAGAATTTGGGAACCTAAGGAGGCAACAAAAGACAGAATCAGTCCCCAGTCTCAAATAATCTTTGACCAAATTTCTGGGCCCCTACTCATGCCAGGCTGGGCCCTGGGTGCTAGATGCTAGGATGAATGAGGAATGGCCTCTGCCCTGAGGGGCTCACAGATATTGGAAAAGACAAACCAGGGCAGCCAGAAAGAGACAGAGCAAGGTGATGGAGAACAGGGCTGGGAACCCCAATTCTCATGCCTACCACCCATGCTCTCCACATTTGATCATGGCCAGAATTTGTCTCTGCCTTGTGCCTTTAACTGTGGGAAATCCTGGAGTGTCTTAGAAGTTCAATTTCATAGAATCTAAGTTTTTCTTTCTCAGAGATGACCCACTAAAACTGTAACAATATAATTTCATTTTTATGCTTCCTTTAATTTTTTCATGTAAATGACTTACAAATCACAAAAAGCCAGATTCAGTTTTAGAAATAACAGCCTGCATAGTTTTCACATATGTGTACACATACACAGACACACACACAGAGGTACACACACAGGGTGCTACCATCGTGGGATCTCAGTCTGTACTGACACATGTGCATACATGTGCTTGGGCTCACACCCCAAGAAAAGGCCAGAAGAGCAGCTGTCACAGTGTCAGAATCAGCTGGAAGCTGCAGGGAGCACCTGGAGATGTTAGGAAGCCCTCCTGCCTCTGGCCACCTCTGTTAGGGTGGTCAAGTTAAGGACCAATGGGAATGGCCACATCCCAACACATAGCCTGCTCCTTTCTTACAGATTTCCATGGGCTCCTTTCAAAGGTGCCTGTGGTAGCACAGCTCAGTGGGTCACTGGGTCTCATTTCCCTGGGAGGGAGGTTTGGGCCCAGCTCAGAGGAGGTGTCATGGAGGGTGAGGGAAAGGACATGAGGTGAGACTCTGGATGTGCCAGGCATGTAACATCTGCTCCCTCCACCCCACCATGTCCCTGGGCAGGGTTCCTCGCCCACCTGCACTCAAAGAGGTGAGACTGCCAGCCCGCAGCTCACAAACTGGGTGGCTGAGGGGGCCACATTCAAGCCTAGGTCTGACTCACGGAAGTGCCCATGGCCCACAGTACCAAGAGGAAGGTTCAGAGGAACCAGGGCTCTTCCCCAGACCCCACAGGCTGCTGAGTCATCAGACAGCGTGTGTGAGACATGGGGCTGGTCATATTTCCCATGCGTTTGGGAAGAGGGCAGGATCAGCAAGGTTCCCCTGAATAGCCCCCCCCTTGGGAAAGAAGAAAGAAAAAAAGAAGAAAGAGAGAGAGAGAGAAAGAAAGAGAGAGAGAGAGAGAAGGAAGGAGGGAAGGAAGGAAGGAAGGAAGGAAGGAAGGAAGGAAGGAAGGAAGGAAGGAAGGAAGGAAGGAAAGAAGGAAGGGTGGGAGGGAAAGGAAGGAAGGAAAGGAGGAAGGAAGGAGGGATGGAAGGAAGGAAGGAAGGAAGGAAGGAAGGAAGGAAGGAAGGAAGGAAGGGGGGAAGGAGGGAAGGGAGGGAGGGAGGCAAGGAGGGAGGGAGGGAGCGAAGAAAGGAAGGGAAGGAAAAAAAGCATTATTTGCTATGCATTCCACAATGTGTACAAGATTGGGAAGTAAAATACAAGAAGGTTCTACTGCGTGTCAGGGGGCTATTCAGGGGAACCTTGCTGATCCTGCCCTTTCCAAACGCATGGGAAATATGACCAGCCCCATGTCTCACACACACTGTCTGATGACTCAGCAGCCTGTGAGGTCTAGGGAAGAGCCCTGGCTGTTTTTTTCTTGGCTCCCCTCCTGCCCAGGTGCATTCAAAACAGCCAAGGCAAGGTGGACTCCTTGGCCCAAGGCTTCCATTTTCAGCACTGAATTAGGCCAGAGTATTCTGCAGCACCAGGTCGAAACACCTGACAACTAGAACCAGCCAGCATCATAAATGTCTCTTACTACAGCAGCTTAAGTGAAACATTTGCCTTTCATTTCACACAGAAAGTAGAAATAAGGCTCTAGAAATAAATTCACACTAAAGTGTGAATGGTAGGTATAGGCCATTTCTTCCTTTGGCAAGTGTCTCTTAGCCAACTAATCAGGAGTCAGAGGCTTTGTCCTGGGCAATTCTCTTCTATTGTGAGAACTAAATACGGAAATGTGGATCAAGAGCCTGGCACAGTAGAACCTTCTTATATTTTACTTCCCAATCTCACACATCATGGAATGCATAGAAAATAATACAATTTTTTTGAACAATTGGATAAAGTATGTAATTATATGAGGCGTCGTGAAAAAATCATTACCTTTCTGTATATATTTAACTATGATAAAAGTAATTTTAGAGGTATTGGGGAAGTGTTAAAGGTGGATTTGATATAAAACATAAAAACCAAGTCTTTTTTAAAAACTGAATGAGAAACTTGGGCTTCCATTTATTTACATACTTTTTTGGGTCACTCTTTTTGCTTGAACTAGCTACAATTACTGAACAAGACTTTTGGATTACTCCTTAGGTGAGTGAGTGAAACTGCCAACAAGTTCTGTGGGCAATTGGGAGGGCAATGGGCCTTCACAGCAGGCGCACACATGCCAGTCCCAGAAGGATCTGGGCAAGCTAAAGAATGCTTAGGTGTTAGTATAGTATCTGGGTGTCAAGAAGAAGTCTGCACATTTGGAATTTCCTGAAGATAATATGTTAGAAATGAGGGACTCAGATTCTGGTGTGGAATTGCATAGTCGCTTTAGCCTTTTGGTTTTAGACTGAAATCTAAGTTCGCAAACAGTGTTGGAACATTTAAGATAATGTAAAGTTCAACATACTTCAAATTTAATTTACTAGATACAAAAACTTATTTAATTAGCTGGGCGTGTTGGTGCACACCTGTAGTCCCAGCTACTCAGGAGGCTGAGGCACAAGAATCACTTGAACCTGGAAGGCGGAGTTTGCAATGAGCTGAGATAGTGTCACTGCACTCCAGCCTTGGTGACAGAGCAAGTGTCTGTCTTAAAAAAAAAAAAAAAAAAAAAGAAAGACTCATTTAAGAGACTCAAAACCAAACCAATTTATTGACATAATTAAAAAGGAAAATGAGTATATTAAACTTATAAAGCCAGCTTAGAATGTTGGAAAACATTTCCTTAGTCAAGTTTATGATCGAAACCAAATATTGGCCAGGTGCACTGGCTAAAGCCTGTAATCCCAGAACTTTGAAGGCTGAAGCACAGGATAGCTTCAGCCCAGGAGTTTGAGACCTGCTTGAGCAACATAGTGAGACCCCCATCTCTACAAAAAACAATTAAAAATTAGCCGGTGGCAAATGCCTGTGGTCCCATCTACTCTGGAGGCTGAGGTGGAAGGACTTTCGAGCCCAGGAGGTTTGAGGCTGCAGTGAGCCATGACCAGGCCACTGCACTCCAGCCTGGGCAACTGAGCAAGAGCCTGCCTCAAAAAAAAAAAAAAAAAGAAGAAGAAGAAGAAAAAGAAGAAGGAAGAAAAGAAGAAAAAAAAAGCAAATATTCATCAAAGCCTATTAAAAGTGATTGTCAACTAAACATTAGCAATAAACAATCCAAAAGTACTATTTTCAAAAATTCCTTGTAAATAGCATCAAAAAGAATAAAATACTTGGGAATACATTTAATTTAAAAGAGCAAGATTTGTATAGTGAAAACTATAAAACATTGTTGAAAGAAATTTTAAAACTTCCAAATAGATGGAAAGAAACCCATATTTATAGATTGAAAGATCTAATATTAAGAAGCCTCTATTTCTCAAATTTATCTAAAAACAAATGCAACCCCTAGCAAACCCCAATGGGAAATGGCAATTTTTGGAGAAACTGACAAACTGACCAAGTTTATGTGAAAATGCAAAGGACCCAGAGTAGCCCAAACAATTTTGATTTTGAAAAAGAAGGACAAAATTAGAGAGCATACATTTCCTAATTTCAAGACTTAGTATAAAGCTACAATAATCAATATAGTGTGGTACTAACAAAAGTGTAGACATACACAGAAACAAAATAGAATTAAGGGTCCAGAAACAAACCCACACATTCACAGTCAATTGGTTTTTGACAAGGATGTAATGACAAGCCAGTGGAGAAACAATACTCTTTTCAACAAATTGTGCTGGGACAACCGGATCTCCTCAAGCAAAAGAAAGAAGATGGACCCTTACTTCACACCAGATACAAGAATTAATTCAAAATGGATAAAAGACAGAAATTATAAGAGCTAAAACTACTAAAGTCTTGGGAGAAAACACAGGAGTAAATGTCCATGACCTTGGATTAGGCAAAGGTTTCTTAGGTATGATGCCAAAAGCATCCGCAACAGAAGAAAAAAGTTAATCGACCTTGCCTTAAACACAGATGGTGGAGGAAAATCTGAAAATTGGTGCATGTATCAGCGCCAATGTCCTGGCTGTGATATTGTACCATGGTTTCGAAAGGTGTTATTATGGAGGGGGACCAGGCAAAGGGCACAAAGGATCTCTCTGTATTATTTCTTACAGCTGCGTATGAGTCTATAATGATTTCAAAATAAGAAGTTTTGGGTATTTTTTCTTAAAGTGCTTTGGATCAGGAGGCAGGGGCTTGGGATCTGGCCATGTTGTTCCAAGTCAGTCACTGTGTAACTTTGAGCTGGTCACTTCTTTTCACTGTTTCTGTTTCCCTTTTGTTTCCTTATCTGAAAGATAAAACTCAGAGAGAAGGGCATCACATACTGGGGGTGCTAGGGGAGGGACAGCCGGGGATGGGGAGGTAAAGCTGGGGGTGGAGAGGGTGGGGAGGGTGGGGAGGATGGGGAGGGATAACATGGGGAGAAATGCCAGATATAGATGAAGGGGGGATAGAGGCAGCAAACCACCTGGTTATGTATGCACCTGTGCAACAACCCCACCTGACCTGCACCTGTACCTCAGAACCTAAAGTAAAATAAATAGTAAGTTTAAATTTCCCAAAGTTGTCCTCCAGTGTGGACAGCCTGGAGTCAAGGCCTTCATGTTGCTGTGGCCTGAGGCCTCAGGTCTAAGAGGCTGCTCCTCAGCTGCACAGAGTGGACAGGCCTCTATAGGCATGCCCTGTCCCCTGGGGGACCTCAACACCAGGCACAGCACAGGACATTAGGTACTAGGACCAGGAGTCCTAGCCTGTAGGGGTCACTGGCTGCCACAGGTTTGGCCAAACTGGCCTTAGGCCAGATGCTCCATGTTATGACCTGCACCTGCTCTCTGTGGGAGGCAGAAAACAGAGCTGGGCCAAAGCATATATGAGCCACCCAGGAGCTACAGAGAGAAGAGCAAGGAGGAGGATGTCACGCCCTGAGCTGACCAGGCTGAGGTTGAAAAGTACATGCCTGAGTCAGCCAGGGTCCAGTCTGGAAAACAGAAACCATGCTGGGTATTTCACAAAGCAGAGATTTAATTCAGGGGCCTGATTACAGATAATTTTGAGAGCAGAAGGAGTACAAAGGGGGACGAGAGGTAACCCACAGATCAATGACCATAGGAAGTCAGCACAGCCCTCAGGGCTGGAGGATCACAAGACAAGAGGTCCTGGTGTCTGAGCTTCCTTCTTGATGTATATTTTTTGGTTTTTATTTTTATTTGACTCTAGGGAGTTATTGGTTTTTCTTTTTAAAAAAAAATCCTTATAGAAATAATAAATTATAGAATTTTTAAAAATATTTTAGAAAATTCCACAATTCATAAAGTAAAAGTAGAAATCACTTGGAATGCTCCTCTGCCCCCACGATGGCCAACGTGAATATGTTGGTGCTGGTGTGGCACGTCCTTCCTGGCTGTATCTGTAAATATGTTGGGTGAATATGGGGTCTTGGCTTCTCCATGGAGAGAGCAGGACATGCCAAAGGATCCCCATGACAAAGGTCCAGCCATATAGGACTTTCCAATGCACTGTTATCAGTGCATTGCCCATGCTAATGACAGAGGGGAAGACAGGAGCATACCCCAAGTCAAATACAGGGAGTGTCAAGAGAGTGCTCAGAGAACTTGGCTGGGTCCCTGGAGTTTGGGAGGGGAGCACCAGGACCCAACACAGGATGTGTGCCTGGAAAATCTAACAGCAAGGGCTATAGCAGCTGCAGTCTCTACAGCAGAGGGAGCAAGAGCACTTGGCCTTCCCTGGGCAGCGGGGTCAGCTGCACGAACTGGCGTTTCCAAGGGGCCTAAATGGCTTGGATAGGCAAGGTGAGTACCCCACCAGGGGAATCCCAGATGGGTAGGCAGCCAGCAGGCCAAAGCTGAGAGCAAACAGCCAGCAAAGGAAAAACCCCATCAAGGAACCACAGGTGCGGCCCCTACTGCAAAAGCACCATAGCATGAGAGAAGGTACCTGCTCAGGGCACAACCTGGAGGAGAGAACTTCAGAGAGCCGTAGTGACCTAGGGTTCAGCCTTTGCCCCTGGGCAGAGGAGAAGGGGTGCGGGGAGTGGGAGGCCAAAAGGACAGTTATTAAATAGGAGAAAAGGTAAAGTGAGGAAAAGAGAAAAGCCCCCATAGACAAGCCACCCCTTCTACTGAAGGTTTTTAAGCCTGGGCTGGGGAGATGGGTGTTTGGATTGGATAAAGGATTGCAGCTTTGGTTTCAGACTGGACTGGATTTTCCAATCTTGAAAAACAAAAACATTCCTTGATACCTGAGGGCCACATGTGGCAACTGAGCCCTCAAACCAAGGCTGGTCCAAATAGCGATGTGCTGTGAGTGTAAAATACACATCGAACCTCAAAGAACTGGAACAGAAAGTAAAGCATCTCAAAAATTATTGTATTAATGTATGTGTTTAAGAGATAATGTTTTAAAGATCTTGGGGCTAAACACAATACATTATTAAAGTTAATTCTACCTGTTCCATTTTACTTTTTCTAATGTGGCCACTAGAGCATGGAAGCTTAGGTATGCAGCCACTGGGCTCGGGTCATCTTTCTCTCCGACGCCACAGCACAAGGACATAGCCAAGGTTTCTTCCAGGGCTGGGAGGAGGCCTCTGCTTGGCATTCAAAGGGGTGAGGGGAGGAGGATGAAGGTTACTTTCCCGTTTTCATTTTTTCCCTTCCAACAGACTATGCAGGGCCTCAATGGCACAGGACATCATCAGCAGCCGCACGGGAATTTCCCACCACCCCTTTACTTCACTCTTGGGGGCAGCTACTGTTCTGGATGAAAGCACAGCAGAGAGTCTGGTCATTCTTAGGTGATAAAAACTGGATCCAACATGGAGTCCCCCCTCTCCTCCTGCCAGCCCCCGAAACCCCCTCCAGCCTGCTGCAGCCGGGGTGGTGATGGCACAATGGGCTGCCTCACTCTTCTTCACCGCCCTTCTCCTCAAAGCCACTTCCAACCCTTCCAGTGTGGAGACGGGAAAAGGAGAACAGAAAGTGGCAGGAACCTTTCACCCGGTGCGCCTGTGATGGGATCTGCCCTGGCAGAGGTGGAGACAATCTCTTTCTCAGATAGGTGTTCTCCTGACTCCTTCCAAGATTTCCCCTCCACCTGCGACAACAGGTGCTGCACGGCGCACCATTGGCTGCAGGCTCTGAGGAGGAGAAGGCCGCTCTGTTCAGATTGGTCGCCCACTCCCTTCTTGGCCTCTGGGCAGCCGGTCTCACCTCCAGCCCCCGGTGGTCTCTTCCCACAGGAGCTGCCACCACCTTGGGCCACCTCAGTCTCTCACCTGGCCTCTGGCCAATGGGAACTCTTTGGTTCTTCCTCCCCATGACCCACGTGGGCTCCAGCATGAGAGGCAGACAGTCAGCCTACCTTCACCCTCTGGATCATCCAGTCCTGGGTCTGAGGCCAGTCTCTCTGTCCCTCATGCTGCAGGGTCCCAGGTTAAACTCTCCCAGCAGCCTCCTTAAAGCCCTTACCTCAGATGGACTAGACCAGTTGCGCCCCTCTGCTCCCCCAGGGATGGCTCCTGGCTCCCACAAAGTTCTTTCTCATGCCCACCTCTCAGCCTTTTTTCCCTTGATGAGAGGGAGCTTTGAGGGGTCCTGCAAAGCATTTTCCCAGCCCCTCCATGGAGATTCTGCAGGTGGTTGCCCCAGGAGAAAAACACAATTAATATTAAACATCTGCTGGGATATTTGACAGGAAAGGAGACGCTAACGATGAGGAAAGTCAGAAGCATCGTGGGGTTGGGGTTCCCAGGACAGCTGCCTGCCCTGTCCTGGCAAAAGCTTCCTTTTAAGTATATCCTACAGCAGTGCTGCCTAGCAGCCACCTCCAAAAGCCCCTTTCTGGGCCTCAACAACCAGCAAGCACATGACACACCTGATGCCACAGGACTGTGATCACACACATAGAGATGGCTCTACTCTCAGCAGGCACTCCAGTTTCTATCACAGGACATTTTTGTTCTATAGCTGTGCACCTGCGTGGTAACGTCCTCTGTGCCCTCAGGGTTCAAGTTGAGAACTTGCTCTTCAGCTTCCAGCAGCTTGTACCTGGCCCTCCTCCTTGGACACTGTAGAGATCTGCTCCTTCGTGAAATGCAGAGCCTCTTGTCTCTGTCTGCCCTCACTGAACCTTCCGTGTAAGCATCTACTGCACACATGCAAAGCAAAATGGGGTCCCTCCCTTTGATGTGTATATATGTGTAGAGTGTAACTGAACATCTTTCCGTCTTATTGAAGGTACACATTATAGTGTGTCCCCATGACAGATCCCAAAATCCCTACAAGGCAGGTGTAATGAAACCCCCTTCCAGCTTGACTTAAGGTCACCCATTTCTGTTATAATCACTTAAAGAGCAGGGAGGGGAGCAGCCCCGGCTAGTGGCCCTCGATAAGCCCTGGATGGCTTGCTCTCTACAGACCCAGCCCATTGTTAATTAACTTAATAAATTTAATAAGGATACAAATTAAATAAAACTTTGAAGTTAACAATTTATTGAAGAAATAAATTAATATGTTAATTACAAAAACCTAGAAGTCCCGGGAATTAGATTTCAAAGGATTTGGTTTCAAAGAATTCCTTATGAATTATTTTAACACTACATTCCTGGTTAAACTGGGACTTTTTCTGCTTTGGGAATTATGTTGCCCCAGCTGTGGCTATGATTAAAATTAGTCCGCAGCATATGAAGTTGTGGAGAGTTGAGAGGTTCGCATTCACTCTTTTCCAAGTTTTAGCAAATAGCACCGTATTTCCCATTTAGTGGGATGCAGTTTCTTCTGTGATTCTTTGGCATAATGAGGCACTGGACTCCTCATTTCTCCCACTTAAGGAAGAGCCATTTGCATTCTTGTCCTTACACCTGAGGACTTGTCACTTGTCACTTGACCTGTCTCTGAGTCACCATGGCCCAGAAATGGTCAGAATAAAGTAGAGAATTATTAAATAAACCAAACCCAAAATAATAGTATTTCTTGTATGTTTGCACATAGTTTACAAATTCTAGGTGTTTTTCAAGTTTAAAAGAAATTAGCCTTAATGGAGTAAAAATTCAACTTTTTTGATTCTAATTTAAAATATGTCATCAGCTGAGATTTGTGATTTTCAGTTAAAATGTCCTAAATTTATAAGCAGGATTAGAAGACTCGAGAGAACTTAAAACACATTCTATTTCTAGATTTAACCTATTAGATTCATAAGTTGCTTAAATATTCAGGAAGATTTTTAATAATTCAAATACTTGGAATACTTAAAAGAAAAATAGAAACTATTCTGTTTATAAATACAATTTTAAAGGCTTAAGGGAATTTAATCCTTAAGAAATAAAGTTGCTCTTAAAACAATTGCCAAAAAATGTTAGATAAAATATGTAAGATTTTAAAAATATATATGTACAATTTTAAAATTTGCTGGCTGAAATTAAATGCCTGAGTAAAAACTGGGTTTTTGAATGTGTGGGTTTAATGAGTGAGATATTAACTCTATAAAGCAGAATAATCTCTGGTTAACCTTTCCTGTACCGAAAACTTTCTTCAAGGACAGCAAAAGTTGCCATGAAGGAGGCCTCCTTTCTGGGGCCAGTCAGAGGAAGCCAGAGTGACCCTAAAGCCCAGAGCACTGTGAGCAAAAAAGTGGAATCAAAGAATAAGTATAACTTAAACAGGGAAAGTCTAGTCAAGATAACACCTGCCTCCCCTAGGGGGTCACAATTTTTACATATTGCTCTAAAGTTGTATTATCTGGGCAATAATTTCAAAATTCATCATGTATCCCATTATTTAATAAACCTGCTCTTCAATTCTTTGTAAGGTTGAGCTCTGCTCAGGACAGGGAGGATTTGCTGCTGTGCAGCCTCAGCAGCTGGGCCCTTGCTGGCCGGTCCCTTCCATGGCCCTGCAAGGGGACCAGGCAGTGTGTTCACATAATTATGTGTTGTGTATATTTCACAGACTGTAGGTATATAAACAGCAAGTTTAAAAATTGAATTGCTGAGACCCAGAGGCAACTGAGCTGGTTTCGGGCAGAATAGAACACTGTAATTAAGGCCCTAGACCCTGGCCTGGGCACCATGGCTACACCTGTAATCCAAGCACTTTGGGAGGCAGAAGCGGAAGGATCACGAGCCCAGAAGTTTGAGACCAGACTGGGCAACACCTGGCAAAACCCCATGTCCAAAAACAGAATGAAAAAAACATTAGCCGAGTATGGGAGGTCGAGGCTGCACTGAGCCATGATCGCCACTGCACTGCAGACTGAGCGACACAGAAAGACCCTGCCTCAAAAAAAAAAAAAAAAAAAAAAAAGACTGAACTCTGGAGCCCAAAAGTGCAAATCCCTCCTCTGCCATTTTCTAACCGTTGTGATTCTAGGCAAGTTGTTCCATCTCTCTGCCTCTGTTGCCTTATCCTTACACTGGGCACGCCTGTGTGACTGCTGCCCTGATGGAGCTGATGGGAACTCATTTACATCAGGGCTTGGCCCAGGGGCTGCTGCACAAAGCCATGGTAGCTCTGAGCACTGTTGTCACCACTTCCAGCAGAAATCAGAGGGTGTGGGCTCTCTACTCCGATCAACTCAGGCTGCCGTAACCAAATACCACGGACTGGGTGGCTGAAACAACAGCCATTTATGTCTCCCAGTTCTGGGGGCTGGAAGCCTGGATGCTGGGTGGGAAGGCGGCTGGGGCAGCTAATGCAGAGAGGGGAGAGACAGGAGGCCCTCCCGGGGGTAATGAATGCTGTGATCATCCTTTAGGAGTCACTCATATGGGGTGGGCTCAGGATAGGAAAGGCTCCCTTAACCCCTCAACCACCCCACGGGGAGGTACCACCAGGATGCCTGCTTCACATATGAGTGTGAAAGAACTTGTCACAGTCACCAGATGGTAGAAGGGGTCTGGAGTTCATGCCATGTGACCCAGCACCCAGTAGGCCTCACGGAGCTCACTGAGGGCCATTTCTCAGGCTCCTGTGGTCCTTGCCCCCTAAACACCACTCCCTCCACCTGGAGGAGGCCGTTAGAACAGGCTTCCCTTCCAATGCTGCCCGAGCCTACAAGCTGGAGGAGTAGGGGCCTCAGCTTTCCCTCCTCCCACTCCATCAGTCCTACCTTGGGCTCCCTGGGCTCTAGGCCTGGCAGTCTGCTATGGACAGAAGTCTAGAGTTCCCTGGTGACCAGCAGCCCAGCCCAGCGCAGGCTGGTGGTGACCTGCCCGGCTCCGGCTGCAGAGTGATGAAAGCCCAGATTACATTCCAGGGTCTCTCAACTGGCCATAAAGCCTACAGTCTGTTGGCAGCCCCACCCCGTGCACACTGCCTCCGGCTCCAGTACCTGGGAGTCATCAGGGTGAGAGGCCCTCTGTGCCTTGGGCTCTGTGGTGGGCAACAAAGCGATGCAATCATCTGTGACTTTCTCTAAGACCTTAGTCTTGACTCAATGCTGCCATCATTAGTGTCATCCTCTTCTTTGCCTCCCATTTGTGGAGGGAGATTTTTAAAGAGGGTGAGAGTCTGACCCAGAGGCAGGTCATGAAGAGGTGCTGGCATCAGTAGTCAAGGGCTGCCCTGTGCCAGGTATCAGACACTGCCTTCTCAACTCTTGTGATCCTCATTAACAGATGAGGGGACTGAGGCTCATGGAAGAAGTAACAGCCTGCCACCGAGGCAACTGTTCAAAGCATTCGCTACACGGATGATGGCCAGAGGGAAGAGCAGGCTTTGCATTCCAGAAGGAACCTGGGTTCAAATCACACACCACCATTTTCTTGCTGTGTGGGCTTAGGAAAGTCACTTAGTCTCTCTGAGCATCACTTCATTTGTTTATAATGAAGGTTGTAAGGTTTAGAGATCACAAGTAAAAAACCTTTGCCAGTTAATATGTGTTCAATAAGTGGCCACACCATTCCTCTAATTCTCAGAAGGGCAGGTGGGGTTTAGAGGACAGAAGTGACCAACCACCAACCAGAAACCTGGCAAAGAGTTCCTTGTACCAGCGACCTTGTGTGTAAGTCATTGGTTACAAGGAAGAGTCCCCAAGCCCAACAAGCACACAGGTAATTTACTGTTGGCCATGAGATAGGCTGCCATCCTTTAGAGGGCTCCTCTACCTCCAGGTGCGGACCCAAGTCATGAGTACCAGCACTTTGTTCTCTTGGTCATCAATCAGCACTTAGAAGGGTCTTCAGATCATCAGTGACAACAACAGAGGGGACGCTCTGCTCTTCTAAAGCTTCGTCATATTTGGCTGACCAGTGTGGGTCACTGATTCTGACTTCCCCTGCTGCCAGAGTGGCCAAAGACTCACCTCAGCCCTACTGGTCTGCAGTCCCCACAAGGGGGACATCTCTCCTGAAAGGCCCACACTCTGGTTCCGGGACTGACCAGCCCCTACATGGACTCCTCCTCCTGTTACCCTCCAATAAGACATTGGGGCTTGTTATATTTTTTGTACAGAATGCACATCAGGCATTCTGTACATGCCTGTAATCGCAACATTTGGGAGGAGGAGGTGAGAGGATTGCTTGAAACCAGGAGTTCAAGACCAGCTTGGGCAACATAATGAAACTCTGTCTTTGCAAAAAAATAAAAATAAAATTATCCAGCCATGTTAGCATGCACCAGCAGTTTTAGCTATTTGGCAGGCTAAGAAGAAAAAATCACTTAGACCCAGGAGTTTGAGATTTCGGTGAGCCACGATTGTGCCATTGCACTCCAGCCTGGGCAACACAGCAAGACTCTGTCTCAAAAAAAAAAAAGGATGCACACCAGATATCATCAGACCTGCACAGAGACATGCACAGACGCAGAAGGAACCCACATCTGCTCTGTGTTCCTCAGCACTGCGGAGCTAGGGCCACAATATACACGCTATCATGCAGTATGAGCACAGGACCAGGCTACTTCCGAGTGGCAGGAACAGAATCCCAACCCAGAGAAGCCTAAAACAATAAGGAACTGAGTGCCACATCCCACATGATGGAAAGGCTGGACGGGCAGCACCTCCAGGCTGAGTAATTCAGCAGCTCCACCCTAGTCAGGGCCCGCGTTGGCCTCTGTCATTTCTGCGGTTTTTCAGTCATCTTCTCACAGAGGCTGCAGCAGCTCCAAGCATCATGTCTTTACACAATAAGGCCCAAGAACATAAAAAAGCCACATCCCTGAAGCAGCCCTCTGTGGTGTAAGGCCTAAAACTAATATTATTAATGACATTATGTGCTGCCTTGACATCTGGTAAAACCGGGAGGGCCTTAAATGTCCTGACCACAAGCTCCCCTCTGTAAGCCTCTACCCTCCTTCTCAAAGAGGGCTGGGCACCGTTCCTGCTTGTCCCTGCGTTTCCATTCCCTGCCACCCCACAGAATTATTCAAACAAGCCAGTCACATCATCAAACGGGAACTAGGGTCACCCCATCCCCTTAGTACTGCAAAGCCTGCCTCCCCAGCCCCTGCTGGTTTCCTCTGCTCCCACAGCAGCACCCATGGGCCCTGTGTCCTCCTCTCCCAGACTGTTGTCCTTGTCATCTGTCCAGTGTGTCGAGGTCGTGTGTTAGCCCATCCCCATAACCCTGGGGTGAGAATCCCTTCCTTACCAGCAGGGTGAGTGGGAGCCATTGAAAACACCCTGACCCACAGCAGAGCTCTCTCCCTAGGCCAGAAGCTCCCCGAGGAAGGGACATTGTTCTATCCCATGCAAATTCCCTGTTCACACAATAGTGCCTAGAAAAAATGCTTTTTTCTGCCTGTGCTTGATGCAAGTAGAGTAAATGTGCGGGTGGAAACCAAACGAATCAACTCTATCTTTGCCCGGGCTGTGTCGCATGCCTACACCCTAGCTAACAACCAGCAGGGAGACTGGAATCACCAGGACTGGCCTCGACCTGGGCGCTCCTCTTCTGGTGTGCAGGGGTGGGCAGGTCCTGGGTGCTGAGGTATGGCTTCTTCAGGCCTGGAAGAGGCCTCTGCCACCTGAACCAGTTGTAATAACATTATATATATATATATATATACACACTGTCTTGACCCAGTTTTGCAGCCCTGGTTAGAGATCAGTTAGTTTAATTTCCTGAGCAGTTAAGTCTACAGTCCAACCACCTCCCTTAGGGGGCTGTCACTATGACAGTCTCTCCAGACCACCATACACCTGCCCTAACTGCCTGGGGTGAAGTTCCCGACAACCAGGGATGCCTTTCAGCCTCCTGAGCTTGCAAACTTGTGTCAGTGAATCAATTCCCAGGGAGCCCATAAAGCCACCCCACTTGCCATGCATGAGGTGTCCTGACAGCCCCGGCCTGCTGGTCCACCATCCCCCAGTGATTCCCCTGTGTGGCCCTGCCTCGCAGCTGGCTCTCTTTCGGGGTTGTCAGTAACAAAAAGCTCCGCCTTTCATCTCTTCCAGTGTTTGTGTTGTGTCCACTGTCAAAAGAACATTGAAATATTACAAAACAATCGGCATTGTGAGCAGAATGGCATGGCTGTGGCGCTGGCTCTTGGACAGCTTTGTCAGGGACTGCCCTTGGCTTGCCATTTTCTCCCAGGCCACCTCAAGAGGGCTTGGGGCAGAGCTCGAGCCTGCACTTCAGCCAAGCTGCCTGCTACTGAATCTGCCAGGGATTGCCAAGTCTCTCCCCACCCAAATGTCCTCAGCATGGGACAATTCAAAGTGAACAGAGCTAACTGTCCAAACTCCAGAACTAGACACCAGCCCAGGGGGCCCACGTTAGAGTGAGGGGAGTGATGAGAACCAAAGCAGCTCTTTTCTTCCTGTGGCGGGGGCGGGGGAGCGGGGAGCGTTCCTATGTATATGGTGGAGGCCCGTCCTAGGGCTCATTACTTCTACAACATCAGTGTTCACAATTAGTTGGGCAGAATCCTGGCTTTTCTGTGTCTTTCAAGCAACTCCTGCGAAAGAAGGTGTTGTGGGGCTCCCCCATTCCCTCACCCCCAGTACAGAAGTGAAACCCTGGCCTCGATGCTGATGCTGCTCAGGTGGGAGCTGCCGCCTACAGGTCTCCTTTGTGCTGCACACCTTGCTGCTTCACATCCTCCCAACCCCGCTACCACTCCCATTAGTGCACTCGGAGACCCCTTCCCTGCAGATGCTTTGGCAGCCTCCAGCCTCCTGGAGTCTCTGGACCACCTATGCAGCTGTGAGTTGCCCATGGGCTTCTGTTGAAAAACAAAAATAAAAAACTGCCCTCCTTGGCTCCATGCTGTACACCTTAGAGAAAACATTGCTGTCCGCATACTGGGCTCTCCCGAAAATAAAGGCTTTCAGAGCCCCTAAGCCGATGGGCCTCCATACAGCTGCCCATTAGCTCCATACAGCTGACCATGCCAGCTGCACCCCACAAGCTTGGCACAGAGACTGAGGCCTCCCTGATGTTAGATGGAGCCAAGCCTGCACCTGCTGGTCTATTTCACCTGCGTGAAGGGTGGTTTCCCACGTCCTCAGTTCCTTGTGAGGTCACCCTCCACCAGACCCCTTGGCTATCTGGAAGCCTCTTAGATCAACTGAGTGAGGCCATCTCTAGACACGAGCTCTTCAGCCAGGGCTTGCAAGGTTTTCGGCAGCCGCTCACCAGACTTGCTTCTGCTTTCCCATGCAGAAAGGGCATGGTGAAATGGAAGTGATAGATCAATGCAGGAACAAAGCCATCAACAAAAGAAAGCAGTAAATCTTTCTAAGGCTGTATTTGTCAATAAGAGTGCAGGAGCAGCTGAAAACTGTGAGAAACTCATGGCAACAACGCTTGTGATATTGAGGGCTTCCTCAAAATTGCAGAAACTGTAATCATGCATGTGTGTGCACACTCATGTATGTGCGTGTGTGCAGGCCCAGAAGCTAGACAATTGCTTCTCAGACAGATTTCTTAGGGAAATACTGAGTTGGGGCCTCAGAAAACTCTGGTACCAAACTTCTCATTTATGAATATCAAACTTAGCCAAGTTCGGAAAGTCCCTGAGGACTCTCTCCATTCATGCAAAAGTTATTCAGAAAGTCCAGGAAGCCACTGACCTTTGTCTGTTAAGAACCACCACCAGGGCCAGGTGCGGTGGCTCACACCTGTAATCCCAGCACTTTGGGAGGCTGAGTCAGGTGGATCACTTGAAGTCAGGAGTTCAAGACAGCCTGGCCAACTGTGAAACCCTGTCTCTATTAAAAATACAAAAATTAGCCAGGAGTGGTGGCGGGTGCCTCTAATCCCAGCTACTAAGGCTGAGGCAGGAGAATCGCTTGAACCTGGGAGGTAGAGGTTGCAGTGAGCCGTGATCGTGCCACTGCACTTCAGCCTGGGTGACAGAGAAAGACCGTCTCAAAAAAAACAAATTCCAACAAAAGCTGCTACCTGGGGGTCAGGGGAGAGGGGATGGAGAGGTGTGGGTCAAAGGGTACAAACTTTCAGTTATAAGATGAATACATTCTGGGTATCTAATGTACAGCACAGTAACCATAGTTAATTACACTGCATTGTGTGCTTGAAATCTGTAAGAAAGTAGATATTAAGTTCTCATGGGGGGGGCAGGGGAACGTAACTGTATTATGTGGCTGATCGGTGTGTCAATTAGTTTGGTTGTGGTCATCATTTCACAATGACCAATATATCAAATTGTCACATTGTACACCTTAAATATTTACAATTTCTATTTGTCAATTATACCCCAATAAGGCTGGAGAACAAAAGAAATTTGGAGGCTGATGTGTCAATGTGGGGATGGTTTCACAATGTATGCATACGTCACAAGTAATACACTTTAAATTGTGTAGTGTATTACACATCAATTATATCTCACTGAAGTGGTGAAGAAAAAAAGAGAAAAAAGAACAACTGCCATCAAGAAAGATTCAGGGAGCACCTGTTAAATGAGTTGTTGGTTTATCATGAGTGGTCTGACAGCCCCCTAGGGGGTCCTCATCATATGTGAGCCAATCTCTTTATTCAACTATGTGACCGTACTGCTCACCCCTCCTTCCCCAACACAGAAAGAGCAGGAAGAACCGAGTCCCCACGTTAGTGCAGTGGGTCCCGATGCATGGGAAGGACTTCTGTGAACCACATTCGCTTCCCAGCAGTGAACTGGAACCTCTGGGCTTGAAGCTGTCACTCAGGACCCCTGATCCAGGCCTGACCCCAAGCAGAGCCTGCCAGTGATGAGACTGCCCTGTCATATTTCTGAGCTGGGCGGGCCCTAGCCCTCCCTTGCAGGCCCGAGAGGCCACTGGAGGTGAAACCTCCAGAGCCAGCTCAGCAGGTGACTAAGGCCCCATGATGAGGCCCCAGAAATGTGGCATCCAAGGTCTCCTGCTCAGCCAGCCGACTCTGTAAACACAGGAGTTCCTGGCCAGGCAGAAGGAAGCGACCTGCACAGGTGAGCAGGCTAGAGCCAAGGCATGCATTCCTTTAGTGGGTTTTCAGTTGCAGCTGACAGGGCCCCGTATCAGCTGCTCCACATACGCCATGACACAGTGCACCTGATGGTCCAGTGAACTGTGGAGGGAGCAAGCCCATGAGGGCTGGGTTCCCGGGAAGGCTGGGCTTCCACTGGAGCTGAGAGACTTTACTGGTTGATGACAACTCTGGGAGCTTTTTGAATTTGCTTTCCTTCCCTAGCACTGAAAGGCCACTGTGACCCTTTATAAGAGCTCATAGTGAGGCATGGTGACACTCACAGTGTGTCAGCCTTGGGTTTCGCCGGAAGCTCAGCTGTCAGCTGTGAGGTTGGCTCACGTGGCCGTCCCATCTTCTGCTGTATAGGAATTCACAGTGCAGTGGCTCCGGCAGTGACCAGAACAGGAACTGCCACTTGCTGGAACAGTAGGTACAGAAATAGCCTTAGGCTTGGGAGGTGACAGCCTGGAGAAAAGGTGGGGATGCAGGTATGTGTGTGAGAACCAGAATGTTCCCTAATAGAAACTACATTCAAATAGGGAAGAAAACTTTTCTCCTGAGAGTGAAGCTATGAGACAGGACATGGCATGCACAGGATGGCGAAGAATCCTGGCGGAACCAAGGGAGCCTCCATTTATGTCAACACCAGCTGCCATGTCCTGGGCACTACCTCATGCCAGGCACTGCCAAGGGCACTCACACACATTATCTCATTTAATCCATGGATAGCCCTGGAAGAGAGAGATTACCATCACCATTGTGTAGGCAAGAAAACAGAGGTACCGAGAAGTCAAGTAATTTGTCTGAAGTTGCACAGCAAGGAAATAGCAGAAGGGAGATTTTGTTTGTTTGTCTGTCTGTCTGTTTGTCTGTTTGTCTCTTTGTTTGTTTTTGAGACAGAGTCTCACTCAGTAGCCCAGGCTGGAGTTCAGTGCCATGATCTTGGCTCACTACAGTCTCCACCAAGGCATGCATTCTTTTAGTGGGTTCTCAGTTGCAAATTCTACATCCTTTGTTCACTGTTCAAGGAAAAAGTGACATCTCCTGCCTTCAGCCCAGCTCTTCTTCACCCCAGTACCACCCTACCATCCTTAAAGGGAGTCATTGCGAGGAGTGCAGTTTCTGCCCATCCAGGTGTACATTTGCCTCTGTTATCTGCAGACACAAAAAATGGATTACGCCTTAAGTACAGCTCTGCCACTTCCTCTTTTACCCCAAAAAGGACGCTGTCCCAGTATCCTCCTGTTTCAGCACATGGACGTCTACTGTCCCTCTTCCACCCCTGGCAGGGTGTCATCCACAGCCTGAACACAGGCCCCCTATTCCAAGCGAAATGGATACTTTGTGAGAAGGGACTGTCCTTTCCCACATAAAAAGCAAGTGATCGGGCCTGGAGCCAGTGGGGGGAGACTGTCATGTCTCAGAGGAGTGGGTAGTGCCAAGATTCTGACCTTTCTGATTTTTTAAGGGGTTTGCTGGAGGTGATGGATCTGAGAGGTGATGGGGTCTGGCAAGTAGTGATGGTTTGGGAAGATAGTGGGGTCTGGAAGGACATGGGTCTGGGGGGTTTGGAGTCTGAGAGGTGAGGCAGAAGGGATGGGTCTGAATCCTCCCGGTGATGCAATGACTAGTCCTGCACAGTCCGGACCGCTTCACAAACAAGCCAGGCTGGTCGAATGCAGGCAGCCCTTCCCTCTGTGGCTATGGCTGCCCTCTGGTTTCCTATATGCCTTTGAGGTGCACCTCTGTGGGTGCCTCCTCATCTGTCATCCAGGTGATCCAGGTGGGGCGGTAGCAAGTCCCCTCCCTTCTTTCCAAGGCTTGGCTGCTCTGACACATAGTCCTAGGCCTAGGGCAGCCAAGAGTTTTCCTTCCTCTTCATTTAGGCCCTACAGCTGGAAAAGCAGGTCTGTTACCACAACAGGAACCAATGCACCCAAAGGACACACTTTGTGTCATGAGCAGCAAGTTTAGGAAACCAACAGGACAGGCCCTGTGGGGTCTGAGAGTTCCCCAGCTTTCTAGATGCCTGCCTGCGAGCTCGTTTCTCTCCCCTTTCTCCCTGTCCTTCAATAAGCACTCGTGGTCCCGCCTATGGGCCAGGCACTGCGCTAAGCACTGGGCACTGAGACATGAAGCAGCAAGTTCCCACTACCCTCCATGCAAACAAGCCATTCTTTTGCAGCAAGTTTTTACATTCTGCTTCATTGAGGTTTTATGGTTTTGTTGTGTTTCCTGATATCACGCTATTCCTGACCTCCAAGGCCGCTGGGCCAACTCAGAGACATCTGGGCTGGTCTCTGCCCTGTTTCTTCTGGCTCTGTTCCAAGTGCTTGGCCCTGGCCAAGCATTCAAGAGCAGCCAAGCCTCACTGGACCCTGCTTTCTTCCCCCAGAGGAGAACCCACATTGTCCTTGTCAAAGGTCTCGATGGCAACACCCTGGAGCGCTTGCACCTGCACCTCTCAGGCTTCCACATGCGCCTCCCCATCCAGCCTGGCTGCCTGTGCTTGCACAGCCTGGGTGTGACACTGGGGGAGTGTGTTTGAGGCTGAATGAATGGACAAGTCACCAGCTGGAAAGAGAAGCTCGGAGAGGGAATGAGTTCATCTCTCCATGAGTTCTAAAAAATCACGTGCAGAAATGAAAATAGTTGCCTTGATTTGGAAGAATCGTGGGCATTAGGGCAATGCTGTTTTTCTCTGTTTTCTAAGTAACGGTGTGTTTTTTCCAACAGAAAATAGGAGTGATAAGAAGAACCATATCTAGCAGGAGAGCCCCACTGCCACAGTCTCTCTCCTTGACTGTAGGGCCAGGTGGCTTCTCTAGAAGATGGGTTCCTGGCCATCCATGAGGGAGTGACCTCACTGCAAGATGGGGGGTGCCTTTGGAGGAAGCCCCAGGTGGAAGTATAAGTTTGAGCAGGAAAAGACTGGGGCCAAGTTCATTGCAGGATGCATCTGCTAAATTCTGTTATTTACTTAACAGCCACTCCAGAGTTTAAGAAGGCAGGTAGCGGCCATCTGAGGGGTGTCATAAGTGAAACCTGAAGGAAGATGCTTTGCACTGGAGCAAACCAGCCTAGCCCCAAACATGCTGAGACTGCATTCCAAAGACCCACTGGCCCAGCCCTGTGGGTCTGATGTTTCGGGCAAGTTGGGCCAAATTCCTGGTGCAACTTGCTGGGCAGGTTGTGAGCTCTCATGTGGAGGTACAGGGTCCAGTCCCTCTCCGGGGCAGAGAAGTTGGGCTCCAAACAGGGAAGAAGAGGGATCTTACTTTTGGGGCTAAACAGAGGGAATTGACTAAATTCAAGGTGTACAGCACACCCTTTGCATTTTGCCTGAGCCCAGCCTGTGCCTGGCCTTTCTAGGTCTGTGCAGGAGTCACCATCTCACACGTCACAGGTCTCCGTGGCCCCAGGACTCATCTGCACTGTCCCCTTGGTCTGGCACCCATCCTCCCTCTTCCTGCACATCCACATTCCATGCAGCTTCACAGGCCTTCCTCAAGCTCCCCTGTAGCACTAGTTCTGTCCTCCTCCCCTTCCAGAACCTGCCCCCATGCCTGTTCCTTCTGCCCTGGACGCCTGTGGCTTCTGTCTCCTCCCTGCCCTATCGCCTTCCTCAGACTGTTACTGTTGCTCTCTCTATGTCCACTGGAGGCCCGCAGCGCTCCTCCAGGAAACGACAAGGGACCTGATGTGTGCTGTTCCTGTGTCGGGAAGGCTCTCTCCCTTCACCTGGCAACCGCTGCCCACCAGACCAAAGGACACTTCCTCCCACAAGCTTCCTTATAGGTCAGCCTGGGCTGATGTTGTACCTGGGCTCCCTGCAGTGTGCTGTGCTTGATTAAAGTCTGCCTCCCACGCCTCATGACAAGATTCAAAGAAGCAGGATTCCCTCCTCCATAGTGTCCCCATCACCCAGTGCTTACCGATATTGGGCTGGTGGCAAGAGAATCTATTGAGTTTACTGTTACATCTTCAGGGTGAGCACAGAGGTGCCACCCAAGAGATGCTCAGAAATGGGGCCGCACTGTGCAGCCTGCCCCCACACCAACTTTGTTCTTGAACAATTGGTCCATGTGCCACCTGCTATGATCTGAATGTCTGTGTCCCCTCCCCAAATTCCTATGTTGAAATCCTAACCCCCAAGATGATGGTATTAGGGCTGAGGCCTTTGGGAGGTGATTAGATCGTAAGGTGGCGCCCTCGTGAATGGTATCAGTGTCCTTGTAAAGAGCAGGGACTCTGACTTTCCTACTCATACACCCTCCATCCTCCATCCTCATCCACAAGACACCCAGATAATGCCAGCCTGTTTTGTGCTAGAATCTCGTGAGGACTCTGTCGAACAGTGGCAGAGTGCCACATCTCCCTGGTTCTAGAAAACATGATCCTACAGGAGGATGGGGGAAAAGAGCACATGCGGATCATTGTCCCTGAAGGCAGCAGGCATACAAGCCCATGCCCATCAGAGGACAGTGCCCTGGTGAGCAGCCACCACTTCTGATTTTCCAGTCTGTGGATTTTGTGCAGTAGACACAGAGCCTGCCTGCTGGAATCAAGAGGCCTGGTCACCCGCCATGTGGCCTGAGCACATTACCTCCCACTCCCAGCCTGTACGATGCTGCCAGCAGGGCTCTGTGGGATTAAATGAGGCCATGCAGGCAAAGTGCCTGTGGCGTTGCTGGGACTTAGCAGGCCCTCAGTAACGGGTTCCACTCCCACGCTGAGGCCAAGGCAGCTGCGGCTGCCCTTCCACCATCCACCAGCAGGTGCTCTCACTGCTTCACACCATCTGTGGAACCCAGTGCTGTGCATGACTGTGTCTGTGAGACAGGTAAGATCCCTAGGGGTAAGTGCAGGGTCAGGGTAGCTCTCTGAACTCATGTTTGCCCCCAGCCTCGCCATCCATAAATGGGGATGACAACCCCCACTTCCTTGTGTTCCCAGAGGAAGAAGGTCCCGAGCCCTGTACACCAGGGCAGGTGCCCAGGGCCACGCCTGAGATGACTATGAAGACTGGATTTGGGAGGCTGCTGATGACTGCACG
Organism: Sapajus apella; assembly: GCF_009761245.1. Classification (NCBI taxonomy): domain Eukaryota; kingdom Metazoa; phylum Chordata; class Mammalia; order Primates; family Cebidae; genus Sapajus; species Sapajus apella. The sequence goes on from NW_022437133.1 coordinate 801,409, forward strand.
GAGCTGGCATTTGACTTGCAATTGCCTATCTTGAGCAGGGTTTTCATCGAGGACTTGAAGCTTTAGAGGTGCAGCGTCACTCAGGTTCAAGGTACTCAGCAGCTCTGTGCCCTTGGGCAGTTTCCTAACACCTCTGAGCCTCTGTGAATTCATCAGTAAAACAGGAGTCATCTTACCTACCTCAAAAACCAATGCACCTGCTGTTACGGATGGCAACGCCTGCCCCGTGACTCTCACTGAACACGTCCCTCTCCCCACAATCTCCTCCCTCCCCCTGAACACACACAAGCTGGAGGTAACCCCTTCCTTCCCCAGGCTGGCTCTGCATTTGTGACTTTCCAATTCCTACTTTGTGGAAACCCACCCTAGGCCACATTATTAATTTGACAGAAGCCCCAGACCCACCCTCTCATTCACACCCTCTGGGAAGACTGAGGATGCTCACTGAGTTTTTATTGGCTGAAGTTATTCTTTTATGTCCTGCTGGAACAAAATATGGTCCTGGGCTTCTGGTAAGTATAAACCACCTCATTTATCAGCAGGTGGCCCAGAACACCTGGGGAAGCTGTGCTGGAAAATGAAGACAGGCCCATCTCTACTTACCAATGTCACTGTCTTACCAGTGCCTCTCTCCTCACCAATACTTCTATCTCATCAATGCCTCTCTCTCACCAATGCCCTCTCTCTCGCCAGTGCCTCTCTCTCTCTCTCACCAATGCCTCTCTCTTACCAACGTCTTTCTATCACCAGTGCTTCTCTGCCAACCAGTGCTTTTTACATCCAAACAAACAAGGTGCTTACACTTCCTACACTGGTGGTCAGGCACAGATAAGGCTGGAGCCATCCAGCATTGGCTAAGGTTTAATGAGCACTCACCAGAGACTGGGTCCTGCTTGGGTGCTAAGGATATGCTAGGGTAGGGAAGGAGAGTGGCAGATGGGGGTGTAGAGGACGCCTTTCTGAGGATTGAGTCCAGTCAGGAAGATGAACCTCTAGTGGAGAACTCCAGGTGGGAGCAGGAGGTCACAGAGATAGGGACAAACCCCTTGACCCTGGCTGGGTTGCCTTCCTCATCCTCTGAAGCCTCTTTCAGAGACTGCTGCCCCTCTGCCTTATCAAAGGAGGGCTGGGACTGCCGAGCTCCACTGAGGTGCCCCAGGGAGTTAGCCCTTTCCCCAGAGGCTCAGGCTCAGTAGGAAAGGGTTAACAACAAAGGCTTGAAAGAAGCAGCAAAACACCAAACCAAACCACAAACAAAAGCCCTCAAGGCCAGGCAAAGACATTATTAGGAGCTGGTAGGATCTTTCTGTTTTAATTAGCATGTGCTGATAGGAAATCTCCAAGCAGCTTTGCTGGACTGCTTGCGGGTCAGCTCAACCCCAGCAGGCAATGGCGTCCTGTGACCATCTCACTTTAAGGCTTGTTTCCAGAACAGTCTCCTGGGGGAGAAAAATGTCCTCTCAGAGGCCAGCAGGTCGGACAAACGAGCTATGAGATGTCCAAGGCGGGTGAGGACCAGGGCTCCTGACAGTCCCACAGCCCACTGTGTCCAGAAGGATACTGCCCTGGGGACCTGACACAATGGCACCTTGGTTGTGGCCATCCAGGCTGGCGGCTCACAGAGGCACAGTGGGGTTTCATTTCAAATGCCTGACCCCTTTACAGAAGAAGTTAGAATGGCCAGCTCATGGGCGTGCTACTTTTGCTTTGGAAAATGGGTCCAAGAATGTACTTCTCTCCCTAGGGACTGAGAAGGAGGAAGAATTGTGCAGCAGAGAGAGTGCGGGCCCCAATGGAAAAAGGGGAGCCCCTTGCCCTGCCTGCAGCAGCTGCCAGTGGAAAGCAAGGGGAGTTGGGAGTCTGAGCTGGAGGCTGCGGGGCCAATTCAGGGCTGGAGCAGATTTTAGGCTTCAGTGTTTGTAAGAGAAAACACAGCAATCATACTATTAATAGTAAATTAAAATAAATGGGCAACTGCTGTATGGTAATACTTGCTTAAAGGCAAAATACAAAAACTAATAAATAGTGAAACAGAAAAACAAAACATGAAACGCCAGCAGTCAACAGGCAGGCAAAGAACATGGGCTGGGGGTAGCAGCGGTCCCACCCTCCGAAGGGCTGGGCTGCCCATAACAGGAGAAAGCGATGCATCTCCTCTGGTAACGTTTTTTCCTGTCCCGTGGATTCAAGGCAGACCTGCCCCAGCAACACCATCCACAGCCTTCTGCTGGGGCCGGCGCGGCTGGGAGCAACCTGCTACCCTCAGGCAGACGCGCAGTACCAAGCAGAGAGGCCCCAGTGCATGATTCCAGCGCTGGCTGGGTGGATGCGGAAGGAGCCGGTGGCCGGGGCCGGTCCCAGCCCCCACGATAGACCCCCAGCCTGAGGCGGTGGTCCCATTCGGCCAGGAAACCTCCTGGAAGTGTGGGTAGCGCATATTAATGCATCCAGAGGAAAGATGAAGGAGATCCAACTTCAAAGTTAAAGCACTGGTGACTGGAGGGGTGCCTCGGTGGGAAGGTTTGGGATCCTGGTTACTGATGGTTAACATTCTTAGGAGATGCTGGTCACCTACCAAGCTAGAAAAGCTAGAAAAGCTTGCCCTGCTTCCCGCAAGAGGTGGTACCCAGGGCTGGAACGCAGGAGTCAGGACCACCGTCCTCAGCTCTGCAGCCCGCAGCGCGCCCTCGAAGTGGTTCAGGGCGGTGCCCGCGGTGCTCGGGCCAGGTCCCCAGGGATGGAGGGGCGGGGCTGGGCGGCGGCCGAGACTCCTCCCACTTCTGCCTCGGGCTCCCCTGCTCTTAACCCGCGCGTGGGGGCGCCCAGGCCACTGGGCTCCGCCGAGCAAGCGAGAGGTCTGCGCGGAGCCTGAGCGGCGCGCGTCCAGTCCAGAGGCCGACGCCAGCACGCCGGCATGGCCCCCGCAGCGGCGTCGGGGGGCAGCACCCTGCCCAGTGGCTTTTCGGTCTTCACCACCTTCCCTGACTTGCTCTTCATCTTTGAGTTTGTGAGTGACTTGCGGCCGGGGAAAGGACGGGGTGGGCTGAGCCCTGCCCTCTCGCGGGCACCCCGCACAGCTGTCGGGCTGGGTCCGCAAGCTGCGCAGGTCCTGGGAGCAGCGGGGCAGCAGGGGCAGGGCGGGGACTAAGCCAGGAAAGTCCCCTCCCATCTCTGGTCGTTTGCCTCCTTCTAGACCAACGGAATGAGGGGAACAGTCTACAGGACTATGGAGGAAAAACCGGGTTCGCAACCTAGGTCAGATGTTGGCAGCGGGCCAGATGGGGACAGCTCTTGGTGCGCTGGTTCCAAAGCTGCGTGCGAGGCCCGCTTGGCAAGCGCAGCACCACCGAAGCTCACGCCGCGCTTTGGGGGGTTGGGTAGAAGTGCCCGGCTTTTTCAAGGAAGAAGGTTTCGTTTAAAAAAAAAAAAAATCATCAAAAGAAATGTTAGTATTACCAACCGAGATTTGGAGAAGAGAGGGAGCTGAATCTGGTTTATTTTCTTCTGGCCTTTTAAAGTTTCACGTATTTGCGACCAATTTGATCTGGAAATGAGGAAACTGAGGCCGTCGTTTGCTCTGCCGCAGTCCTTCTGCCTCTTGTGTGGGCTGGGGGTGGACGAGATGGGCGGGAGAGAGCGATCCGCGCGCCTCGGCTGACCTTGGGCAGCCCCTAGGCCCCTGCACCTGCTGTCGGTCCAGCCTTGCGCGCAGGGTCTCTGCCTGAGACTGCGGAAAAGCGCTTCCTACTCTGGGCTCCTGGTCAGCACTCACGGTGTCGCGAGGCTGAAGTGACCTCCCTCAGCCTCAACTCTCTGGGGGCTGCTCGCCCTCAACTGGGAAGGGTGTGCCTTGTATATTATGTGGGTGTGGTGCATCGCCGCCTCAAGGACACGTTTTCCGGCACCCCTGCCTCAGAACCATGGGCGTCGATATTTGGGTAGGAAAGAAAATGTCGGAGCCTGACTTTAAAAATTGGACCCCAGGTTGTTATTGCCTGATCGAAGGGGGAGGGTGTGAGTACCAAAGGGAGAAGGTCAGTTCATCTAAGGAGGGCTTGGGAACAGAGGTTAAGAGGGCCACAGCTCTGTGAGCAGGGCTGTCTTGAACTTGGGGTGAAAGTCGAGTTGAACCCAAACCTGGGTGGAACCAGTGACTTCAAATCCTAGGGATTGGCAGAATCCAAGCAGTTACATTTAGAAAAATCCCTGGACACCAATGAACCCAGCTCCACCCCTTCTGGCCTTCTTTTAGAAGTTCAGCATACAAGAAAGAGTGAGTGCCCTTGCAAGTAGAAACAGTCCAGTTAGACCCGGAGATCTCATCCGCAGGAAAGAGGGCCAAAGCCTCCAACTCAACCCACCAATGCTGCAGAGATTACAGGGCTGTCAGAAACCTTGAAGCCATCCGCTACTGGCAGCTTGCTCCTCCAGCGTGGCTTTGTGACTTCAAGAGGAAACAATTTCTCTCTCGCCCAGAAAGCTTCTCTCAGCTGTCTTAGAAAGTCACTTCTTCACCTCACCTCTGTTGTCCACCTCCCTTCCTCACTTCCCAGGAGACCCTCAAACATAGTCATCTCCTGGTGTCTTCCTCACGCTCTAGATTAGGGGTGCGCTCGCAGATGCCTGGGAGAGAAGAGGAGAAAGCTGACTCCAAGCCTCTCAGTTGTCCTCTGCATGGGCTGTAAATATGAAGCTGTATATACTTGTTGTGTGGGAGGAGTGGAGAATTAGAGGATCTAAGAAGGCACTGGCTACCCCAGGAGAGTTTTTTTTTTTAATTATGGAATATTACAACTCAACAACTAAAAGACAATGAAGTTAGAAAATGGACAACGAACTTAAACAGAGGTTTCCACAAAGAAGATATACAAATGGCCAATATGCACCTAAAAAGATGCTTAACATGATTAGGCTTTAGGAAAACAAAACTGAAATCACAATGAGACTGGGTGAAGTGGCTCACACCTATAATTCCAGCACTTTGGGAGCCCGAGGTGGGTGGATCACCTGAGGTCAGGAGTTTGAGATCAGATTGACCAACATGGTGAAACCCCATCTCTACTTAAAATACAAAAAAAAAAAAAAATAGCCAGGCATGGTGGCTCATGCTTGTAGACCCAGCTACTCGGCAGGTTGAGGCATGCGCATCTGGGAGGCAAGGTTGCAGTGTGCCGAGATCATGCCACTGCACTCCAGCCTGGGCAATGGAGTAAGACTCAGTTTCAGAAAAATAAATAAATAAGTAAATAAATAAAAAGAAATCACAGTGAGATATCACTTCACACCCATTAAGATAGCTACTATCCAAAACATGGAAAACATAAAGTATAGGCCAGGATGTGGAGAAATTGGAACACTTGTATGCTGCTGGTGGGAATGTAAAATGGTTCAGCCACTGTGGAAAAGAGTTTGATGGTCCCTCAAAAAATTGCCCTCTGACCCAGCAATTCCACTCCTGGGTATATAACCAAAGGATTCAAAGCAGGGCCTTTAGTACTAGCACATGCATGTTCATAGAAGCACTCTTCACGATAACCCATAGCCCAATGTCCATCAGCAATGAACTGAGTGACAAAGTGTGACATACGCAAATGATGGATACTATCTGGCCATAGAAAGGAATGAAGTATTGATACGTGCTATAAAGTTGATAAACCTTGAAATCTCTGTGCTAAGCAAAAGACACCAGGCACAAAAGGTCATATAGTGTATGATTCCATTTATATTAAATATCTGGAATAGTTAAACCCATAGAGATGGAACACAAACCCTGGTGATTTGCCAGGGACTAAGGGGAGCAATTGCTTGATCGCTATGGGGTTTCCTTTTGGGGGTAATGAAAATGTTTTGGAATTAAATCGAGTTGGTGGGTGCACAACACCATGACTGTACTAAATGCCACTAAACTGTCAGCTTAAAATGGTTGGTTTGATGATAATGTGAATTTCACCTCGAGTTTAAAAAATGAAAAAAATTAGAAATATTTCAAATGCCACGGAAGAGTATATATAAAATTTTAACAGACACCCACATAATTATTGCCCAACTTTGTCAAATCTTAATATTTTGCTTTATCTGCTTTTATGTATTAAGGGAATGAAGCTTTCAGATGGCATCTAAGCCCCTTAGACATCCTTCTGTTATCTTATTCTCTCTCTCCCTCCATCCTCAGGGCCCCCTGTAGGCTGAATGTGGTGATCACTTCCACACAGTTTAGACTTTTACTGCACACATATGAACTACACATGGCATTGCTTTACATGTTTTCATACTTTTTGAAAATGCCAGCATACAGTACATATTCTTCTGCAACATGCTTTCCGGGCAACATTATGTTTTGAGATTTATACATGTTGATTTTGTTTATCCAGTCTGCTGTTAATAGACATATTGGATACTTCCAACTCGCTGCCTTTACCTACTGCAGACAGCATTGCCAAGAACATTCTCATATTTGCCTCTGTAGTTACATGTTGGAAATTTCTCCCAGAAACACATGGAGGATGTGACTTGTTGGGTGACAGGGGATATCCACATCATCATTTTCCCAGATGTTATCACATTGCCTTCCAAAAGAGTAGTTCCAATTTACATACCCCAGGAGCAGATTTACTGGGAAGCTGGTGATGTTAATTAAGTTCAAGACTTCCACTTACGCAAGCCCCTTCCAAGACTCTGCCTAACTTTGATTCTTTTATAAAGATGGTTCCCCCAGTTGTTTAAACTTCAGGCTAAACCTGGACCTTCCCCAGTCCCACCAGCAGCGCATGAAAGTCGCCATTGTTCCTCATCACTTGGTAGCGTCAGACTTTATAATTTTCTGTTAGCCCAATGGGTGTGAAATGCTTGATTATTTTTTATATCTGTAGTCTACTGAGTTGCTGATAACTCAGTTCGGATTCCCATGCCTGACCTCCCAGCAGCCTGGGAGGCACAGATGTCCAAGGCGATCAGGGTGGAGCACCACTTCCATGTTGAGGGGACTGCCCGCTGGAGCAGGCGAGGGTGGCAGCTCAGGGCGGGGCATAGCAACTTCTCCTTGGCCTAGCACCCCTATCCTAGAGCTCCTGACCTCTGAAAGCTGCAGGGTCTTCACAGGAAGAGGAAGTCAGACCCAACTAGGTAGTGAGACTGCCGTTTCAAACACTCCCAAAGCCACAGCAGCTGTGCCCTTATTGCATGTGGTGGGGTCATCGGTGTAGCCCCACAGAGGCGAAATGGCCAATGCTCTCCCCTCCTCCAACAAAACCCAGGGCTTTGCTCTGGTCTGCTGCCCTGCAAAAGCTCCACCCAGTGAGGAACTTTTTCTTTTGGAGCCACTCTGTCTCCTCCTCCTTCTCCGTTCTAAGCCAGGGGCTTCATGACACTGAGCCACCATTCAGGGAACAGAAGGTTCACAGGGAAGGATTTCTGTCTCAGCTGTGGCCCCTAGAGGCCATGTCTCCCACAGAGTGCCAGGAGAGACCCCCCACTCTTTCAGGACTTTTGAAGGAAAGGCCTGAAGAGGGCCGTGAGATCATCTACTCAGACCCCTTCTCCCCAGGCAGGGTTGTGAGTGAGAGCTTGAGGAATCCCACCCAGCCTTCCAGGGGCACACCCTCCTCTTCTGTGCCTCAGAAATGCGAAGAGGAGTGTGGTCATATCATGTGTTGGATTTGGGGTGGGGGGGCCACCTGGAATCAGTTTGTAGTTTTGACACAGTAAACTGGACAGAGTAATGACTAAAATGACACCTTTTCTGTGACCCAAACTGACTGGACTTTTATTATTTAAGAGTGACCAGAGAAGTCCGAGGACCTGCACTAGATTTCTACCCGGCTGGGGAAAAGCCAGCCTGACAGAGCCAGGACCAGGCCATGGGCTGGCGAGGCAGTTTCACATTGAGCGGTCCGATCTGTGGCTGCATTGAGAAGGCAGCATGGAAACTCCCAGGAGACCAGAGATGTAGAATCACAGAAACGTCATTTTTCAGAGCTGGCAGGAAGCTGAGGCTCAGACAGGGAGCAACTTGCCCAGGTCATCGAATCCAGGGTCCAGCAAGCCCTTCTGGCAAGCAGGTCATACCCAGGCTTCTATTTTCACCTAAACAGTCACACAGGACTTTTGCTTACACCAGAAGGGACCCAGGGATTCTGAGTGAGCAGCCCTGCCCACCTGGAAGCCCTGGGCAAGGCTTGGATCCCTTCTCTCCCCCAGCAGAATGAAGGGCCTGCTCAGGGCCACTGGGAAGCTCGCAATTCCTGGGCCTCTTTGTCAAAAACACACCCTACAAGTTCTGAGTCACGAGGTCCAGGGCAGGTCCAAGAACCCACACTGGGTAAGCACGGCACACCTCTACTGACTCGTTGAGACTTGGAGCGGGCATCTGGAGGCCAGGCCACCCTCTTGATATTTTTACAGGGGGACAGAATAGTGGGAACAGTTCTAAGAGAAAGTCTGGAGCAAGCAGCCAGGTGCCCCAAGGTTCTCACAGGTCAGGCCAGGGACTCCTCTGTTCCTAGAGAAAGTTCCCTGCTGCTCTCGCTAGGTGCCTCTCCTACAAGCGCAGGAAGTGGGGTAGGTCCTGCTTAGCCAGCAAGGGATGGTGGCTGAGTTGGCCTTCCCTGACTGTGTCCACTGGCTGCTTGCCTTGTCCCCTCTCTGTAGCTATTTAGAGAGGGCTACGGCCTGATCTGCCATATTTTCTCCTCTCTCCCTCTCTAAAGGGAGGATAAGTGTTCTAGACAGAGGTCTCACAGGGTTTGGTGGAGAAGTGACTTTTCCAGTTTTTCAAGACCAGAGGCTGGCTTTGGTGAGAACTCGGTGACTTTGAGCTGCTCCCTGGAAACTGCTAAGTGTGATGATGGGGCTCAGCTCCACAGGATTGTCAGGCATGTGTCATCACACCTGAGCTATATTTTAAAAGATTGCCTTTTAGCTCTTCATAAGTCATTCCCCCACCTCACAGGGACGGGGCAATGCCAGGGCTGGTGCACACACACCCTTTCTGTCCAAGTGCTTTCAGGAGTGAGTAGGAGACCCCACGATGCTGCTGCCGGCAGGACTCACGCTCAGGTCGGCCAGGGCCAAGGGCTGACTATTTGCACCTACACTCGCCACGCCAGTGGGCAAGGGGCAGAGCATATTGTGCTGCCAGCACAGGCCAGCTCTGCACAGCCTTAGCAGTAGCCTGGCTTTGTCCTGGGCCCAGGACACATTCCCCAGAGAAGGGGCTGGGAGTGGGGACTGGACCACCTGGGACCTGCCTTGACCTAGGACAAAGCCAGCCGGACTTGAACTAGAAGGGGCTTGGGGCCAACTTAAGCCACTCTGGGGCTTCTTCCTGAGGCCTCCAGTCTCAGTCCCTGGACATGGTGCTTTGGACCAGCAGGCCCCAGAGGCAGGTGCTGAGAGGTTGCCCCAGCAGGTGTTCCCTCCTGGTGCTGATGGGTGTAAATACAGTGGGAGTCAATACCCCTTGTACTTGAAGCAGGGACACCCTGGGGTGGGTGGTCAGCTCCTTCTCACAGCTTCAGGTTGTTCCCAGGGGCGTGGAGCAGGGAGTAGTTCCCTGGTGGTCTCTCATCATTTGGAAAGCTCCAAATTGCCTTCAACACCCTGGTGGAAAGGTTTGGCTCCTGGTGAGCTCCTAGCTGGGCACGAGCATTGTAACCATTCCCCTTCCTGGGGTCATGAATGTGCCACACTCTGATTATCTGCAGCACTTTGCCCTAGGCTCTCTGACACTCTCGGCTCATTCACAACTAATGTGTTGGGTGAATCATTTTAATGTACCGAGGCCCTGGGTCCTGAAAAACGTATGTAGGAAATCAAAGGAAAGCCTGTCATCAGCCACAGCACCTCCACATACACTGGCAGTGGGAAGAGAAGGCGCAGGGCCACACAGCCAGTCTCACTGCCCTGCAGTTCCTGGCCAGAGCCACCAGTCCCTGTAGGGGTGCAGAGGGCCGGGAGGGAAGGGGCTGGAAGGGCAGGGGGAGGAGACGGAAAGTGAAAGTCCCAGGACCAGCTTGCGGGAGGCCCATGGGGGACCCAGGAGGTGGGCACTCCAGGAATGGGGCCATGAGGAAGGACAGAAGGTGACATTCCCTGACCTATCAGTGGAGTGGGGAAGGGTGAGGTCTGCATGGCAGCCCTTCCCTCTTCTTCCGACTGAATTCCATGCCGACATCTGTCGAAGAGGGAGCAGCATTCTTCGGCTTTTCATCTTGTGTTTTATGTGTCTTAAACACAAACCTTGCTATTGTTTTCCTCTGAAAGAACAGAGGTTATTGAGACTCATTGTTTCAGTGGTAGGCCAGGGAGGGAAAAGCTGTCTGGGACTGGCCTGAAAACTAACGGGTTATTCTCATTCCTCCATGTTAACACGCCTGTAATCCCGGCACTCTGGGAGGTCAAGGTGAGAGGATCACTTGAGGTCAGGAGTTTGAGATCAGCCTGGACAACATAGCAAGACCCCATTTCTACAAAAAATGTAAAAAATTAGCCAACCATGATGGTGTGCACCCATAGTCCCAGCTACTCAGGATGCTGGAGTGGGAGGATGGCTTGAGCCTGGAGGTCAAGGCTGAAGTGAACTGTGATTGCATCACTGCCCTCCAGTATGGGTGACACAGACTGAGAACCTGTCACCAAAACAAAAAGTCTCATGGCCATTTCCAAAGCTGATCCTAGACACAGGAGTTAACTGCCATACTCATGGGGGCCTGGACCTGGACCTCAGCAAGCTTGTCAGAGCAGCTGTGGGAATGTGGCAGGTAACTGTGCCTCAGTTTCTGCATCAGTAAAAGGGGGATGCAGCAGCACCTGCCTTACTTAGCTACTGCCCCGCAGCTATCAAGTGCTGTTATTATTAGTTGACTAATAATTTAAACACCTGCTCTAAGACCAGCTGGCCGACTTGTGTCCACGGTGGAGTCCGCAAGGCCTGCCCCCATCACCTTTGCTGTAGGTGCCACATGATGATTGGGATTGGGCCAGGCTGTGGAGGGCACACTTGACTTGTCCCTGGGGTCACCGAGTCCTGCACAGTCACCACCTTCCTGGGGCCTTCCCAGTGGCTCTCCTCTCACCAAGAAGGAACAACTAAGGGCAGAGGTTGGTGTGTCCTCAGCTAGGAGCTTGACAGGGCAGCCAAGGAGGAGAGAACAGGATGGCAGCCCCGGCCTGCCTTCTGCCAGGGAGCAGGCTGCTTTCTAAGCCTCTCTGCACCACACTGCCAGCCTGGTGCCAGGATAGGCGAGGAGAGCTTTGTGGATTCTAACTGTGATACACATTGCTATATCTACCCACAGGCATAGAAACAAATTACGAGTGGACTCAGATTAAAGCTTTCAAAAGTGATTTGTCATTAGTGTCAATGTGTCTGCTGTCTGCAAGGGCATCAGTTCAGGGAGGGGGCAGCCTCTGGCACAAACATGTGCCCTCATCTCCCCCAGCCTCCATCCTGGCCCCCAGCTGCTTGGCAGGTTGGCACAGTTGGATTGAAGGGCCTGTCAGGAAAGTAACCACCCAGTTTGTGGGTCTCAGGACGGTTTCTAAAACCAGCCACAGACCTCCCACATCTCCATTTGTGGCTGGGTTGTGGGGTGGCAGTGGGAATGCTTCTTTGTTGGAGGGGTCCCTTTAGGCCCGGGCTTACCCTTCACCTCCACCGGGAAGCCCACCCTCCTGGTACCCTTTCCTGGCACCCAGAGCACCTCCTGCAGACCTTGCTTATTGTCTGTCTCATCCCTACATCCTCAGTCTGCCCACATACCTAACACAGACCAAGAACTCTGAAACATTTGTTCCCAGCAAGCATCAGTAGGGAAGGGACTCGGATCTCCTCTCCCACCTACCTAATATTGATTAATCATGAGTCCTTGGCCTCAAGGGCGGACAGAGGGTGAAACTGACAAAGGTTGCCAGTCCCCAAGAGACTCTGGGAGTTCCAGTTCCCTTGAACCCTCCCAGACCCTGGGCAGGCAGCCTTCTCTCGCCTCTTGCAGGTATACGCCTGTTTTGTTGATTTGCTCACATTCCTAACCCACCGGGTGACTCCCATCAATACCTTTTGTTTTTCTTGCATTTAAGCCACTCCTGTCTGGTCCAGCATTTCCATGGATTTTGCCTTTTACAGGTGGCTTACCCGGTATTTTCATGGAACCTCTTGGTTTCTGTTTACCCTGCTGGGTAAAGCCAGCGGGTGTAGGTGTGGTAGGCAGAATTTTCCATCCAAACGAAGACATGCCTATCAGAAAGTCCATAGATTTGTGGATCTGAGGGGAGTTTTCCTTCATTCAGGAACTAGTGACCGTCCTCCAGCTTGTGAGGGAGGTGGGTTTAAGGCAGCAGTCACTTTGTCCTGCTGGCAGCATGTGCTATGGGAGAAAAGGCTTCCCTGGGATTTAAGGGGGGTGGGATTGCAAGCCTGAACAAGGGGTTCTTCCCAATCCAACTTGCCTTGTTAATATAAACTGTGGCCCTGAACTCAGCTCTTAGATCTTTTAATCTCAAATCTCTATCCCCCTCTTCACAAACAGATCCAAACTCTTTGAGTCCTGGTCTTGCCTTCAGATTAGATAAAGGAACACTGCCTAAGGCTAGCTGCGGGGGGATGATGGTGTGAGGGGTCCCTCTGAGAGAAAGAAGCCTGCTGACGAAGAGGCCAGGAGGGGAGAGTGACTGGTGTAGGTAAACCAAGTCAAATCCCAGCCCCACTCCCACTCCCAGAGTTCTCTTTAGGGGCAGCCCCAGGGGTCAGACTCCTGATAATCTGCCTTTTCAGTTGATACGGGGAGAGGGTTACCATCCAGAGAATCTCTGACCCCTACCCCTGACCTCTCCCTATGGGCTCAGATGGGGACCTTGTGCCAAATACCAGGCTCTGTCTCTGTCCAGTGTGACATTTGTAGCTGGCGACCCTTGCTCAAACACTGACACTTTCACCAGGGCCTGAATCCACCCTTGTGGACCCAGAGCTGCTCCAGTGGGGACTGTGGCATGAGAGAGGAGAAGAAGGGAGAGGTGGGCTCCATTCATTAAAGTATGTCTTTGAATGAGATCCATTACCTCAGTGTTGATCGTGGCCACACTCAGCGCCTGTTAAATGCATGCATGAATGAATGAATGAACCACCAAGTGAGTGAGTGAGTGACAGACTGACTGACTGACTGAGTGATTAAGTGACTGACTGAGTGAGTGACTGAGTGAGTGAGTGAGTGAGTGAATAAGTGACTGAGTGAGTGACTGAGTGAGTGACTGAGTGGGTGAGTGACTGAGTGAGAGAGTGAGTGTCTGAGTGAGTGAGTGACTGAGTGAGAGAGTGAGTGACTGAGTGTGTGAGTGACTGAGTGACTGAGTGAGTGAGTGGCTGAGTGATTGTGTGTGAGTGAGTGACTGAGTATGTGACTGAGTGAGTGTGCAAGTGAGTGACTGCATGAGTGACTGAGTGTGTGAGTGACTGAGTGACTGAGTGAGTGACTGAGTGACTGAGTGAGAGAGTGAGTGACTGAGTGAGAGAGTGAATGAGTGAGTGTGTGACTGAGTGAGTGTGTGACTGAGTGAGTGATTGACTGAGTGAGTGGCTGAGTGACTGTGTGAGTGAGTGAGTGAGTGACTGAGTATGTGACTGAGTGAGTGTGCAAGTGAGTGACTGCATGAGTGACTGAGTGTGTGAGTGACTGAGTGAGTGACTGAGTGAGTGACTGAGTGACTGAGTGAGTGTGTGACTGAGTGACTAAGTGACTGAACGAGTGACTGAGCGAGTGAGTGACTGAGAGAGTGCGTGACTGAGTGATTGTGTGAGTGAGTGAGTGTGTGACTGAGTGTGCGAGTGAGTGTACTGCATGAGTGACTGAGTGTGTGACTGAGTGAGTGACTGAGTGACTGAGAGAGTGACTGAGTGAGTGACTGAGTGACTGAGTGAGTGACTGACTGAGTGAGTGACTTAGTGAGTGAAGAAAGCTCCCCTGACTTGCTGGGACTGAGCTCCTTCGTACCAGGAGATACATAGGGCTAATAAAAGTAGAGAAGCCAAGCCGTGTTTGCTTCCTTGCCTCTCAGAACTGGAATAGAGTCCCCATCCTCCCTCTCCGATGCACTTTCTGAGGGGAAGAGCTGCGGGACTTTGAGGAAGCCTAAGCATCTAGGGGTCTTGTGTCTCCCCCTGACCTCCTGCTCTGTGTGTATTCATTCTCCCACCACCTGGTGCTTGGCGCCCTCTTGACTTCACCCTAGCATCCAGGCCTGTCGTGCCATTTACCTGCTCTACAGTAGCTCATCCTTAACCCTACTCTCCCCACCTATACACACACACATGTGCACTCACATGCACACACATGCATGCACGTGCACACACACATACACAAGCATACACAGGCATATGCACACATACATATACACACGCATATGTATGCACCATATACATATACATACACATGCACAGACATACACACATACATACACACATGCATACAGATCTACACACAAACACATATACATACACACAAAGAAGCTCACACATACACATGCACACACACACGTGCACACATACACATACATATAGGCACATACATGCACATATACACAAGCATGCATCTGCACACAAACACATATACATACACACAGAGAAGCTCAGACATACACATGCACACACATGAGCGCATACACACACATAGGCACATATATGCACATATACACAAACATGTATGTGCACACACACACATATGCATACGTACACACAGGAAAATGCTTCCTACTCTCTATCTCATTCCAAGAATGATTTGTTTTAAATCAATCCTTAGAGCTGAGCAAAGACTGTGAGCCTCTCCTGAAGCAGCTACTTTTCTGATGAGATCACCTACACAAAATGTCCTCCTGGCATTGAAATAACCCTTGTCTGCTAAAACGATGCAGTAAGTAGATTGCCAGCAACATGAGTGGGGGTTGCTCCTCCTGGTGGCCTTGGGAGGGCACAGAAGGGTGGGGAGCTCCCTGGGGTCCTCCCAGCAGACAGGATGAGTCTCCATGTGTCCCTCGTCTGGTGAGGACATCTCTTCTTTTCCTTCCCGGGGAGATGATATTCGCCACTTGATCTAAGTGGCAGGGGAGCTCAGCAGTGATGCACAGCCTCTGTTCCGTGGCCGGTTTCCTTTACTTCTCAAGAATTCAAGGCAAAAACTGCTGTTCACGTATGCCTTTAAAGGTGCACACCACGTGTTCCATGCCCTTGGGAATGTTGATGCTGGGCTCTGGGGACCACGCCATCAATGTAGATGGAAAGCTTTGCCTGGGAAGACCTCTTAGGTTCACATCTTGATGTGTCCTTGGAAGAATTTCTGCCTATGGAGGCCCTGACAGAGTGAAATGAAACCCCAGAAAAATATCCAGAGAATTTGAGCAAGCCCTCTGCATTGCCCTTGTTACCCAGCCCTGCAGCAGAAGAAACACTGGGGACTGTGGATGAAGAGTTCTTTCAGACACAGGCAGTGGAAACTCCAGACAAATCTCAAGAATGTGCCAGAGAATGCCTTTTCCCATTCTTGATGACCAGGCTCGTTGTTGGAAGGAAAGCTGGCTCATATCTTAGTGCCCTTTGGGCTTCCTTGTGCGGGGCAGACACATTGTTCTCAATTTTTGGTTTCTGGAGACCATAGATTTTTCTCTTTTTGATGCTTTTGAGGTTATTTTAAAATTCTGGCTCTTCTTGGACAAGTTTTGGAGTAGATGATTGTGCATAGTGAAATCAGATTCAGACCGCTGGGATTTTTCACAGAGTTATAGAAGAGGCTGCTTCATCTAACGACATTTGTGACAGCAAACACTTAGTCGCAGCCGGGTACCGGCCCCCTGCAGGTATAACCTGAGTCACAACTACTGTTATCACTACTTTCCAGACGAGGGGACAGAGAGATTCAATAACTTGCCCAGGTACAGCAGGTCACCCAGCTAGTGACAGAGCTCACTTCAAACTCATCAACCCTGGCTCCAAAGTATACACCACTAATTACCCCTTAACAACCTGGCTGCTTCCCATGGATTAATTTGGAACGAAAACATGAGACGCTTCTTCAAGTTCACACGAGAGCTTCCAGGAAAATAATTCCTGACAGAATATTTTTCACAAACATCATTTCACCAGGTAGACCATGGATGTGAACTCTTCTGAAAGTTTTTGTCCAGTTTTATACATTATCCCCTGTTCTTAGAGAAGCTCAACTCTGCTCAGCACCCCCAACTGGACTGAATTAAAGATGGGTGGTTTCCAGCTCTGTCATATCAGAGTTGGGAGGGGCCTCCAATCACTCATGTACCCCCTCGGCCCCCATCCTCAGACAGTGAGGCTGCATCTCAGAGTTTAGAGGACACCCAAGTACAAGCTAGTCTCACGTTCCAGGCAAGACGAAGATCCAAGCTCGAGGAGAGGAGAGGTGGAGAGAGGAGAGGAAACACTAGGGTGACATTTTGCACTGAAAGGCCAGGCAGGACCTGGAAGGGAGCAGTCAGCTGGCATCACTGGGGGACAGGCAGGGCCCTGGGACAGGAGCTACAAAGCATTGTCCATGGCCTTATGTTATGGTAACACATCACAAGGCCTTGGCCAAGAGTCTGGGGCATCTGTCCCATCACTCTGCTTCTTTTCCGCAGAATCAGACACTGGGCATGAGTCCCAGGCTTTGGTGTTTTTTTCTAAAGGCATCCCAGGTGACTTAATGTATAGTTAGGGCTGAGGACAACAGAGTGTTTGCCTAGGCCCCATCCCCATCTTCTTACTTAAGGCCCTGGAACCCAGAGAGCGCTCAACCCTTGTCCCTCTCCCGCCATGCAAATGGAGACCTTTGTCTGGGATTACCCAACCAGCTGCACCATCTCTATTTTGATGGACAATGACAGGGTGCAGCTGTGGGCTCAGGCGAAGTCTGACCTGTTGACAGAAACCAAGGGGACACAGCGCCATGCCTACAGAGTATCAATAATGTTTTCAAAATAATTGCCTCTGTGCATGGCCACCTGGAATCTGGGAGCCACCGGAGTTTCCTTGATGAAGGAAAATGCTTGAACCCTCACCTACTCCCTTGCTCTTGACAAATATTTGGCCGGTGGGGTGGGTCCTGAGGCCAGGCTGGAGTGGATTGCTCCATGCCTAGGAGTGCCTTATCTCCCGGTGAGGGTGCCCTGCTTATTCTGTTTGCTCTGTACATTTAGTAGGTGGAGCAGGACGGGAACCAGCTTTGACTCAGGGTTCACACCAAATCTCAGCTTTGCATATAGCAGGGCTGGATCCTCACCCTCCCTCAAGCCTCATCTTCTGCCACTCTTTGACCTGTGCCCAGCTGCCCAGCCTTCAGCCTCCGAAGCCCTCACAACTGCTTCAGCATCCACTGAGCTTGAAATGTGCCCTTTCTGCCATGAATGTACCATGCAAAGGAAAAAAGTCAGCCTGATTTTTTTAAAGGGCCCACTTGCAAGGTGAAGCCCCTGGAGTTTGGATGGGGCTTTGAGCTCTGTCAGGGGACAGGGGCTGGGGCTGAGCCCATGGTAGACTTTGTTCTATGGGCAACTGTGGACAGGGTTCCCATTACAGACTGCAGGAATCTGCATGCCAGTGTGGGGAGCATGGAGTTTCCCAGGGAGCTGAAAAATAGTCTTCATCGGGTTGGTAAAAGCACTCACCAGAACAGTGAGAGCAGAGAGTCTAGCCTGACCTCGAGGCTCTCCGTGCAGCTGCTGGAAGCTCAGAGCCCATGCTGTGGCTACAGTCAGCAAGGTGCACACAGAGGCTGTGGCCAGCCCTCCATGCACTGACTTCCCCTCACTTTTCCTGCCCTTGATTCCTCAAATATCACATCTCAAGCCACGTGGGAAGAATGGAGTGGAGAGAGATGACTCTGCAGATAGGAGCTGGGGGCCACCTTCTCAGATTTGCCATTTCCAAGTGCCACCTGTGCATTAATTCATCTCGTATGTATTTTACAGTTAATTTTTCCCCAAATGATGACATTGCAATCATAAGCATAGAAACAATGTCATTATCCGGTTCACCTTTGCCTATCTGCACTATAAGGGAACTCCAGACACCCAGCTGCACCCTGAGCCCTTCTTGCCTTCATCAGAAAAAACAAAGAGAGTAAAGGTGCAGGGAATCATTCCCTCACTGTAAAATTGAGTGTTCCTCAATAGCATGCCCATTGGTCACCCATAAGCACCTCTGGCCCATGGGGTCCCACTGGGATTCCATAACGGAGTCTCCTCCCTACCATGTGCAACCCAAGCTGCTCCTTTGGGGTTTGGTTCATAAGTGGCTCTAGTTTAGCCATACCCAGGTACCAGGAGACTGAAGGCTCATTAGCTGACTTGGACACTGATGCGTGGCTGAATGGGTCTTCTCCGGGTCCCCTCCAGGGAGGCAGCTGTGAGCAAGGCAGACCTCAAGCCCACCATCACCTGGTCAGGGGAAGCACCACTTTGTCCCTAATCCAATACCCCTGTGTTTGTGCTGAGTGCTACAGAGAAGACATGCAGGACTCCCCGAGAGCACATGAACAAGGAGGCAACTTAGTTTTGTCCTCCTCGGAGGGTCACGTGGCCACCAGGCAAAGGGTGCTTAGGGGAGGGATTCCCAGG
This sequence comes from Sapajus apella, assembly GCF_009761245.1. Taxonomy (NCBI): domain Eukaryota; kingdom Metazoa; phylum Chordata; class Mammalia; order Primates; family Cebidae; genus Sapajus; species Sapajus apella. Next base: position 820,015 of record NW_022437133.1, read on the forward strand.
CCAGGACCACCCTCTGCCCTCTGGATGTGTCCAATGGATCCTCCCATTTCTCCGCGCCACCCTCGCATGCCTCCTGAATCCAAGTCCCGCCTGCACCAATTCACTCCTGTCCCTCCATCAGTGCCCGCTTTGGAAAAGACTGCATAATCTGTTTGATCTTAAACTCAATGGTGGATGAAATCCATACACACATCTTATTCTATGGCGGTCTGGGGATTTTTATTTAATTGATTTTGCTCCCATTTTTATAAGGTACACAGTGCATCCCTCCGGCCCTGCCATGTGTCTTCAGGCAACCTAAGATCCATCAGCAGAGGATGCTTTCTCGTCAGAGATACCCACATCTGATTCCTTAGGGACAACTTGGTTTTAATAAATCCAGAATCTTCATTGCACTGATTTTTCTACCCAAATGCAATTCTCTCCTGATGCTTCTCAGACAAGCAGCTCAAAGAACACCTGTGAAGACAGTAGTATCTCTCACCCAGCAGGTGGATAGCAGGTCCAGGGAGGTGGAGGGTCAAGGTGCTGTGTGAATTCACACTACAGGGAACATAGGCCTCGGAGGGCAACCCCATCCTCAGTCCCCCAGATGTCTCCGTAGTACCTTGGAGACTTTTGGCTGCAAAGGAATCTCCATATAGGGCTAGAGTCCTAGGAGCTCAGTCCCCATCTGAGTGGGGAACCTGTGGATGAGGCTGAGCTGATTCTCACTGAGGGGAGCGGGGAGAGATGAAGAGAAGGGAAAGAGAAGTACAGAAAGTCCCCGCTGGGGTTTGTTTGTGCCCAACCCTGGCGAGGAGCGGGGCTAGGCCACTGAGGGGCACTACTGGTTCCCGTGTCTGCCCTTCTTTGAGTAAATGGGGCTCACTGACCCTGGGGACATCAACTGGGATATATTCTGGATAACCGCGAGGCTATACTTCCCTCACTCCCATCCTCGGCAGTCCAAGGAGACAAGGCTGACCTGGGTTTCTTTATTCCAACTCCAAATCTGTGGTCAGAACACTTCCTGGACTTGGGGATATAAGGGGTTGAATCCAGAAAAAGAAACAATAAGTAAGAGAAAGAAAGAGAGAGAGAAGAAGGAGGAGAAGGAGGAGGAGGAGGAAAAAAGGGAAGGGAGGGGGAGCAGGAGGGGAGGGGGAAGGGGATGGGAAAGGGGATGGGTAGGGGGAGGGAAGGGAAAGGGAGGGGAGAGAGATAGAAAGGAGGTGGGGGTGACTACTGACAGTGTGGCTAATTTGTCTTGCCAAATAAAGACGGAAAGGATCTGCTGGTCACTACAGTTGCATAAAAGAAAGGACATTTTAATATCAAAGCAAGTAGAAAGGCTAGAATCTCAGAAGAGCAGCCCTTCTCATGACAATACTGAATGACATAAATCCTTTCTCAGAATGATGAGTTACTTAACTTCCACTTACCTCAGTTTCCTTATCTGGCGAACGGGTCAGCATTACTCATAGGGTTGTTGTAAGAATCACTGAGTTATTATTTATAAAGTGCTTAGGATACTGCCTGGCATGTAGGTCTGATATAAATATTTGTTAAATAAAAAATTTAAACTGTATTTAAAAAGTGAATCAGGCCAGGTGCAGTGGCTCACAACTGTAATCCCAGCACTTTGGGAGGTGGAGGCAGGTGGATCACCTGAGGTCAGGAGTTCAAAACCAGCCCAGCCAACATGGTGAAACCCCATCTCTACTAAAAAGAGAAAAATTAGTCAGGTGTGATGGCACATGCCTGTAGTCCTAGCTACTCAGGGAGTTGATGCATGAGAATTGCTTGAACACAGGAGGCAGAGGTTTCAGTGAGCCCAGATTATGCCACTGTACTCACTCCTGGGTGACAGAGCAAGACTGTCTCAAGAAAAAAAAAATTTTTTTAAAGTTAATCAAAGCAAGTGTGCAGGGGATTGGGAATGAGATCTAGCCCAGTGCCTTTGGGGGGACTAAAGCTGCATTTCTGATGAGGAGGAGAATGCCTGCCCTGTTCTCTTTGCCCTCTTTCTGTGTTTCTGCACCCCAGTCACCCCATGTGACTGCTGGTCAGGGGCTGTTCCCAGGCTGGGGCTTTCCTCTGGGCCGACACTCACTCCGCTCCTCCCCTGCAGGTCTTCGGGGGCCTGGTGTGGATCCTGGTGGCCTCCTCACTAGTGCCCTGGCCCCTGATCCAGGGCTGGGTGATGTTCGTGTCTGTGTTCTGCTTCGTGGCCACCACCACCTTGATCGTCCTGTACATAATTGGAGCCCACGGTGGGGAGACTTCCTGGGTCACCTTGGTGAGTCCCGCCCAGGGCTGCTGTGGGAGCAGGTAGTACTGGCCCCTGGCCCAGTAGGGCTGGCTTTTCCAGTGCCAGGTGAGACTTCCCCATAGATGTCACACCACCATGTTCCAAGGCTGAGCCTGCCCAGGGCTCCCGACAGCAGAATCAGGAGAGTCAGGGGCAGAGGCAAGGTCTGTGCAGCCAACCCTCACTGGACCTGTTCTGTGTTCTCCTGCGTAACTGCCTTTCCACAGATAACCAGCTGCCCAGCCACCACACCACCTGCATCCACCAGGTGCCTGCTGCCCCTCCCATCACCCGGGAGGGCTGTTTTCATCTCAGGGGAGCAGGTCCCCGGAGGCTGACGCAGGCTGGAAACTGGCCTTGGCTGGTGGGGTCAGGCCATGCTTACTGTCTGGGTCCTCAGCCACTGACTCCCAAGCAGGGCTGTCAGAGAACACTGGGAAACAGAAATGGTCTGCGGTGGTTATTCTATGTAAATCCTGCTTTGAGGCCTGTGAAAAGGTAACTTTTACATGTGGGATACTGCCCTTCCCTACTGTAGAGGTGGTGGAGGCCATTTGGCCAAGCCTCTTTCCAAATCATAACTACACAAAACCCTGTTTTAGTACATTTTCACTTTCATTTATTTCTTTATTTTGAGTTGGGGGTCTCGTTCTGTCGCCCAGGCTGGAGTGCAGTGGTGCAATCTCATCTCACTGCAGCCTCAACCTCCCAGGCTCAAGTGATCCTCCTGCCACAGCCTCCTGAGTAGCTGGGACTACAGGCATGCGCCACTGTGTCCAGCTAAGATTTACTGTTTTGTGTAGAAATGGGGATCTCAGTATGTTTTCCAGACTGGTCTCAAATCCTGGCCTCAACAGATCCTCCTGCCTTGACCTCTCAAAGCTCTAGGATTACAGTCACACACCCAGCCCTTTAATGCTTTTAAATATACCAGGAACCAAAAATAAGCAATGAAACAAAACAAAACAAAAAACACAATAGAAACAGTGTGGGCCGCCCTCACCCTGCACTGGCCAGTGAGGCCACACCCAAGCTGAACTGTGGCCATGCATGACACGTCTCAGATCCAGGACCAGCTTCTCCCTGGGGCATCCCAAGTTGCTGGCCCCTCCTCCACCTCTCCCTTGACCCTTCCTCAGGGGAGACCAGTGTCCCATCCCCGGGGAAGTGCTTGCTCTGACCCCAAGCAGTGAAGTGAGACTCAGTGCAGCAAGGCGGGCACAGGACCTCCATGAGGAGGCTGGGAGGGGTGGAATTCAAAGAAAGTGGGAGGAGAGGCTAGGGGCAGGGGTGGAGGGGACCTCAGCTCTGCATCTGGGCCCTGTCTCTCTCTCCCCATCCCTCTGACACCCTGTCTGCCCCACAGGACGCAGCCTACCACTGCACCGCTGCCCTCTTTTACCTCAGCGCCTCGGTCCTGGAGGCCCTGGCCGCCATCACGATTCAAGAAGGCTTCATCTACAGGCACTACCACGAAAACATCGCTGCCGTGGTGAGTCCGGGCATCTGGGGCTGTGTTCACGCAGGCAGCTGCGCGGCTGGCAGGGGGTGTGCAGAGGCTGCCGAGGCCCTCCATCTGTTTTCAGCTCACTAATTTTTCCGTGAGGTCAAACCATCCCCTCATCCTTGAAGCAGGAAAGCCTCCGAGAAGGGGAGTGTCATGCCCAAGACTCTGCTTATTCTTCCTGTCAGGGCTGCATGTCCCAGGCCTGGGTGGGCTTTGCAGAAGGCAGATGTGTGAAGGGATGACGGCCGCCCAGCGCCCTGTCCAAGTGCTTCGTGAACAATCTGATTTAACATCCACAGCAACCCTACAACCCAAGGTCATGACGCCAATCTCACAGAGGGAGAACTGGGGCCAGAGAGTGTGGGTGACTGGCCCAAGATCGCCAGTCATCGTGGGGCCCGGCATCGAGGCTGGGGGCCCAGTCCCCACACTCTCAACACCAGTTCAGGGCTGTGAGTCTGGCCACATGAGTCTCCTGACTCTCTCTGAGTGGCCATCCATTGAAGCATCTAGCCAGGGGTGGGGACGCTGAAGCCAGGTGGATTTTCTTTTTAATGGACTGGATCAGAATGACAGGGTAACAGAATATGTTGTTTCATCAAGTGCTTTTCCGAGTTGTGCATGTGTGCCCTTGCACCAGTCTATAATATAAAGCATGCTTCTAACCATGGGTTATTGTTAAAAAGTAAGACGTTTCCAAAACAGCACCCTTCAGATCTCTAGAACTTGACCTATGAATTATGCAAATCCCAAGGTAGAATGTGGTGATAGATCCTGAGATATCAGCTCCGGTGGCCAAAACCGTGTCATCCCCTCTTTTTGGAAAGTGTAGGACGGAGGCTGAGAGAAAACCCACAGATGGGCACAGCTGGGCCTTGGGAATGAGGCTGGTGAGGTAACTCTTCAGAGGAAAGTCCCTCAAAGCCTCACCTGGTGGTCCCTCTGCACAGTTCCCTGCCTGGGGAAGCCACACACTGCCCTTAAGCTCCCAGCCTACAACTGCTCCCCTAAAGAGGGCCCCCTCAGGATCCTGGCATCTCCCAGGGGCCTCACAGTGTGGAAACATTTCCCATGTTGGCCCATCTCCCAACATGGCTGGTTTCCAAGCAGCAGCACAGCGAGGTGACATCTTGACGGATCTCCTTTCCCCAAGAGGCTGGTGACCCACCCTCCGTCATTCTTCACACAGTTCTGTCTCATCTCCCTCTCCCAAGACTGCCTCATACCTCCCCCATCCCAACTAAGCATTCTCTTTTAACAAACATCAGCAAAGTGTCTGACAACAATTTCCATAAAATTGTTGTGGACAAGGGTTGTGAAATGTAGATGGTATGTGGTTAGTGGGTCAGCACTTGATGGAAAAAAAACCCAGACAGGGGAATGAATGAATGCCCCTTCCCACTGGACAGGTCACTAGTTGAGAACCACTAGGCTCTACTGCCTTCTGATTTTTCTCTCTTACCTTTTATCAAAATGCAGCACACAGCCAGAGAAGTGTGCAGTTACCAACGCACAGCTTGATGAACTTTCATAAAGTGAATTCCCCTGTGGAGTGGGCATCTGGATTAAGACATAGGGCCTGATAAACCACTCCCAGAAATCCCCTCAAATCCTGTCCCCATCGTTGTGCACTCCCACCACCACCCAATTCTGATTTCTAGCACCCCGTTCAGCTGTGCCTGCCTTTGAACTTCATGTAAGTGTAATCACACAGTGGGTGCTCATGTGTGGCTTCTTTCTCTCACCTTGTGTTTGTGAGATTCATGCATGTGGCTGGGTGTACATGTGGCTTGTTTGTTCTCATTACTATATTGTACTCCCTTGTAGGAATAGACCAACAGCTATTTATCCAACCCACAACTGACCATCTCCCCATTTTTTTAGTTGAGTTGGATAGACACAAATATGCTCATGAAGACAGAACCAATAGAAACGAGAACCGGAGTGTTCTCAGCTGGCAGATGCGCCCGAACAAAACCACTAATGGGGAATCTGCACGGTGTTGGATGTAAAGTCACGCCTTTCTACCCACAGTATCAACTGCATCTGTTCGTGGGGAAGAAAAAAGTTCATTACTCAGGATTCAACCCCAGACCCCCCCCCCACCAAGCCACAGCATGCCCAGTCCAGGGGATACTTGGGTACAGGGAGGCACCTCACAACCTCTCTCACAAAACCTGGTTTTGGAGGCAGCCAGCCTGCCTCACATCCACTCTGTGGCTACTAATTAGGGTCTGTCCCAAGCTGAGCTCCTCCCTCTCTCCTTCGTGGGTGGCAGAGATGCTTTCCTAAAGAGACCCTGGGGACCAGTGGAAGCTGATTGGGGCGAGATGGGGGCGAGATGGAGATTTCTGGAGAAATCTGGAGGCTTCTCAATTATAACTATGGTGGGCAATTATGGCTGCAGTTTAGGGAGAGGGATTTCTGAAGCCAAAACATGTCCATTCATGCCCAGCTCTATGTTTTCCCAGTGGGCCATTTCTTGGTCCTACTTGAAAAATGAGTTTCCACTGCTCTGCCTGTTGGGGACTTCCAAGGTGCTTCTTCCAAAGGCTCCCATTGGTCCGGAATGCCCACATTTTTGGAGGGCTGCCTCTGGTGTGTGACTGCTCCTCCCTGGATACATTCTCGTAAATGTGTTATTCAATAATTTGGCTTACTCACCACCTCCAGGCCATGAGAGAAAGTGCTTGCCCAGGTGTGGGGGCAGGAGGGCAGGCACCATGAGGGCTGGGGTTGATGGGCATTTTCAGGAGTCACAGAAGCGTAGCCACCCTAAATGGATGTTGTGCCTGAGCTGGAAACTCTTGACCCCCACTCAAGGTCACAAAATCAGGTGCAGAGATTGGACTTGGTGGCAGGCAAGTATTTAGGGAGTAGGGTGATGGGAGCTGACGGTGCCCAGGAGGACACAGCAAGTCCCCGGCAAGCAGGGCCATCCCTCCCAAGGCCACAGTGGCTGACTGCGTGGTCCCAACAGTAAGCCCCCTTCTTTCAACAAAAGCTCAAAATCCCTGTCCCTCATTTCCTATGAAGCCTGGCTCCCTTGGCCACACCTGTGATATTAAGAACCCTAAAACACAGTTCTGAGAGGGCAAGGATATCCAAGCAGCATGGAGACTTTCACCAGGGCCAGCAAACCCAGGTCTTTACAATCTCCCAACCGAGCTACCAGGACCACAGCTGGTGAGTGCTGGTCCCACTGGTGTGGGGAGGGAAGCTGTCCCTGGAGAGTTACCTGCCTGAGATGCTTTCACTGGAGGGGACTTTGGGGACTCCATCTCAAGTCAGCTGATACTTCAAGCTGAGTCCAGTGTGATGGTGGGTGATAGTGGAGAGTCTTACCTTGCACACCATGTCCAGGAGCCCATAGGTGCTCCGTACTGAGAGGATTTGGTGCACACTTGGGCTCAGCAGGGAGGGTGTCCTCTGCGTGAGGGATGAGAAGCAATGGCAGCTCATGCTCTCTGGGTCTGGTAACCCTGCGCCATGTGGGGCTGGATGCAGTGCAGACTCTGTGCCTTGTCCTCCCCGAGCAAGCCCATTAACGGCCATTTCTCTTGGTTCCAGGTGTTCTCCTACGTAGCCACGCTGCTCTACGTGGTCCACGCGGTGTTCTCTTTAATCAGGTGGAAGTCTTCATAAAGCCGCAGCAGAGCTTGAGCTGAAAACCCAGATGGTGTTAACTGGTCGCCTCACCTTCCAGCATAACTTTCTAGAAAACAGAAATGCCCTTGATGGTGGAAAAAAGAAAACAACCCCCCCCCAAAAAAAAACCCTGCCCTGTTGCTTGTGGGTGCTGTGTTGACTCTCCCGTGTGCCTTCGAGTCCGGGTTGGGAGCTTGCTGTGTCTAACCTCCGACTGCTGCGCTGTCTGCTAGGTCACCTCCTGTTTGTGAAAGGGGACCTTCTTGCTCAGGGGTGGGAAGTGGGGACCATGACCTAAGAAGGAAACAAAGATCCCCTGCTGACCCCTGGACCAACTCTTAAGAAGGGCTATCTGGAATTTTCTACAGGCTCTCCTGAGTGCCCCATCTTGTGACATGTTTCAAGTCTTCATGGATGTCTGTGTGTCATGGGGACTAAAACTCACTCAACAGATCTTTCCAAATATCCATGGTGGAAGATGATAACCCTTTGAAATACTTTATAAAGTGTCTTTATGTTCAACACATTTGTTGGGTGTTTTTTGGGTTTGGATTGAATTCCCCAGCATCAGGAATGCCATCATTTCAGCTTTCTTTCTGAGGAATCCTTTGACTTAACCTGAATCTCAAGAGACAGCATCAGGTGGCAGCTCAGACAACACTGTGTGTGCCCAGCCACTGCACTCTGGGGAGCCCACCTTCCCAGCTACCTGCCCAGATGGCTGCCCCTCTCTCTGGAAACTGGCTAAGTGCCAGCCCAGGGCCCCTTCTCTTTCCTACAAGACACAGTGGTCTGGGCCCCACTAGAACCTCCTTCCACCAAAAGAAAACACAGTACAGAAGTTTCCATTCATTCACTGTGAAACTCATCAGAATGTTCTGGGTAGTCTGTTCTGTTCCAATTACGTGGATCATGCATTATTTTAGAATTTCCTTAGACCCCTCCATAGGAGAGAAATGAAGGGAAATTACAGAGTGAAAGGAAGTAGTGACAAGAGGGAGAATGCCATGTTTCAGGTCTGAGATATCTGGGTTGAAAGGAGGTGGGATGATTAGGAAGAAGGCACTGAGTTAGGAATCTGGAAAGCCCAGCTCTGTTATGAAATGCTCCTTTATCCCATGGCTCCCAGGAATTAACGCCATTCCAGTGATGGGACCCTGGGACAGGTGCTCCAAGACCTATGAGCTTCCCGCTATGGAGGTGTGTGGCAGAGCGTCTATGACCTCTTGCTGGCAGCCGTGGAGGCAAAGATTCAAGCTTCAGGCTAGGAACAGTGTCAGGTACCTGTGGTCCCAGCTACTCAGGAGGCTGAGGTGGGAGCATCAACTGAGCCCAGGAGTTTGAGGTTGCAGTGAGCTGTGATGGTGTTGCTGCACTCCAGCCTGGGCAGCAGAGCAAGACCCTGTCTCTAAAATAAAATAAAACAATAAAATAAAATAAAATTCAAGCCTCAAGTGGTGAGTTTAGTTGACATTTTACTCCTCTTCAACTTGGAGATTCTACAACTAGATTGGTCTATTCAGGAGGTCCTTTGTTAACCCAGGATAACTGGTACCAGAAACCAGCCACTTTTAGCAAGTCCTCTTCAAACAGCCAACATTTCATTGTACATCATGAACAAAAGGTTTGATTGGAGATTCACCTTAAAAAACTAAACTACAAATGAAAAGTAGTAGGAAGTTTGTTACATGTTTAACAAAACTTGCATCAAGTGTTGATGGAGGAAAGCCTCATTTTTCAACAAAACTGCCCAGTTGCATTATAGGAAGCCAGCAACATCGTGTTGATGAAACTCACTTCTTACTCTCATCAAAAAAAGAAGAAATGGAAGGCTTAGTTTCCCAAGGGCTTCTCAGTGTTTTGACATTTTAATCATTCTCTTTTTAAAAACTTTTCATACACTCTTTCTCTATTTTCTCTTTAACCAAAGGCTTTGCGGATGGTTCTCTGGCACCACCTTCTTATTCCTTCTATCCCTGGGCATGTTTTAAATTTGCAGTTTCATTTCACATTTGACTTGGATGTGAATTGAATGGGCAAGGTTTCATTTCCAGCCTCAAAAAAATGCCGCCTCCTGGTGTTGCTCTTCCCCCTTGCCCACTGCCCCCCCCCCCACCCCCCCCCCGATTTCTTTGCTCCAGCAACTCTGTGCCCAGCTCTGTCCATTTCCGGCTGTTTCATACTTGCAGGTACACATGCGTGCTGGCAGCAGCCCTGCCAGCCATGGGTGCTGCTCCCCTGGGAGCCCACGGTGCCTGGGTAGGAAGGGCTGCAAATGAGGACATTAAATAAGCCTGCTAGGTGAAGCAGGCTGCAGAGCAGGGGCACCAGCTGAGCACTCTCTATGTGCCGGGACCATTGGGAGGATGTGTCTGGCCCCCAAAGCCGAAGGCTTCTGTCTGGCACGCCTCATCTCTCTACCTCTGGGTCTTATACAAGAGGGGAATTCCTCTAGGGCAGAGCCTGGTGCCACCTAAGGCACTCAGAGACTGCCTGCTTGGTGACCCTTACTTGGATCGAATATAACTGCCCAGAAGACCCAAATTCACCCCTGTGTAACCATCTTCCCGGCCATTTTGGGGCTCTTGCCTTGTGCCAGGCACTGTGTAAGCACCTTCCATATATAGCCTTTGTCACTTTTCCAGTGGCCATGTCATCCTACAGATGAGGAAACTGAGGCTGGTGCAGGTGGTGAGAAGTGCAGCTAGATTGAGGGCGGCCTCCCTCTGGCCCTGGAGCCCTGGGCCTGATATGACCTCAAGGTGCCCAGACCTGTCCTCACACGGGGCTGTCCTCCTGCCTCCCAGGAAGTGGCAGTAAGATTTAGTGGTGCCATGATGCCAGTAGGCAGGGACCTTCAGAGAGTGAATCCAGGCACTTAAGACAGCCCCGGATTACCACCAGGGCCTGCAGCAAGCCACAGGCACAGCCATGGCCAGGCCCTGGCCTCAGCTGTCTTCTGGAGAGGATCTGGCTGCTCAGAACTGTAGCCACAGCCGCACCAGCTCAGGTAACTACCAGGTCTACTTTGCAGCCCCACACAGTCAAAGCCTAGCCCAGTCCAGCTGATACTTTGCAAAGGTGAGGAACAGGGTATTTTTATGCTCACAGAATAAAGAGCTAAATCTGTCCACAAGCCTGAGAAAGGATTAGGAAGAAGCCAATGTCTATGATGTGACCAAGAGCCAAAGCTTACAGAATAGGCCAAACCATAGTCAGTCACCCCACTGTCATCCCTATCAAATCTTGGGCCCAACAGAGAAGAGGACTGGGGAGTTTGGACCAACTGGGCCTCGTGGGTCACTGCTAAGGGCCTCCTCCTCCTCCCCTGATTGTCCCTGTGGTTTGTGTGCTCTCCGTGAACCCAGGAACACTAGCACCCGGCCAGGTGCCAGGAGGGCATGGGTCCAGCGCTCAGTAAACACGGCCGCATGAGTGAGCAGGCCCAGTGCCCTAGGGCTGCTCTAGCTGACCTGAGCTCATGCGTATCTGTCCTCTGGCCTCTCAGGAAATGACAGTGAGACGAGACCTTGTGAACAGATGCCAGATGAAAGGGGACTTCTGAGTGGGGTTCGACCAGGGCTTTGGGACAGTGGCTGGGAGCGCTCCGGTGTGGCTTTGACTGGACAGTGATTTCATCAGTGCACTCCCTCCTGTCTTCCATGGCCCTTGGGCAGCTCCACAGGGCTTATGATTTGTTATGGACACGTGGGGAGAGTGCACGTCACCAGAGAGCAATCAGCAAAAGGCAGCTACAAGCCAAATCCAACCAGGACATTTTGGCGGCTATGGCCTGTGACTTCCAGGCTGTGGCACCTTGCTTCAGGGGGATTCCAGGGGGTACCCTCCTGATGGCTTTCCCTGTGCAGGGTAGGGTGGCCTGGGAGGTGTCCCAGGGAGCCAAGCTCCTGCCCCCCATTCTGCACACGATAGATCTCCATCAATCTGCCCTTCTGAAGAAGACACGGTTTACAGGAGCCGGGCTTCATCAGCATTCGAGAGCTGAATTCTAAACAGCATCTCGTACCCCCCGCCCCCACAGGTTGTAGGACTATTTTTGCAGCAAAGAAGCCAAAATGGAGGATTGAAGGCTGTTTTACACTGACCTTAAAGAGACAGCAAAGAGTTTGCACGGCCAGCCGTGGGTTGGAGCGAGCCTGCCTTCGAGGCCCACACAAGGGCCTGTTGTTCTGGGAATCAATTGGGGCCGGTGTGGGGTCACAATAGGGCCTTTCAAAGAGACAAAGCGCCTCTGGACAGGCTGAGTGTCCCTGCACACGTGGGCACCCGCCCAGGGCATTTAAAATAACGCGATTTGAAAAAACAGATTTGAAGTGATTTTTCCCACTCCACACGATTCAGGGGCCTTTGTTCTGTCTGCATCGTTCCCAGTGACAGCAGCTTCTAAGATCTGGGGCGCTGGGGCAGACACAGGGGTTCCTAGCTGTGGCTGCTCTCTTCCGTCACAGGTAACGAGATCATCACACTGCCAGGCTCTCTAGATGGTACCCAGAGAGGCTGGATCCACACAGCATGCTCAGCTGCCAGGACTTCCTTCAGCCAGAGGCAGGCACCCAGCACATGTAGTGTGAGATGACTTGCCAGCGCCACTGGGTGCCAGGTGCTGCTTGAAGTGCTTTACTTCTTCACTTAATCCTGTGACAACCTTATGTGGTAGATACAATTTAGATGAGGACTCTGAGGCACAGAGAGGTTAAGTGACTTACCCAAGGTCACACAGCAAGTAGGCGTGGATCCTGGTTCCAGCAGAGTGGCTCCTGGGCCCTTGAGGCTAACCATCATGCTTCATGTCTCACTATGACAGCCTCCCTGTCCCTCTGGGAGCAGGGGGCACAGACATGAAGAAGTCTTTCATACCCACAATACTGACTTCACCAATACTGAAAACTCCAAATGGCACTTGAGTGTCAGGAAAACCCAGCCAGGAGCCCAACCTGCCAGGCAGGGTTGTCTGAAATGAGGGAGACTTTGCCATACAAAGAAGTCAGAAAGGGCTTCCCTGGGCAGGGCAAGGCTGATCTGGGCCAGGTGTGTGTCGAAGGTTACAAGGGCCTGGGCTGCTCCTGCAGAAAAAGCTGAGCTTGGCTTTCACCCAGGGGGCAATCCCTATGGGGCTACCTGCTGGGCAGTGACAGCCATCCAGCCAAGAAATGCTGTGGGTGTGGGCCGGCAGGCTAGACCAGGGAGATGGGAGAGTCTCGGCCCAACTTTGGTGAACTGGGAGCAGCCGAAGGGAGGTGGCCAAGGGTGTGGCCTGAACCAGCCGAAGTGTGTGGCCCCTCTCAGCCTCAGCTTCCTGTCTACAGAATGGGAATATTAATTCCACCTCACAGGCTGCTGGGAGGATTTGAGGACTCAGTTCAGATAAGCCCCTGGGACCAAGGACATCTCAGGAAGTATCGGTCACTGTTATCATTGTGGGAATGAAGAAAAGGAAAGTCTAGAATGATCCTGAAATTTCCAGCCTGGACAGATGATGGCTTCACATTGTGCTTATTCATTAAAGACAGAATGCCATGTTCTTTGCGTTTTATCATAAACTTGCACTGGTACTTTTGCTTTTTCCCATAGAACCGAACATTTCATCAGTCATAACAGAGTTTAAAATAGTACCACTTAGGAAACCAAGCTCCAGTGCTTCGGGGAGAGGCCATTCCTGCCACAGCTCCTGGCACTGAGGGAGGAGTTCCCAGAGGGCATGAGAGGGTCACAGTCACTGGGTGGGCCTCTCTGCTCCCTCGGCCACGGGCATGTGCAGCCAAGTCAGAACAGCCTCAGCCACCAGCACAGTACTACAGGGAGAAGCCTGGGAATTTACAGATGAAAAGCCCAGGCCCCAGGAGGGTGAGAGTCAGCCCAGGGCACCAGACAAGTCAGCTCTGGCCTTGGCCTTGCCTCCCAGGTTCCCTCCCCTGCGAGGGTACCTTAACGCTTCTCGAATTGAGGCAGAAGAAGAGGCAGGGGCTGAGGAGAGCGATGAGTAACCCATGATAAAGATGGAAAGGGGGCAAAAAGAGCCCAGGAGGCTCGCTGATGGCAACATTCAAGTCTATTGCCCACTGGGAGTCTGGCCTCTTGGCCTCCACTTTCTGGGGTGAGAGCTGGTAACACCTGTGGATTGTGCAGGACATGCTTCCTCCAGTAGCTGGAATGAGGGGCATGGCTGCCCCTCGCATTCACACACACATCACCCAGCACAGTCCAGGTGTGTTGTACTGTGGATGTTAGGTGCCATGATGATGGTGATGAGGCTGTCATCTACTGGCTTAAACCCTGCCCAGCTCACATGCCCCCTCCTCCCAGGGCTCTACACCTGTCCCACTCCTGCTCCTGGGCATCCTGGCTCCCCATACCCCACCCGCTGCCCTTAAGCCTATAAGCGCCCACCCTCCAGACCCCACTCCCAAGACTCCACTGCCTCCCAGACACCATGGCTGGGTCTCTGCTGATGCTCATCCATAGCCATCCCCAAAAGGCTAGGAGGACTGAGGGACCCCATGCAGCCCCAGGACAGGTGCTGGCCAAGGGAAGAGGAAGAGAACTGACCCTGAGGGCCTCACCTGTGACTCATCCCCAACACCCAAGCCAGAAGACCGTGGCCCGAAGGGGAAGTGCAGGTGGAAGGACAGCATATTTTCATGGACTACTCACTTCTACAATTGGGATTGGAACCTCCGATCTCAGCCTGCGCCCCACCTTGGACAAACAATGACAGGAATGTGCACCAAGACAGCCAGCCCAGCCAAGCCGGCCTGGGCAGCCAGATGCCTCAATAGGGCCTGCCCTGCCCTTCACCCCACTTCCGGAGGTGGGCAGTTTTCTGGCTCCGGTGCTGACAGGTGAAGGACGCCCAGCCCTGTGGCTGTCCCCACAGGGTACGCTCTCGGAAGCTGGCACTGCCCTGCTGGAATGGAAGGGGCAGGGTTTCTGGCCTCACTTGGCAGAAAGGTGGGTGGAGAGAGGTTACAGAGGGACAGAGAAAGCTGGCCACATGGTCAGCCTAGGGCCCCATCCCACCAGCTCCATCTGCTGAATGTCGTTACCTCCTGTATCAAACACAAGGCCCCACAGCAGCCAGCGTGCATTCTCCATGTGACCGGAACTAAGAGCTCCACATGTGCGCTCCACTGTTACCTTGAGACAATCCTCCTAGGGAGACGCTATGATCATTTCCACTGTGCAGATGAGGAAGCAGATTCTCTGAGGCTGAACCACGCCCAGCTAACGCCACATACAGATGGAGCCAGGCAGAGGCATGGCATAGACTCCTGCATCTTGACATTCCCTGCCTCCCTGTGAGTCTGTCTTCCCTTGAGCACTCTTCCCACCTAGCCCCATATGCAGACTGCGCTGGATGTATGATCTCTGCTGTCCCAGCTTCCCTCTGAGGCTTAAAAGGGCTACTGTTCCCAAAGACCCCTGCACTTTGACCAGAGACCCTTGAAAATCCACAAAGAAGGTGTTCCTGATGGGGCATCGGACACCAGAATGGGGAGTATTTGGGGATTTGGAAAGCAAAAAATAACGTTTTTTTGTTTTGTTCGTTTGTTTTTTGAGACGGAGTCTCCTTCTGTCACCTAGGCAGCTGGAGTGCAGTGGCACAATCTAGGCTCACTGCAGCCTCTGCCTCTGGGGTTCCAGGGATTCTCCTGCCTCAGCCTCCCCAGTAGCTAGGATTATAGGCACACACCACCACACCCCGCTAATTTTTTTTTTTTTTAGTAGAAACGGGGTTTTGCCATGTTGGTCACGTTGGTCTGGAACTCCTGACCTCGTGATCTGCCCTTTTCAACCTCCCAAAGTGCTGGGATTACAGGCGTGAGCCACCACGCCCCGCCAAAAAACTAATGTTTTACAGTAAAACTTACAGGTAAGGTGCAGTGGCTCATGCCTGTAATCCCAGTACTTTGGTGGGAGGTTTGCTTGAGGCCAGGAGTTTGCGACCAGCCTGGGCAACACAGGGAGAGCCTGTTTCTACAAAAAAAAATTTTTAAAGTATCAGAGCATGGTGGTGTGCACCTGTGGTTCCAACTATTCAGGAGGCTGAGATGGGAGGATCACCTGAGCCCAGGAGGTCAAGACTGCAGTGAGCTATGATTGGGCCACTGCACTCCAGCCTGGGCAACACAGCAAGATCCTATGGCCAAAAACAGGAAAAAAAACGTGATTATTATACACCCCAAACAGGAATGGTGCTAATCTTTTGACCTAACAGGACTCGGATGAGACTTTTGTGAAGAAGACAGTTGCCTGGTCCTGTTTTACACTCTGTGTTGTTTCAGGGGAATGGAATTCCAGCATTTCCCACTCCAGACAAGCAGGTTCCCTGGCCCTGACAGTGGCCTGGTCCAAGCAGAGGGTCCAGGTTTGGGAAGAGGCCGGCTGTTCAGGTCTGCTCACCCCTTCCTTCTCCAACTCTTCTGTCTGCTGAGCATGTGCTTCCTGCCGGGGTGAGAGGACAAACCCACAGGAGCAGCCCCTTCACCCAGTCCATGAGGAGCTGTAAGGAAGCCCCAGCAGACTCAAGCAAGCTCCAGTCGAGTTATTTCCAAGACAGCTGTGAGAAAACAGGCACGGTTGCAGAAGCCATCCGAGGTCTGTGGTGAGTGGTTGGGGACAGAGAGAGGTGTAAGGGACAGGTATAGATGACAGTCTTGGGCACCAGCACACTGGTGCCATGGCTCTGGTTTGCGGCCTTTGCTGCGCTGGGCCTCCGCATCTGCATGCAGAACCATGGGAGGTGCAAAGCCGTGCTCTGGCCGCCTGCTCAGATGGTGGGCGCCGGGAACCTTCCTTCGTCCCCAAGGCATGGAGACAGTTCTCTCCCTTCCTGCCCTCCTACCCGGGGTGCTGAGAACAGACCGTGGCTTCACAGAATCCACACATCCTTGCCTCCCACCCCACAGGGCCTCAGCCAGAGACTGAACCGTCCTGCAGAACTCACTCACGCCTCAAGCCCCTATTGGTCTCTCCCTTTGGCATAGGGAGTAACTTCACCTCCTACTTTTAAAAATAGAAATTTTGTAATTTTAAAAAAAAAAAGGCTTCCCTATTACAGGAAGGGACTCTTCCTGGGCCCCTTCTTCCTGCCCATCCCTCCCCCTCTACAAACCCACCTCCATCCTCTGGGTCACATCCACCCCCAACTGCCAGACGTCAGGCCTCCTTCCAACAGCTGCCTCCCGTCGTCAGCGGCTGTTCTGCTCCCGGTGAGGTCGCCCCCACGGCATCTGGTCCAATCTCTGCATCCTTCAAGACAACACCACCAACACCACAACCAAAGCCAGATGAACACATCAGCAAAAATGAAAATATGAAAAACTCACAACACCCGAATCACACCAGGCCCAAGAAAACCACCAATCCCACCCCTCTTCTCCCCTGCCCAGCCTGACTCCTTGAAAGAGCCAGCCCGAGGCTCTGCCCATTTCTCTGCCTCCAATGTGCTCTCTTCGCTTGTGTTAGTAATCTTTACATTTTTATTTCTACCAAGCGTAGATGTGAACATGGTTTGAAGACTCAAATAGTTCATAAAAACGCCCAACACTGCCCTGGACTCCTGCCCTCCTGCACCCTCCTCTTTCCCCAGAGGCAGAGAGGCAGCCACTTCCACCTCTCTCGCTAATCATGTAAATAACAAGTCTGTGTTAGGCTTCCTGGGTTTTTAGATTTAGGTTTTCCTGCTGGGTGTGATGGTTCACACGTGTAATCCCAGCACTTAGGGAGGCAAAGACAGGAGGATTGCTTGAGCACAGCAGACCTGCGTGGACAACGTAGCCAGACCCTGTTCTCCACAAAAAGGAGAAAAGAAAAACAAGTACATTCACAGACTCTTCACTTTGGATGATGAGAATTGAGCTCCTGTCCTTCTCCATCCGCCACCTCCGGCATTCAGTTCCCCTCCCTCCACCCTCCTGTGTAGCTGCATGGTAATCTTGTGCAGGTCAGAATTCACCGTTTGCAGCACTGTATTAAGCTCTGTCATGCTATTCAGAGATAAGTCATGCAGTGCACCAGAACTGCTTCCCCTTTCTTTTGTATCCCATGGAGCTAATAATTACTTGCGGTTTGGGTTTGTTTTTTGTTTGTTTTTCAAGAGAAGGGGCTTATTTTCTTCTATTTACTTATCATTAATACAACTCAAATCTGGTGACAATCTTTTTTTTAAGACGGTCTCGCTCTGTTGTCCAAGCTGGAGTGCAATAGCTTGATCACAGTTCACTGTAGCCTCAATTTCCCAGGCTCAAGCTATCCTCCCACCTCAGCCTCCTGAGTAGCTGGGACTACAGAGGTGCACCACCACGCCTGGCTGATTTTTTTCTTTGTAGAGATGGGATCTCTCTATGTCACCTAGGCTGGTCCAAACTCCTAGGTGGTGACAATTTTCTAAGTCTCCCTCAGGATCGTCAGACACATCACGTATTCCACCAGCTTCCTCCTCCTAGAGATTCTCTCCCAGAGCCTTCCCATCCACACTGGGTGCCCTTATCGCCTGGGGCCAGTGGTCCCTGCGTCATCTTCCTAAGGTGACCCTCCTCCCCCCTGTGCCCTGCTCCCCTTTCTTGCTGTGCGCACAGCTCTTGCTCCTGTTAGCCCGCTCCTTTGGGAACACGTGCTCCATTGACCTACTAGGAAACTGTTTAATGAGAGTTGAGGAGGCTGGGTTTTAGGCTGCTAGTGTTGGACAATGTTTTCTTCTACCTTCACCCTTGATTAATATTTAAGCTGGGAGTAGAATTGGGGTTAAAAATAATTTCTTTTTAAAATGTAGGATGCATAGCTCCATTTGCATTTAAGCTTACAGAGCTGCTGTTTCTTCCATGATTTCCTCCGATTTTTCTCTGTCCTGTTTAGGGCTTTTTATTATTTGTGTATCCAGTGTACTGAACTGGTTCTCCAAGCTTCTTTATTTTACTGTCGTCTATCTCTTTGTCATTTTGCTCTACTTTCTGAGAACTTCCTCAAATTTGTCTTTCTTTCTACTGAGTTTCTAATTTTTATTGTTAATTGTTTAAAACTTATTTCTAAGAGCTTTCTTCGGTGCTCTTATCTTCCTTTTCAAAGTCATCCTTCTTTGCTTCATGGATATGTTAGCTTTTCTTTTTTTCCCCTCCTAGGATATTAATAATTGTACGGATGTTTTCTTCTCCCTTAAACTCACTTTTTGTTTGTTTTGAGCTCTCTGTTTTATATTAAAGGCATTCCTGGGATTTCTGGTAATCTTTATTTAATAACTTATATTTTAAAAACAACCTTACTGGGGCTGGACGCAGTGGCTTACACCTGTAATCCCAGCACTTTGGGAGGCCAAGGCAGGTGGATAACCTGAGGCCAGGAGTTCAAGACCAGCCTGGCCAACATGGTGAAGCCTCATCTCTACTAAAAATACAAAAATTAGCCAGGCATGGTAATGCGCATGCCTGTAGTCCCAGCTACTCGGGAGACTGAGGCAGGAGAATTGCTTGAAGCTGTGAGGTTGCAGTCACTCCAGCCTGGGAGACAGAGCCAGACTCTGTCTCAAAAAATAATAAATAAATAAATAAATAAATAAATCTTATTGGGGCACAATTTGCATTTAATAAAAGGCAACCATTTTCCAAACACATTCAATAAGTTTTCCACATACATGCACTCATGTAACAACCACGACAATCAAAAGAAAGAACATTTCCCTCACATAAGACAGTTCCAGGTCCCTTTCCCAGTCAAGCCCCACCACCCTCACCCCTCAGTCCCAGGCAACCACTAATCTACTTTCTTCACTATGGATTAGATTTGTCATTTCTAGCGTTTTATGTAAATACAATCTTACACAGTATGCTCATATACAGTGTACACGGTGCCTGCATTCTTTTGTTCAGCATGATGTGCATGAAATTCATTCGTGTTCTTGAGTTCTTCAGCAGTTTATTTCTTCTAATTGCTGTTTTTCCCCCAGTTACCCATTGTATGAATATGTGTTTATTTATTCATCCATCTGCCAACATTTGGCTTGGTTCAGTTTTAGTTATTATGACTAAAGCTGCTAGGAACATTCACATAAAAATCTTCATGTGGGTACATCCAGTTGTAGAATAGCCAAGTCAAATGGTCAATGAAGCTTAGGTTTATAGGAAATCATCAAAATGGTTTCTGAAATGGTTGTACCATTTTACATTCCCACCAAAAATGTATGAGAGTTCCAGTTTCTCCACATCCTCAGTAACACTTGCTATTATCAATCTTTTAAAATTAGCCATTCTTGTGGGTACATAGTGGTAGCCCTTTGAGGGTTTAATTTGCATTTCCCCAACAGTTAATGATGTTGGACAATTTTTTATGTGATCATTGGATATTTGTATATCTTCTTTTGTGAAGTATGCATTCAAATCTTTTGCATATTTTCTGTTAGATGACAGATAGATAAATAGACTCAATTCTTGTTAACCACAGTAGTTATGTTCTATAAACTCATGACAAACACTGAATTAGAGAATACTGAACTGCTGTTCATAGGATAAATATAGGATTAGGCTCTTATGAGCTTATAGTCACACTATTTTTCTCAGCTAAGAAATATGAAACCTTGTTTTATGTGAATTTCTATTTAGAGACACCCTATTTAATGTATGTTGTTGATTCATTAACATTGAAATCATATCCAACAACACTATAACTCATGCCTGAACAAAGCTGGTCTAACACGTGTATTTTCTCTGTAAGGCACACTGAAGCACTCTCAAGCATTCGACAGCACTTCACACTATGCTAGAGGGCCATTTAACCCAAAAGCACCAAATGTGAAAGAAGGGGCACTAAAGAACATTTGTTTACAGTGTGAACTCATAACATTGGGTTTAACAATGTTGCTTGGATATGATACCAAAAGCACAGGCAACAAAATAAAAAGTAGGCAAATTGGACTTCATGAAAATTTTAAAGTTTTGTGCACCAAAAGGCAACATGAACAGAGCAAAACACAACCAGCAGAATGGGAGAAAACATTTGCAAATCATGTGTCTGATAAGAGATTAATACACAGGATATATAGAGAACTTCTGAAACTCAGCAACCTGAAAAGAAACAACCTGGCGGGGTGCAGTGGCTCACACCTGTGATCCCAGCACTTCGGGAGACCGACGTGGGTGGATTGCCTGAGCTCAGGTGTTTGAGACCTGACCAACATGGTGAAACACCATCTCTACTAAAATACAAAAAAAACTAGCTGGGTGTGGTAGTGCACACCTGTAATTCCAGCTAGTAGGAAGGCTGAGGCAAGAGAATCACTTGAACCTGGTAGATGGAGGTTGCAGTGAGCCGAGATCATGCCACTGCACTCCAGCCTGGGCAACAGAGCAAGACTGTCTCAAAAAAAAAAAAAAAAATTCTTTCAGCAATGTTTTGTAGTTTTCCTTATACAAATCTTTCATCTTCTTGGTCAAGTTAATTTTTAAGCTTCTTTGTGATGCTGTTGTAAATAGTACTATTTTTTCATAATTTGTTTTTCAGATTGTTCATTTTTAGTATATAGACATGCAATGAATTTAGGTGTATTTACTTGGTACTCTGCTACTTTGCTGAATTCATTTATTTTAACAGATTAGTGTGTGCGTGGCATCTTCAGGTTTTCTACATATGAGATCATATCTTCTTCAAACAGAGATAATTTTACTTCTTCCTTTTCCATTTAGATGCCTTTTATTTCTTTTTGTTGCCTAATTGCTCTGGCTGAGACTCAGTGCTATGTAAATAGAAGTGGCCAAAGCAGGCATCCTTCCTTTGTTCCTACCCTTAAAGAAAAAACACTTTCAGTCTTCCAAGAATTGGCTTCATGCTGAAGCTGCTCTCCTTGGCTTGCAGATGGCCGCCACCCAAACCTGACCTCCTAGGCTGGAGGATTCCATCAACTCCTATCTGTAAAGTGAAGTGATCTCTAGGCGGATGCATTGGAAGGGTCTGGAGAGGCACACACTGACATCTGATTTGCTTATGAGCAGGGGTGTGTTTGTGTTCCACAAGCTTGTTTTTGGACACTTCTCTCTGCATGAACATATGTCCTATAGAACTCTGCACATCTGGATAGATGCATATTACATATTGTTGATTAGGACTTTTTGTCAACAGTCACTTGATTGTTACCACTGTTTAAAAACAGTGCCAGGACTATCATGAATTCCTTCTGGGAGCATTTCTCCAGGGTAGATGCCAAGAAGTGAAACTTCTCAATAGTAGTTTATACATGTGCATCTTAAATTTTGACAGATAATGTTAAATGTGTCTCCAAAATGTGTGAGTCTATTCCTTTCTACCCCACACATATTATTGATATTTTTAATTTTTGTGAGAAAAAAAAAAGTATGCCATTTGAATTCACGTTTTCCTCATTGCTGGTGAGTTTCTGTGCTTTTTTCACATGCATATTGGTTATTTGTGTTTCTTCTTATGAGAATCACCTATTTATTACATCCTTTGCCTACTTTTCCACTGGGTTGTCCTTTTCTCCTAACCTGTCCCTTACATTGTAACACTGAGGATGTAATTTATTGCAGAAAGTTTTTAGTGTGGATGTAGTCAAATGGTCAATCGTGAGTTCATGGCGTTGGCTTTTTGAGATTAAGCTGACTTTCCCTATTTCTGGGCCACAGGCATATTCATTTAGCTTTTTTACTAAAATTACAATAAATACTTTATATGCATGTTATTTTGTTGAAAAAAAAAAAGATTTTTCCTTCTCAGGGAGAAAGGCAGAGATCAAATCAGGACCAATGAACTCAGGCAAGTTCCACCACGATCTGCGATCCCCTTTCCGGGAAGGCCAGCTCAGGTTGCTGCGTCATGTGGGTCTGCAGTTTCCTGGCCGGATCTGTCTTTGGACACTGTGTTTGCATATTGTTTAGTGACCAGATACCCACTTCAGGTCCTGGAGAAAGGAGTCAAGCACGCTATGGCCCAGACCTGTGCTGTTTTGAGGGCTATAACCAAGCACCAGAACACCCCATAGTTTGAGTTCACATCCTAGGCTTCTCCACTCACTAGCTGGCAACATTGGGCGGGGACTTGACCTACTTGTGTCCACTTCTCGGGGCTCTTATGAGGATCAAATGAGATGATGCAGGGAAGCACCAGGCCCAGAGCCTGGCCCAGACAGCACTCAGCGCACTCACAAATGACTGCTGTTGGCTAGAATATCAATGACTAACCGGCACATGCATTAACAAGTATTATTAACATAGTGGTATTAAATTTGGTTATCATTGCTTTTAATTTCTCACGAAGTTAATTAGTCAATACTGTGGGGTAGGAGTCTGACTGACTTTATTTATTCCCAAATTGGATAAACAATTGCTCCAACAGATAACCTGAAAGATCTTCTAAATTCCCACACATGTATGGTTAACATTCCGACTCTATTCTGTTCCATTAATTTTTTTTTTTTTTTGAGACGGAATTTTCTCTTGTTGCCCAGGCAATGACGTGATCTTGGCTCACTATAGCCTCTGCCCCCCAGGTTCAAGCAATTCTCCTGCCTCAGCCCCCCAAGTAGTTGGGATTACAGGTAACTACCACCACACCCAGCTAATTTTTGTATGTTTAGTAGAGATGGAGTTTCACTCTGTTGGCCAGGCTGGCCTCGAACTTCTGACTTCAGGAGGTCCACCCACCTCAGCCTCCCAAAGTGCTGGGATTACAGGTGTGAGCCACTGAGCCTGGCCTGGTCCATTAATTTCTTTGCCTATTCTGGAATTAATGCCAACTTCTTAAAGGTGTTGCAAGAACAAAATAGTCAACACACTGAAAAGAATGTCTGGTATGCAGTGCAAGTTTAATGTATATATATTTTTAAATTTAAGAATACTTAACGGGCAAAAATTGTATATATAGTGTACAACACAATGTTTTGATATATGTGTACATTGTGGAATGGCTAAGTCAAGCTAATTAACGTATGCATTACCTCACTTTTTTGTAGTGAGAACACTTAAAATTACTCTCTTAGCAATTTTCAGGCATATGATACATTATTAGTAGTGGCTGTTGTCACCATGTTGTGCAACAGATCACTCCTGAATTTATTCCTCCCCACTGAAATTGTGCTTATTTTGACTACCATCTCCTCAAAGTAACCACCATTCTACTCTCTGCTTCTATGAGTTCGACTTTCTCGGATTGCACATATAAGTGAGATCATTTGGTATTTGTCATTCTGTGTCTAGCTTATTTCACTATTTCACTTAGCATAAAGTCCTCTGCTTCCTGTGCTTTGTAACTTGTGCTCCATGACTGGAATCCCCCCCCTTTTTTTTTCCAGATGGAGTCTCGCTCTGTAGCCCAGGCTGGAGTGCAGTGGCGCAATCTAGGCTCACGGAAACCTCCGCCTCCTGGATCCAGGTTCAAGCAATTCTCCTACCTTAGCCTCCCAAGTAGCTGGGATTACAGGCATGAGTCACAATGCCCAGTTAATTTTTGTATTTTTTAGTCAAGATGGGGTTTCACCATGTTGGCCAGTCTGGACTTGAACTCCTGACCTCATGATCCACCCGCCTTGGCCTCCCAAAGTGCTGGGATTACAGGCATGAGCCACTGCACCTGGCCTGGAATCTCTTTCATGTCACTTTTTTTTAACTGGCCATTGCTAGGGCATTGGCTACCTTGAGATTTTTCATGAGGTCACCTGTATCGGGTCACCTTGAGCCTTGCTTGCATTTGCTCTAAGAGTCTGCCATTGATCCTTTTGGATTATCTGTGTGGACAATCATGTCCCCTGGAATGAAGACTGCTTTGTTCCTTTCTGTCCCTCCTCTTGGCTTGCTGTGCTGGGTCAGCTTCCAAGACAGAATTGAATATTGAATGGTGAATGAGAAAGCATGCATGTCCTATTCCCTGCAGCAAAAGAAAAAATGTTTCTAAAGTTTCACCATTCAATCTCAGGCTTACTCTAGTAAGCACCATTTATCTCAATGAAGTTCCCTTCTACTCCTAGTTTGCCAAGAGACTTATCAAGAATAGGTGTGACTTTTATCAGTTTTTAGGGGTTTCTCTTGGAGCGAATGACCACAAAAGCCTTTCTTCTTTTAAACTGATGCTCTAGTAAATTACAGTTATAGACTATGATTGAACCAGTCCTGGGGACATTGTTCTGGCAGTCCTAGGGATACCCCAAACCCACTATGTGAGGATTTTTCTTTCGCAAGGAGAAAGGCAGAGATCAAATCAGGACCCATGAACTCAGAAAAGTTCCACCACGATCTGTGAACCTCTTTCTGGGAAGGTCAGCTCAGGTTGCTGTGTCATGTGGGTCTGCAGTTTCCTGGCTGAATCTCTCTTCCAAGGCTGTGTTTGCTTATTGTGTAGTGACCAGAGACCCACTTCAGGTCCTAGAGGAAGGAGTCAAGCACACTGTGGCCCAGACCTGTGCTTTCTGCTTTAAGGGCTATAACCAAGAGCCAGAACACCCCATGCCCACCGGGTCCCACTCTCAGAACCTGTCTGTGGATTGCAGCCAAACCCATCTGTGTCCACTTATGGGGCCACATAAGCTGCCAGCTCTGGAGTCCAGGACATTCAGGCTCAGGAGAAATTGTACCTTAGAAGAGAGATGACCAGAGATGAGCAGCCTTTTAACTGGCCTCCATCTGCTGGTGTCTCAAAACTTCATCTCTCAGATACCAAAGGAATCAAAGAAAAGCTTCACCCAGAAAAGGAAATAATTCTTATTTCAGCAGGTTCCACCACAGAAATGCTGTAATGTTCTATAGATGTGCCATAATTTGGGGGGAGTTTGGCTTTTGGATGCCTTCATGGAACTGACATGCCCTTTTCTTTTGTGTGTTGCCCAGACTTGGGGAGCTTTAAAAAATAGAGCCCTGGACCCAAGCCTTGGAGATTCTGATCCAGTTGCCAAATGATGGACATTGAAATCTGCATTTTTTTTTTTTTTTTTTTTTGAGACAGGTTCTCTTATCTCTCTGTTGCCCAGGCTGGAGTGCAGTAGTACAATCACAGGTCACTGCAGCCTTGAACTCTTGGGCTCAAGCATCCTCCCGCCTCAGCCTCCTAAGTAGCTGGGACCACAGTTGCACACCATCACGCCCAGCTAATTTTTATTTTTTGTAGAGACTGGGTCTCGCTATGTCACCCAGGCTGGTCACAAACTCCTGGCTTTAAGCAGTCTCCCCACCCCAGCCTCTCAAAGTGCTGGGATACCAGGTGTAAGCCACTGCACCTGGACAGAAATCTGCATTTTTCTTTTTTTAAGACAGAGTCTTACTCTGTTGCCCAGGCTGGAGTGCAATGGCACAATCTCAGCTCACTGCAACTTCGGCCTCCTGGGTTCAAGCAATTCCCCTGCCTCAGCCTCCTGAGTAGCTGGGACTACAGGTGCACATCACCACACCCAGCTAAGTTTTGTATTTTCAGTAGAGATGGGGTTTCACCATGTTGGCCAGGATGGTCTTGATCTGTTAACCTCATGATCCACCCGTCTCGGCCTCCCAAAGTGCTGAGATTACAAGCGTGAGCCACCAGGCCCAGCCAGAAATCTGCATTTTTAAAAAGCTTTTTCAGAAGGTTCATTTATGGTCAGCCAGGTTTGGAAACCACTAAGAAGGTATTGGAAGGTCCTGGTCTCAGCCTCACTGAGATCGAGGGGCACCTGGAAGGTCTCAGAGATGGCATGGTCACCCTGGGCCTTACAGCCTCATCCTCTAGTGTTAGTTCTAACCCAAGTAGAGCAAGAATGTGTGTGTCTGGGTGCACACAGCCAAGTCCAGCTCTCACTGGAAACTCAAGGGGACTCTAAACCTGTGGCTTCCACCCTGAGGGCCCTGGGGACTACCTCTGCACATCCAACTGTAGTCCAGCGCCTTCAGGGCTGTTTCTCAAAGTGTATACATGTGTTTGTGGCACCTACATTAAAAACACCGCTAACCTCAGAGCAACTTTTTACAAACCTATGTCTCCATCAACAGTTACTAGAAGTGTACCTACTATTAACATGTGTCTTGAATAGAGGACCAATGTGTGAATTTAAAAAATATATATATTAAACAGAGATCTTCAAGCATGGACAGGCTGGGAAGTCCTAGGGAGAGGGCCTCCCTGGAGTCAGTGGCCACCTCTGAGTTAATGAGCAGCTGGGTGGCTGCCACACTGGCTGCTGGGCAGGCAGTCACCCCACTCCCACCCCACTCGGGTGACAGCTGGCCCGGGTGCGGTCCAGGACTTGAGTCATCCCAGTCTGTGATAGGGAGGGCAGCATTAGAGAGGAGGGCCTGGGACAGAGTGAAACTTTTGACCATGGAACTGCCTCGGGTGAGGGTGAGGGTGAGGGCACCATAGCTGCCATCCTAGTGAGGCCCCAACCCACCCAACACTTCAGGCTCTTAGATTCTTAGAAGAGTTCTCAGCCTGCCCTCCATTGAGTGAAAGGATCTGGGTGTTAGTGGACTCAAAGGCTTAGGAGGCAGAAAGCCGGCTCTGGACTGCTGTCCCAGGCCTTAAGGGTCCCGTGGGTTACGTGTATGTTCAAGAGTCTATGAGTTGAATCCCCATAGGCCTGGGCTGGCTGCAGCACCATGTCTGAAGCAGCAGCTGCATTTGTAAGATGAAGATCTGAGCCTGTTTTTCAATTACATATTCAATGTTCATAAAGAAAGGGCCTCCCGGTTTGTGTTTACTAGACATGAATTGGGCTGCTTTCCAGGGATAAGAAAAAAATATTACAGCCCTGCTGCGTGGGCACCCCAGGACAGCCCCCGGGTTTAAGGGGCAGCTTTCTTTCCAGGGAATCCCATCGTCAAAGATGAACCTTCAGCTAAGGGCTCAGAGCTGCTTGCTTGGGCAGATACTTCAAACAGGGTTCCTGGGGATGTGAGTTGATCTCCCCAGAAAGGAAACCGTGCTCAGGCACTGTGCCCAGGGAATATCCAGATCTGCACCCTGGAAGCTAAGGCTGTATGTAGCCTCAGCCCCAGTTAAGGATCATGGGGTCTGGTCTGTCCTTTTGTTTTACAGATAGGGAGGCTGAGGACACAGAGGAAGCAAAAGCAGCCCCAGGCCACTCAACCTTCTTTTTATTATTCATTCAGGTTGGACCCTATCTCATCATTTGAACAGCAAATTGTTTTTTCTTCGTGACCCTTAGTCTGTAGAGTCTCTCAATGCACTGTGAGCCAAGAAAGAACGCTCTGAAGCGTTCCAATGCCATCCACTCCTGGTATCCCACTTTATGCTTGAAAGTGAAGCTCATGGGTTTTTTCTTTTTCAGGTTGTTTTTAAAATCACAATCAGCTGGGCATGGGCACAGTGGCTCACGCCTATAATCCCAGCACTTTTTAAGGCTGAGGAGGTTGAATGACCTGAGGTCAGAAGTGAATGACCTGAGGTCAGACCAGCCTGACCAACATGGTTAAACCCCATCTCTATTAAATATACAAAAATTAGCCAGTTGTGCTGGTGCTTACCTGTAGTCCCAGCTACTGGGAAGGCTGAGGCAGGAAAATCACTTGAACCCGGGAAGCAGAGGTTGCAGTGAGCCGAGATCGCATCACTGCACTCCAGCCTGGGTGACAGAGCAAGACTCCGTCTGGGGGCAGGGGGAAGGCCTGGCATGGTGGCTCACACCTGTAATCCCAGCACTTTGGGAGGTTGAGGAGGGGGGATCACGAGGTCAGGAGTTCCAGACCAGCCTGGCCAACATGGTGAAACTCCATCTCTAACAAAAATACAAAAATTAGCCGAGTGTGGTGGTGGGTGCCTGTAATCCCAGCTACTCGGGAGGCTGAGGCAAGAGAATCTCTTGAACCCAGGAGGCAGAGGTTGCAGTGAGCCGAGATCACGACAGGACATTGCACTACAGCCTGGGCAACAAGAGCGAAACTCTATCTCAAAAAAAAAAAAAAAAAGAGGGAGGAAGGGAGGGAGGAAAGAAGGGAGGAAGGGAGGAAGGAAGGAAGGGAAGGAGGGAGGGAGGGAGGGAGGAAGGAAGGGAAGGAGGGAGGGAGGGAGGGAGGAAGGAAAAACCACAGTGAGTGCTGAGCCCTCGGCCAGCTGTAGCTCTCCCTCCAGCAACACCCTTCCGGGCTATCCTCAGGCAGGCCCCGCCCACCCGGTCACCCCAGGAGGGAGGGTGCCTCCCGGGTGCAGCTCACCTGGTGGGGCTGGCACCCCAGCCCTCTCATGAAACTCCAGTGCCCAACCCGGTCAGGCCAGCCAGTGGCGTTCGCCAAGCAAACAGTGAGTGGGGCTCGCTTACTCACCCCCTCTTGAAAGCACCTTGTTCAGGCGGGGGCATCTAGACCCGCACAGAACCCTTTTTAAACCAGTAGCAGCAGCTAAAAAGGTGGGACTGCCGAGAACATGGAACAAAGGCTCCTTCCTGTGGCTGAGCGCATCGCAGGCCCGAGGGTGAAGGCAGGGGAAGCTCCCCAAGTCCTAGTTGGCGCCACCTGCGGCCCAAATGCCAGCGCACCCCGTCCACTCCCAGAGCGCCTGGTGAAACTGGGAGGTTTTCCCCACTGCTATCCTGGCGGGGCGCCCCCCACCTGCAGGGACCCCACTAGGGCTCATCCGCCCGCTGGGCAAAGCTGGGGAGATCCGAGGGCCCCAGGGCTGTGTTGGGGCGTCCCACCCACCACACAGGCGCCTGTGCAGCTGCCGGGGTCCCCTCCCTTCCCTCTCCCCAAGAGCCCCGGCAACCACTTTGAGTCCCTGTGTATACAGCACCCTTGACATAACTAATTCCATCAGACTAAGACTGTATCTTACATTTCATAGGACACTTTGCTAACAGGAACCAGATGTTTTGCCTGATCAATAAAGACTGCATTCAGCCAGACAAGGACATAACCAAGAACGCTCCTCCATTCAGTCCTCATCTGAGGATGCTGTGGCCATAAGAGCAGGACTTCAGCAGCCCCAAATGGCCATCTTAACAGATCCAGTCTTGCAGTCACTGGTGATCAGCACCTGACATCTGCCCACATCAAAGATGCTTCCTAAAAGTACTGAAGGTTGCACCAGCCCAGACTAGGAGATTCTTTTTCTCTGTCACTCTCTGGACTGGTGTGTTAACCTTTTTCCTACCGCCTTTCTCTTGATGTTAAATGTTAACTGTGTGTTGTGGAATGTTTAATCTGCAACATTTATATATTGATTAAGCATATGACTATACATGGCTTGCAATACTGACTGGCTTATGGAATGGCTTGAGCTCGTGTGCTCTGACTCAGGAAGTAAACAGAAGTCCTAAGGAAAACTGCCACGGAGCTCATAGCTCCTGTGATTGAAATAGCATCAAAGTCTGACACTGTGGAAAGCCAAACATGCACAGAGCTGGTTATCATTGAATTTGCACTGCTTACGACACCCAGGATGGCTCAGGCCCCACCTGGCTCCCACACGCAATCCAGTTTCAGCTCTAACTAGCCAAGCTCTCCGAGGCCACAGTCCCTGGGCCCTCTACCCAGTGTGTGCATGCACACCTCCTACTGTCCCTTATGACCCTACACAAAAATCCTTTCACTCCTCAGTGCTCTTTGAGCTTTCTTTCAAAGGCCTTTGAAATCCTTGCCTCCCCTCAACTCTCTGAGCTGGAATTCCCAGGTAAGGGAACTTGTCCAGCCTCACTGGGACAGCCTGGTCTTAGGAGCTGGGCACTGGAGCCAGCCTGCCTGGGTGTCAACCCTGGCCTCACCCCTTTCTAGCTATGTGTTACCTTGAACAAGTTATTTAATCTGGGAATCTAATTGCTCAAGGTTATTAATCTAAATATGTAAGTGGATTACAACACTGTCAAGCACATGTTAAGTGTTCAATATCAGCACATTATAAATTAAAAAAAAAAAACCTTAAAGTCACAGGACATACATACACACTAAACAATATGCTAGGTAAGAATGAGGAGCTCAATCAACATCAAAGTAATGAGCAAAATCTCTGAGGGTCTAGAATCACTGATCTGAGTGCTAAGAAAAAGGCCAAGGTGCTTCTGCCTGTCACAGGCTACAGAGCTGTGGCAGCCAGTGACAGCGCTGTGCAGAACAGACACACATTGCTTCTTCCTGTACCTAGAGCTCAGCTCTCATTTGCTGGCCTCTTTCTGGAAGTAAATAAGCCTCTGACCGGGCGCAGTCACTTACACCTGTAATCCCAGCACTTTGGGAGGCTAAGGCAGGAGGATTGCTTGAGCACAGGAGTTCCAGATCAGCCTGGGCAACAAAGTGAGACACTGTCTCTACAAAAAGAAAAAAGAATTAGCTGGGTGTGGTGGCATGTGCCTGTGGCCAGTTACAAGGGAGGCTGAAGTACAGAATCCCTTGATCCCAGAAGTTGAGGCTGCAGTGAGCTGTGTTTGCATCACTACACTCCAGCCTGGGCGACAGAGCAAAACTGTGTCTAAAAAAATTTTAAATTAAAAAAAATAATAAATGAGCCTCTTAGAAGCAGCGGCCCTAGGCTGTTGACATGCTGGCTTCACCTCACATGCCACAGGTCTAGGAGGAGCTCAGAAGGCTCCACTCCCCGGGCTGCTGTTTGTCCCCTTGCAGTCCACCAGCCACCACTGACACCTAGCAGGATGCTTCATTCTCCGCCTACGCTACACTGGCCAGCAGTGTGGATCTTACGTAACACACACGCGATGAAAAGCTCATTACTTTCAGAAAGTTAAGATGGTGGTGGAGGGTGCTAGGGGCAGACAGAAGAGTTAAGCAGCATGACTGACGTCACACAGCAAGTTGATGAGATTTTCAAGCTTCAGTCCCCAGATCCCATGTGTGTCCTGCCTCTGCCCCACAACCCTTACACTTTAGGCTAGTGATAAACTGCAGTTTGAATGCATGATCTTCAGCTGAAAGGCGTCTGAAAACCACTCAGGAGAGGAAGAGAAGCAAATGTGGTTCTTTCAAGGTAATCTTTGTCTTGCAAATCTGGAAGCTTAATCATGTTGCTAGTAGGTACTTACAGCCCTTCAAAATCTCACATTTAGCATTTCAAACAGAAGTGATTGCCTCTGTAGGTAATACATGATTTTTTTGGTTTTTTTTTTTTTTTGTTTTTTTTTTTTTGAGATGGAGTCTTGCTCTGTCGCCAGGCTGGAGTGCAGCAGGGTGATCTCAGCTCACTGCAACCTCCGACTACTTGGTTCAAGTGATTCTCCTGCCTCAATCTCTCCCAAGTAGCTGAGATTACAGGCACGCGCCACCATGCCCCACTAATTTTGTATGTTTAATAGAGATGGGTTTTATCACATTGGCCAGGTGGTCTTGATCTCCTGACCTCGTGATCCGCCCACCCCGGCCTCCCAAAGTGTTGGAATTACAGGCGTGAGCCCCTGCACCCGGCCTGGACACAAGCATTTCTAACTGCAAATTATTTCACTGAGAAGAGAGATAGGTTTCTACTACAATCATCAATGTCTCCATTGCAGCATTCAGTAAACAGAAACTGTATTATTTGGGAAGCTCTTTCTGCCCCCTGGTGGTTGTCAAGATGTTTAGCATAAACTACACACTAAAAAGTGTGCTCTTGGATAAGTTTTGATTATGTATACACTGTGAAAATATCACCACAACCAATTTGTTGACCATATCTGTCACTGGCAAAAGGTGCTTCATGCCCCTTTGTAATCCCTCCCTCACACCCATCCTATCAACTCCCAGCCCCATCAAATGCTTTTAATGGACTCCTTAGTAGACTGGACACAACTGAGGAAAGAATCTCTGAGTGTGAGGACATGTCAATAGAAACTTCCAAAACTGAAAATCCAAGAGAAAAAAGACTAAACAACAACAAAAACTGGAACAGATATAACTGTGAGACAACAAAAGGTGTAATATATACCTAACGGGAATATCAGAAAGAAGAAAAAGAGAAAGGAACAGAAAAACTATTTGAAGCAATAATGACTCAGAACTTCCCCAAATTAATGTCAGATACCAAACCACAGATCCAGGAAAACAGATACACACACACACACACACACACACACACACACACACACACACAAAGGTGCCAAAAAAATGTACCTACACGTCATATTCACCCTGCAGAAAATCAAAAATTAAGAAAAAAACCTTGAAAGCTTTCTCTGCTAGCATGCATCAGTGGCAGCAGGTACAGTCTCAATGTGCAAAACAATGCCTGCGAGTTCATGGATGTGAATGTCCCATGGAAATGCTCCACCAGCAACTGTAGCATTTGTGCCAAGGACGTCACGTCCATCCAGATAAATGTGGCCAAATTTGACAAGGTTACAGGCAGGGTTTTTTTTGTTTTGTTTTGTTTTTTGTTTTTTTTTTTTGATACGGAGTCTTGCTCTGTAGCGCAGGCTGGAGTACAGTGGTGTCATCTCAGCTTACTGCAACCTCTGTTTCCCGGGTTCAAGTAATTGTCTGCTTCAGCCTCCCGAGTAGCTGGGATTACAGGTGCCCACCACCTGTAAAAATTAGCCATGCCTGGCTAATTTTTGTATTTTTAGTAGAGACAGGGTTTCACCATCTTGGCCAAGCTGGTCTTAAACTCCTGTCCTCGTGATCCATCGCCTTGGCCCGAAGTGCTGGGATTACAGGCATGAGCCACTGCGCCCAGCCAACAGGCAGGTTTAATGGCAAGTTAAAAACCTATGCTACTGGCCAAGTGCAGTGGCTTATGCCTGCAATCACAGCACTTTGGGAGGCCAAGGCAGGTGGATCACTTGTCAGGAAGTCAAGACCAGCCTGGCCAACATGGTGAAACCCAATCTCTACTAAAAATACAAAAATTAACTAGGCATGGTGGCACACACCTCTAATCCCAGCTACTGGGGAGGCAGAGGCACAAGAATCGCTTGAACCTGGGAGGCAGATGTTGCAGTGAGCCGAGATCACACCACTGCACTCCACTCCATTCCAGCCTGGGCAACACAGCAAGACTCCATCTTAGAAAAACAAAAACAAAACCTATGCTATCTGCAAGGCCATTTGCACAACAAATGAGTCAGATGACTCCACTCTCCAAATGGCCAAAGCAACAATGTCTTTTCAAAGAACTTCTGACTAGAGAGCATCGCGGATGTGCAATATTTCTCATAAAGGAATAGTTTTTTCTTTTTTTAATGTTGAAAGAAGCTAGAGGAAAAAAGCATCCTACCTATAGAGAAGCAAAATAGAATTATATCCAACTTCTCCCCAAAAACCATGCAAGCAAGAGTGAAGTGAAATATTTAAAGTGGTGAGAAGAGGGGAAAAAAAAAAAAACACACCTAGAATTCTGTTTCCTGTGAAATTATCATTCAAAAGTAAAGGAGAATACAGATTTTTCTCAGGCAACAAGGAATTTGATGACTTGTGAGAAATACTAAAAGTTCTTTAGAGAGAAGAAAATTAGGTAAGTCAGAAACTTGATTCTACATAAAGGAAGACCATCAAAGGAGGAATAGGTGAAAGGAAAATAAAAACTCCATTTTTCTTGGTTAATCTAACAGGTAACAGTTTGTTCAAAATAGTAATAGCAACAATGTACTTGATGAGTATAGATTATATAAGTAAAATGAATGACAGCAAGGGATATAAGGGGGGAATTGGTAATACTTTATTAATGCAAGGGACTCCCACTACCCAAGAAGCAATATAGTGCTATTTGAAATTGGCCTTGATTTAGCTGTAAATGTGTACTTTAAAATTTAGGGAAACCCTAAAGAAAGTTAAAAAAAAAAAAAAAAAAAGTATATGCTAAGAAAGGGGAGAAAATTGAACCATAAGGCAGAGAAAGTAGAAGACAAAAATAGAACAAAGAACAAGGGCAACAAGTAACAGCAATGTATTAAGTATGGCAGACATTAATTCAATTATATCAAGAATCACTTTAAATGTGAATGGTCTAAATACACAAATGGAAAGACAGATTGTCAGAATGGAGAGATTTTGATTCTTAATCAAAAATCAAGAATCAACTACAGGGGGATCAATCCAAGATGGCCATTTAGGAACAGCTCAGGATTACAGCTCCCAGTGAAAGTGCAGAGGGTGAGTGGACGCCACATTTTTATTGCCCAAAGACTAGGAAATTCCCAGGAGGAGGAGCTCCACAGGTCACCAGAGCAGCTGTTTCGGCCAGCGCGGCTGTACCGGCCGGCACCACTGCTTTGCCCCGCGCCGCTGCTTTGCCCCGCAAGCAGCCGCGCGGCTGCTTTGTCGGCGCCCCGGAGCAGCGGTTCTCCGTACAAAATACTCCAGTCCGGTGCCCTTTTGGCTAGCGATGGAGCCACGGGAAGTCGCCCATTCATCTGTCTAAAAAGGGGACTGAGCAGGGAACCAGGACAGTAGATCCCAGGGCAAAAAAAGCGCCACGAATCTCAGTGCCGCTGTTTAAGCCAGCGTAGTGAGTTGCCACAGGGGAAAACAAACAGACCCTGGCGCCTCTTCAACAGGCGACTGGAACACCAACTTAAAAAAAAAAAAAAAAAAAAAAAGGCTCTGAGGCAGGGAACCAGGCGATCAGGCTTGGCTGGTCCAACCCCCACAAAAGAACAGCAATCAAAAACTCTCTGAACTGAGAGTTTCACAGCAAGCGCAGCTGAACCCAGGACGGGCTAGCTCTGTGGGGGAGGGGCGTCCGCCATTACCGAGGCAGCCCACCACTATGGAGGTAGTCAGCCAATGCTGAGGCAGTCCAATGTAGCCAAGGCAACCCGCCATTGCTGCGGCAGCCAGCCGTTGCCAAGGCAACCCACCACTACAGAGAGACTCCGTCTTAACAGAGGTGGGCCACCATTGACGAGGCAGTTCTAACTACACCCATATAAACAGGACTGTAGGGAAGCTCACTCAGCAGCTGGGCGGAGCCCACAGCAGCTCAGCAAAGCCTCTACAGGCAGATAATGACTCAGCTGCCTCCTTGCTGAGCAGGGCAATTCTGAAGGAAAAAAAAAGAAGGCAGCAGGATAACGGAAACTCGTAAAGCCCTAAATTCCTGGGACAGAGCACCTGGGAACAAAAAGCGCTTTAGGAGTTCTGCTGCAGCAGACCTAAACATACCTGCCCAGCAGCTCTGAATGAACAATGGAGCTCACAGCTCAGCATTTGAGCTCCTATAAATAAGAGACCGTCTCCTCAAGCAGCTCCCTGACCCCTGTATATCCAAAGAGGCACCTCATAAAGGTGAGATCAGATTGATACTTGGTGGGTATCCTTCTGGGACAAAGATAGCAGAAGAAGAAAACTGCTAACAATCCTTACTGTTCAGCAGCTGCTGCAGGTGATCCCCAGGCAAGCAGGGCCTGGAGTGGACCTCAGCAGACCTACAGCAGAGGGGTCAGACTGTCAGAAGGAAAGCCAAGAAACAGAAATAACCTCATCATCAACAAACAGAATGTCCACTCAGAGACCCAATCTGAAAGCCAGCAACTACAAAGACGACAGGTGGATAAATCCATAAAGATGGGAAGAAACCAGCGCAAAAAGGATGAAAACACGCAAAACCAGAACACCTCTCCTCCTACAAGGGATCACAACTCCTCATCAGCAAGGGAACAAGGTTGGATGGAGAACAAGTGTGATGAAATGACAGAATCAGACTTCAGAAGGTGGGTAGTAAGAAACTCGTGTGAACTAAAAGAACATGTTCTAACCCAATGCAAAGAAACTAAGAACCTTGAAAAAAGATTGGAAGAAATGCTAACGAGAATGGACAAAATAGAGAGGAATATAAGTGAATTGATGGAGCTGAAAAACACAACATGAGAACTTTGTGAAGCAAGCACAAGTATCAACAGCCGAATTGACCAAGCAGAAGAAAGGATATCAGAGGTCGAAGATCAACTCAATGAAATAAAACGGGAAGGCAAGAATAGAGAAAAAAGGGTAAAAAGGAATGAATAAGGTCTCCAAGAAATGTGGGACAATATGAAAAGACCTAATCTACGTATGATAGGCGTACCTGAATGCAATGAAGAGAATGAATCCAAGCTGGAAAACACTCTTCAGGATATTATCCAGGAAAACTTCCCCAACCTAGCAAGGCAGGCAAATATTCAAGTCCAGGAAACACAGAGAACACCACAATGATATTCGTCAAGTAGAGCAACCCCAAGGTACATAGTCGTCAGATTCACGGGGGTTGAAATGAAGGAGAAAATATTAAGGGCAGCCAGAGAGAAAGGTCGGGTTACCCACAAAGGGAAGCCCATCAGACTCACAGCAGATCTCTCAGCAGAAACCCTACAAGCCAGAAGAGAGTGGGGGCCAATATTCAACATCCTTAAAGAAAAGAACTTTCATCCCAGAATCTCCTATCCAGCCAAACTAAGCTTCATAAGTGAAGGAAAAATAAAATCCTTTGCGAACATGCAAGTACTCAGAGATTTCATCACCACCAGGCCAGCTTTACAAGAGCTCCTGAAAGAGACTCCACACATACAAAGGAACAACCAGTACCAGCCACTCCAAAAACATGCTAAATGGTAAGGAGAATCAACACAATGAAGAATCTGCATCAACTAATGGGCAAAACAGCCACCTAGCACCAAAATGGCAGTATAAAATTCATACATAACAATATTAACCCTAAATGTAAATGGACTAAATGCCACAATCAAAAGACACAGACAGGCAAATTGGATAAAAAGCCAAAACCATCACTGCGCAGTATCCAGGAAACCCATCTCACATGCAAGGATACACGAAGGCTCAAAATAAAGGGATGGAGGAAGATTTACCAAGCAAAAAAAAAAGCAGGAGGTGCAATTCTCATCTCTGATAAATTAGACTTTAAAGCAACAAAGACCAAAAGAGACAAAGAAGGACATTACATAATGGTGAAAGGATCAATGCAACAAGAAGAACTAACGATCCTAAATATATAGGCACCCAATACAGCAGCACCCAGATACATAAGGCAAGTTCTTAATGACTTACAAAGAGACTTAGACTCCCACACAACTACAGCGGGAGACTTTAACACCCCATTGTCAATATTAGACAGATCAACCAGACAGAAAATTAACAAGGATATCCAGGACTTGAACTCAGACCTGCACCAAGCAAACCTAATAGACATTTACAGAACTCTCCACCCCAAATCCACAGAATATACATTCTTCTCAGCACCACATCACACCTAGCCTAAAATTGCCCACATAATTGCGAGTAAATCACTCCTCAGCAAATGAAAAAGAACGGAAATCATAACAAACAGTATCTCAGACCACGGTGCAATCAAGTTAGAACTCAGAATTCAAAAATTAACCCAGAACCGCACAGCTTCATGGAAACTGAACAACTTGCTCCTGAATGTTGACTGGATAAACAATGAAATGAAGACAGATGTTCTTCGAAATCAACGAGAATGAAGACACAACATACCAGAATCTCTGGGACACATTTAAAGCAGTCTCTAGACGAAAATATATAGCAATAAGTGCCCACATGAGAAGCAAGGAGAGATCAAAAATTGACACCCTATCGTCAAAACTGAAAGAGCTAGAGGAGCAAGATCAAAAAAACTCAAAGTCTAGCAGAAGACAAGAAATAGCTAAGATCAGAGCAGAACTGAAGGAGATAGAGACACAAAAACCCCTTCAAAAAATCAATAAATCCAGGAACTGGTTTTTCGAAACGATCAACAAAATAGACAGACCACTAGCCAGATTAATAAAAAAGAAAAGAGAGAATAACCAAATTGATGTAATAAAAAACGATAAAGGGGATATCACCACAGATTCCACAGATATTCAAACCATCATCAGAGATTATTACAAACAACTCTATGCACATAAACTAGTAAACCTGGAAGAAATGGATAAATTCCTGGACACTTGCCTCCTCCCAAGCCTAAACCAGGAAGAAGCCGAAACCCTGAACAGACCCATAACAAGGTCTGAAGTTGAGGCAGCAATTAAGAGCTTACCACCCAAAAAAAAACCCAGGTCCAGACAGGTTCGCAGCCGAATTCTACCAGACATACAAAGAGGAGCTGGAACCATTCTTTCTGAAACTATTCCAAACAATACAAAAAGAGGGAATTCTTCCCAAATCATTTTATGAGACCAACATCATCCTGATTCCAAAACCCGGCAGAGACTCAACAAGAAAAGAAAACTTCAGGCCAATATCCATGATGAACATAGATGCAAAAATCTTCAATAAAATACTGACAAGCCGATTGCAACATATCAAAAAGCTTATCCACCATGATCAAGTAGGCTTCATCCCGGGGATGCAAGGCTGGTTCAACATACGCAAGTCTATAAACGTAATTCACCACATAAACAGAACCAAAGACAAAAACCACATGATTATCTCAATTGATGCAGAGAAGGCCTTTCACAAAATTCAACAGCCCTTTATGTTAAAAAACCCTCAATAAGCTAGGTATTGACGGAACGTATCTCAAAATAATAAAAGCTATTTATGACAAACCAACAGCCAATACCATAATGAATGGGCAAAAACTGGAAGCATTCCCCTTGAAATGTGGCACTAGAGAAGGATGCCCTCTCTCACCACTCCTATTCAATATAGTACTAGAATTTCTAGCCAGAGCAATCAGGCAAGGAAAAGAAATAAAGGGTATTCAAATAGGAAAGGAGGAAGTTAAATTGTCTCTATTTGCAGATGACATGATTGTATATCTAGAAGACCCCATCGTCTCAGCCCCAAACCTCCTGAAACTGATAAGCAAGTTCAGCAAAGTCTCAGGATACAAAATCAATGTGCAAAAATCACATGCATTCCTATACACCAGTAACAGACTTAAAGAGAGCCAAATCAAGAACAAACTTCCATTCACAATTGCCACAAAGAGAATAAAATACCTAGGAATACAACTAACAAGGAACGTAAAGGACCTCTTCAAGGAGAACTACAAGCCACTGCTCAACGAATTAAGAGAGGACACAAACAGATGGAGAAACATTCCATGTTCATGGTTAGGAAGAATCAATATCATGAAAATGGCCATACTGCCCAAAGTAATTTACAGATTCAACGCTATCCCCATCAAGCTACCAATGACCTTCTTCACAGAACTGGAAAAAAACACCTTAAACTTCATATGGAACCAAAAGAGAGCCCGCATAGCCAAGTCAATTCTAAACAAAAAGAACAAAGTGGGAGGCATCACACTACCGGATTTCAAACTATACTACAAGGCTACAGTAACCAAAACAGCATTGCACTGGTACCAAAACAGAGATATAGACCAATGGAACAGAATAGAAGTCTCGGAGGCAACACAACATTATCTACAACCATCTGATCTTTGACAAACCAGACAAAAACAAGCAATAGGGAAAGGATTCCCTGTTTAATAAATGGTGTTGGGAAAACTGGCTAGCCATGTGCAGAAAGCAGAAACTGGACCCCTTCCTGACACCTTACACTAAAATTTACTCCAGATGGATTAAAGACTTAAACATAACACCTAACACCATAAAAACCCTAGAAGAAAATCTAGGTAAAACCATTCAGGACATAGGCATAGGCAAGGACTTCATGACCAAAACACCAAAAGCATTGACAACAAAAGCCAAAATAGACAAATGGGACCTAATCAAACTCCACAGCTTCTGCACAGCAAAAGAAACAGTCATTAGAGTGAATCGGCAACCAACAGAATGGGAAAAAATTTTTGCAGTTTACCCATCTGACAAAGGGCTGATATCCAGAATTTACAAAGAACTAAAACACATTTACAAGAAAAAAACTAACAAGCCCATTCAAAAGTGGGCAAAGGATATGAACAGACACTTCTCAAAAGAAGACATACGTGAGGCCAACAAACATATGAAAAAATGCTCAACATCACTGGTCATCAGAGAAATGCAAATCAAAACAACATTGAGATACCATCTCACACCAGTTAGAATGGCGATTATTAAAAAATCTGGAGACAACAGATGCTGGAGGGGATGTGGAGAAATAGGAACACTTTTACACTGTTGGTGGGAGTGTAAATTAGTTCAACCATTGTAGAAGACAGTGTGGCGATTCCTCAAGGACATAGAAATAGAAATTCCATTTGACCCAGCAATCCCTTTACTGGGTGTATATCCAAAGGATTATAAATCATTCTACTATAAGGACACGTGCATACGAATGTTCATTGCAGCACTGTTTACAATAGCAAAGACCTGGAACCAACCGAAATGTCCATCGATGATAGACTGGACAGGGAAAATGTGGCACATATACACCATGGAATATTATGCAGCCATCAAAAATGATGAGTTTGTGTCCTTTGTAGGGACATGGATGAACCTGGAAACCATCATTCTCAGCAAACTGACAGAAGAGCAGAAGATCAAACACTGCATGTTCTCACTCATAGGCGGGTGTTGAACAATGAGAATACATGGACACAGGGAGGGGAGCACTACCCACTGGGGTCTGTTGGGGAGAAATAGGGGAGGGACGGTGGGGAGTGGGGAGCTGGGGAGAGATAGCAAGGGGAGAGATGCCAGGTGTAGGTGATGGGGAGGAAGGCAGCAAATTACACTGCCACGTGTGTACCTATGCAACAATCTTGCATGTCCTTCACATGTACCCCAAAACCTAAAATGCAATAAAATAAATGGGGGAAAAAAAAAAGAATTAACTGCATACTATCTACAATAAACCCACTTTAAATATAAAGATGCATGTAGATTAAAAGTAAAGGAATTGGAAAAAGATATATCAGGCTAACATGAATCAAGAGAAAGTGGGAGTAGTTCTATCAATTTCAGACAGAGCTGACTTCAGAGCAAGGAAAATCAGTAAGATATAGGGGCATTACATGATGATAAGGAGTCAATTTTCCAAGAAAACATATCCTTGTTTTTTGGGGTGCAAATATGGCTCATTACAGTCTCAACCTCCAATGCTCAAACGATCCTCCTGCCTAAGCTTCCTTGTAGCTGAGACTACAGGCACACACCACCATGCCTGGCTAATTTTGTAATTTTCTGTAGAGACAAGGTCTCACCATGTTGCCTAAGTTAGAAAACAATCTTTAATGAACAACAGAGCATCAAAAAATACATGAGGCAAAAGCTGACAGAACTGCAAGGAGAAACAGATGAATCCTAATAATGTCCACCCTAAAGGAATCACAGAAGTAGCTGTGTTACTTCTGTGATTCCTTTAGGGTGGACATTATTATAGGTTAGAAACATCAACACCCCTGTCAGACAGACCTCGCAAGAGGAACATCAGTAAGGATCCCGTTGACAGCAACATGACCCTCAACCAACTGGTTATAAAGAACGCAGACCATTTACACTTTAAGTGATTATGAATATGACTGGGTTTGTATCTACCATCTTGCATCCTGTTTTCTATTTATTTTGCCTGCTCCTTGTTCCCCTCTTTTTCTGCCTTCTTTTAGAATGTAATCTTAAAACTTATTAATAGAAAGTTTTGGCCAGGAACGGTGGCTATCGCCTGTAATCTCAGCACTTTGGGAAGCTGAGGCAGGCAGATCACGAGGTCAGGAGTTTGAGACCATCCTGGCCATGATGAAACCCTGTCTCTACTAAAATACAAAAATTAGCCAGGTGTGGTAGTGGGTGCCTATAGTCCCAGCTACTCGGGAGGCTGAGGCAGGAGAATCACTTGAATCTGGGAGGAGGAGGATGTGGTGAGCGAGACTGCACCACTGCACTCCAGCCTGAGTGACAAGAGAAACTCTGTCTCAAAAAAAAAAGTTTTAAGATTGCATTTTTATCCTCTTTGTTGGCCTAATAGCTGTAACTGTGTTACTTCTGTGATTCCTTTAGGGTGGATTTTTAGTGCACATCTTTAACTTAAACCAATCCACCTTCATATACTACACCATTTCAAATATGTAAGAACCACATAACTACATATTTCCATTTCTCCCCTCTCTGCCTTTGGGCTATTATTATATATTTTACTTCTACATGTTGAAAACCATGATACATCATTG
This sequence comes from Sapajus apella, assembly GCF_009761245.1. Classification (NCBI taxonomy): domain Eukaryota; kingdom Metazoa; phylum Chordata; class Mammalia; order Primates; family Cebidae; genus Sapajus; species Sapajus apella. The sequence goes on from NW_022437133.1 coordinate 862,365, forward strand.
CTTTTGCTTTAAATAGTCAATTAGGTTTTAAAGACATCTAAATAAAAGGACATATGAAATCCTTTATGCATATAACCTACCTGGTTATCATTTCTAGTGTTATTTCTCTGCATAGAAGCAGGTTTCCATCTGTTACCATCTTCTGCTTGAAGAACGTCCTTTAACAACTCTTATAAGGCAGGTCTGCTGATTACATTCTTTCAGATTTTATGTCTGGAAAATCCTCCATTTTTAAACAGATATTTTCACTAGTCAAAGAATTCCAGGTTGGTAATGTCTCTTTCCATACTTTAAAAATGGTGTTTCCGTCTCTTACCTTGCATTATTTCCAACAAGAAAGCTGCTGTCTTTACCTTTCTTCCTCTGTTCCTAAGCTATGTTCTCTCTTTTCCTCGCTTCTAAAATTTCCTCTTATATTGCTAGATGAAATTTGACTGATACAGTTAACTGCATTTCTTGGGTCTCACTAGTTGTCATCAATTCAGCCATTATTTCCTCAAATATTTTTTTATACCTTCTTTCTCCAGGGACTCCAGTAACAAACATATTTGGCTCCCAAAGTTGTTCCATAGTTCTCTGAAGCCCAATTTCTCCTACCATCTCTTCTTCAGCAGTCTTTTTCCTGTTTAAGTTGCTGTCTTCAAATTCTTTCATATCTTCTTCTGAGATGTCCAATCTGCTGTTAACTGCAACCACTGTTTTTCATCAGATACTATAGTTTCCATCTCTAGAGGTTCAATTTGTTTTGTATCTTCCATCCCTCTACTTAGTATGTTTTTCTCTCTAGCTTTTTGAACATATGGAATACAGTCATAATGCCTGCTTTAATGTTGTCTACTGATTCCTGGGTCAGTTTTGATGGACTTATTTTTCCCTTCATTATGAGTTTTATTTTCATGCTTCTTTGCATGCATAGTGATTTATTAGATGCCAAGTATTGTATATTTTATTTTATTAGGTATATTTTTTGTATTCCTATATTCTTGAGCTATGTTCTGGAACACAATTAAATTACCTGGAAACAGATGTGTTCGTTTGGTCTTTTTTTTAAGCTGAGTTGGGACCAGGGGTAGTTTTTATATAGAATTAATTTTTCTACTACTAGAGCATCTTAGTTTTCTTCCAATGCCACTTAGGTGACAGTTTCCCACTGTGGCTATTGAAAACAGGCACTATTTCCAGCTCTAAACACTGTTCCCTCTTATTCTTTTGGGTGAGTTTCCTCACAGGCATGCACTGTGTGTAACTGAGTATCTGATGGAAACTCTCTACAGAGAGTGCAGCCCTCTCCTCAAAGGCATTCTCCCCTGGGAACTCTAACCACCTCGACTGCCCAACTGCACGTCAACTCCAGGAGACAGCCAGGTCCTGATGGGGTAACCCTTCCTGGAGCCATGGACTTTCTCCAGATATTAAGTACAGATAATTTTGTTTCCCCTCTCCAAAGGATGATTGTCCTTTGTTGCTTAAAGTTCATTGTCTTGGTATTTGTTAGTATTTTAAAAAAGAAGTTAAACAAGACAGTTAACTTCTAGGAAATAACTACCTTACTCTAGCAAAATACCACAGGAAAGAAAAGAACCCCACCCTCACCGAATATAACAGGCTGAGAACTTTCACCATCCAGCCTAACACAGCCTTCTCCCTATGCTGTGGTGTCATCAGGGTGCTCCTCCTAATTCCAGCAGAAAAGTAGCAGCGGAGGTCTCGAGAAGAGCCACAGTAGGAAACCTGGATCTCCATCCTTACCAGGCAGTAATGAGGCTGTGCCCCATTGCACACCAGCACCGTCAGAGGAAGCATGCTGAGAGATATAAGTAAGTCCCAGTTTCATTGCATAACAGTGAAGATGTCCAGGATACAGCCAAAGTCACTCATCATAACAAGAACCAGGAAATTGTAAACTTGAATGAGAAAAAACATCAAGGGATGTCAACACTAAGATGACACAGATGTTGAAACTTAAGGACAATAATTTTTTTTTTTTTTTTTTTTTTTTTTTTTTGAGACAAGTTCTCACTCTGCTGCCCAGGCTAGAGTGGTGTGAACAAGACTCACTGCAACTTCAGCCTCCTATGATCAAATGATCCTCCCACTTCAGCCTCCTATGTAGCTGGGACTATAGGCACCATGCCTAGCTAACTTTTAAATTTACTTTTATTTTTTGTAGGGATGAGGTCTCACTTTGTTGCCCAGGCTGGTCTCAAACTCTTGAACTGAAGTAGTTCTCCTGCCTCAGCCCTGCAAAGTGCTGGGATTACAGGCATGAGCCACCACACCCAACTGATGACAAGGATTTTAAAGCAGCCATCATAAAAATGCTTCAGTGAGCAATTATAAACACTTTTGAAGCAATCAAAAAAAAAAAGTCTCAGCAAATAGAAAACCTCAGCAAAGAAATAGGAGATATAAAAAAGAAATCAAATGGAAATTTTAATTAAAATATATGATGATAGCCACAGTTAAAGTACTGCATGGATGGTTCACGAGCAGAATGGAAAGGAAAGAGAAAATAACCAGTTATCCTGAAGATAAAACAACAGAAATTACCTACACTGAGCAACAGAGAAAAAACAGACCGGAAAAAAAATAATAAAACAGAGTCTCCGGGACTCACTAGATGATAATAAAAGATTTAACATTTAGAAAAAAATAAACAGAGCTTCAGGGACTCACAGGACGATAATTAAAGGTTTAACATTTGTGTCATAACTGTCCCAGAAAGAGGATGCAAGTGGGGCAGAAAAACTATCCAAAGAAATAAAATATATACATACATATACATATATATACACGCACACACGTATATATGTTTATATATATAGATATATATATATGTTTCCCAGAATGGGTAAAAACTTTTGTAAAGCATGTATCTCATAGGGGGCTTATATCTAGAAACTATAAGGAACTCAATAATAACAAAAAATAACTTTTTAAATGGGCGAAGGCTCTGAATAGACATTTCTCCAAAAAGTGCATACAAATGGCCAATACGCACATGAAAAAATGTTCAACATCATCAGCCATCAGGGAAACACAAGTCAAAATTATAATGGTGTACAATTAATACACCATTTAAAATTCCCAACAGTAGCCTACAGGCTTCCATTTCCACTGTGGAAAACAGTTTGGCAGTTCCTCAAGGTAGTCAAGTTACTTAACTGCTCTGTAAAATGAAGTTAACCACATTAACTTTGGACGAATGAGTTAATATATATATTAGCTATAGTTATTATAGCAATCATTATTGTGCATATTACTGATTGGGTCAGATTATTGGCCCTGTCTCCCTAACTCACTTACTTTTGCTACTTTGGATGAATATTTAAAATAGTCTTGAACTGAGATATACATGTAAAGATCCTATCACACTGGCATGTACCATGTGCTCAATAAACGAAAGCTATAATTATTTATTTCTCAACAGTTTGAAGATTAAACTTTCCTCAAAACAAACAAAAAACAAGGCAACACCCCAAGCTGTGAGGGGCTGAGTCTCTCCTGGGTGCAGGGCAGCACAGGCACTGGCTGCACAAGGCCAGAAAGGTTACGTGGCACCTCTCTTTAAATTAGACCACACAGAGCCTTTAATTCCCTGCGCAGTCTTCACGTCTTGCCAGTCCAGTTTGATGTCTGGAACTTCATCTTCTGGCTCCGGATCCTTACTCAATGCCCCCCGGGGGGAGGCAACCACAATGGGCAGAGGACCACATTCTTCCCGGATTTCCACAACATGGAGGCCCTTCTTATCAGCCAGCTGTTGATGGGTTTCCTAGGCCAGACCAAATTGACAACAGGTTAGGTCTGAAGTACATTTGCAACGTAAAGAGCAGGAACTTCCACAGGGAGAAGGAAGCCAGCAGTACAGCCTAGGGGAATTCAAAGGCCATTTCAGTGGATTTGGGTTAATGTGTTTTGTGGCTAAACTCTGGTAACCTGTCATGTGTGGTGCCATTTCAGCCTCATCTGCCCACCCCAAACTGGGACAAAGGAAGGCCCTTGGCCACTGGTCCCTTGCCTTCTAAACCCTCCTGATTATGCACCATGCTATTCCAAACACTGAACTTGAATCTCACCAATCCCCTAGATCTAACTACCAATTTACAGTAAATATACAGGAGAGGACATTAAGGACCCCACAGGTGTTTTAGTCAGCAACAAACCGGGAAGCACTACGAAACAAACAAGCTGGATTCCTCAGCAAAAAAATCATAAGGGGCAGGGGGAAGACGAGGGGAACCTATTGAAAAGACATAGCAAAAACATACAATACATTGACCTGTTCTACAGCCTGATTCAAACACTTTGTGTAAAAAGCATTTTTTTAATCTAACAAGTGGAATTTGTTCATTTGTTTGGACAAATGTTCATTAGTCCAAATGTTCATTTGTATGAACACTGTTCAAATGTTCATTTGTATGAACACTGTTCAAATGTTCATTTGTATGAACGCTGATAGGATATTTAACGATACAAGTTACTGTTAAATTTTTAGGTATGATAATAGTATTATAGGGTATTTTTAAATGCTTATCTTTTAGAAAATATATACTAAAATATTTAGGGGTAAAATAAAATGTCTGAGATTTGGCTGAAAATAACTGGGGGTGGTACTGAGAAGCAACTGGTCATGAGCTAGGTGACAGGGCCATAGGGATTCACTGTAGAGGGAGGCCACAGAGATCTGGAAGCAGGCAGATTAGTTCAGTAGACATTATTCACGGTACGACGACATACCTGATATGTCAATCCCATGATCCCAGGCCTTATGGCTGCCTTGCACTATTCTAATTCTATGTATGTTTGAAATTAGAAAAGAGATGAGCTGTTTCATAAACAAAATAAAATAATTTATATTGGTGTATCTTTCAATCAAAGGCATATCACCTAAATTGGTAACATCTTTTTCTTTTTGTGTTGCATATTAAATAATGCAACCTTTTATAGCTGATGGCATTTTAGGAGAGATGATATATGGTAATCATATCAGAAGGTTTAAAAGACTAACAGAAAACAAAAATATCACATAAAAGAACAAGTCTACTGGATCATAAATAAAACCTATCTAAAACCAACATCTTAATTAAACCTCTAATGTTTCAATTTAGAAGTGCTGTGAAAGATGTTTTAGGCAGTACCAACACACACAAAAAGCTGTTCAAAAACATCTTTTACCCAAAGCCTTCTTTTTCTTCTAATTTTCCTAGAGACGTGGAAAATTACTCCCTGGATCACTTTAACTAAAACTCACCACTGTACTCTTGAAGTGTCAGGAAGGCTGCCAAAGTCCTCACCTAACAGAGTTCAGCAAATGAAACCTACTGAACCTAATCTGCTCATCCATCTATGCTAAGGTCTACCCATCCTTTCAAGAGACAGGCCAGCCCTACTGGGCAAGCAGGACGGGTACCCAAGAATGGGGGACCAAGTGCAGTCACAACCCTCTCCTCCATGGTGGGTGACTGGAAGCTGGGCCCAGGATTCCCACCTATGAGGAATAGTAACCTGACAAGTTCATAGCTCCTTACCAACCCAGGCATCAGTCCAAACTACCTACACAGGTAACAGGAAGCTGACTGTGCTTGCCCTGAATGCAGAGGTGCCCTGAGTGCTTCACCCTAGCCCTGGCTGAAAGGACTAAATTAGAAAATGGACGTTCTCTTTTTATTTTACTTTCCCATACTTTCAGAGCTTTAGAACAACATGTGTTATTTTCATAGTAACACGTAGATTACAATTCCTGGCTTGAAATAACACTACTTAGAAAAACCCATGAAGTACTTTTTAAAAGGTAATTTTCATGAACTTTTCAGTGAATTTAACTAAACTGATGCAGCCACAGACAGCAAAGAATGCCCAATTCCTAAGGTGCCCACAGGAAAGCATCTTCAGGAGGCCCCAGGGCACGGTAGTCCCAACACGCACAACTGAAATACAAACTAAAACTTCTGTTTCAGACCCCGGGAGAAGGTTACCTGTCTGGAGAGCCCACGGAAGAGGCCCCGGGTGAGGTTGAGCATATTGAGGGACCCAGAGACCTTGGCATACATGTCTTTGATGCCAATGAGCCGGCAGATGGTAATGATGGCCCTGTGGCAGCGGAGGCCATAACCTAGAAATAGAGAAACCAGGTGAAACACAGCCCACTCGCCTGAAGTGGGCAGAGTCACCCTGCTGACTTTCACATGGCTTCAGGCTCAGGGCTTCGGGAAACTGGTTCATATTCTGGTATCACCACTTCCTAGTGAGTTGACCCTTGACAACTTACTTAACTTCTAAGAAGACACTTACTTAAACAGGATACTACAAGGATTAAAAAGATGACATCTATAAATATCTTGAACACAGAGGGCAAAAAAACAGGACTGTTATTAAGATTAACAAAGATGCATGAAAATTCTTGGCACCCCAGACCCACGTTAACTAAGGATGGAGGGACACATCTCTTCTCACCCTCCTTGACTGTTCTGTTGCCCTGAGCAGAGGGTCCACTTCCTCCTCCTGGAGAAGCTCTACTTTTCTTATGGTAACATATCCTTTCCCAGATTTCCTCCTAGCTACTGCCAAGTCGTTCCCTCCTTGCTGGCCTCCAAATCTTAGGGGGTCTCCCCTCCAGCCACTTGCCCTAGCCCTTTCCACCTGTAATCCCTTCTCCAGAGAGCTTTAAAAACACAAGCCAAACATGTTGCTCCCCATGTAATGACACCCCCCGCACTCACTGTTCTCGAGATTAAAATAAAGAACACCATGGCCTATACAGAGCCCTCTATGCCTGAGTCCTGCCCACCTCTGACCTCATCTAGAGACACACCACCTCCTGCTAGCATTCCTGCCTTGAGGACTGCACTTGAGATTCCCTCTGCCTGAAATGTCCACCCAGCTTTGCCCCCTTGGCTCCTTCTCACCTTCAAGGTCCCACTCAAATTGCTTCTCCTCAGACAGGCCTTCTATGACCATGCTACTCAAGATGGCATCCTTCCTTACACCTTCCTCCCTCCTACTCCTAATTAGGGCACTCAACGAAACCTGTTTATCCAATGTTTCCCCTCAGTGGAAGATGGCTTCCATAGAGCCAGGATATTATTTGTTTACGACAGTGTCCCCAGAGCCTAGAGCAGTACCTGGCAAACGCAGGTGGAGTGAGTGAATGTGAAGGGGCCCAAGTGTGGCCTCTAACATTATTATTTGCCAAGCATGAAACTAAGCACACACCTCTTCTACTCCAAGGCAGAAGATCTACTCTGGAAGTTGAACATTACTGTCTTTCTCGTTTGACTTTTTATGGTCAAGAACTATTCCTTCTACTTGAAAGGGCCAATGAACTGTGGCCTCCATAATTATGCTAAAGCATGCAAGAACTTAAGAGGATAGCTAAAGACAGGACACAATGGAGTCCTCTGTTCTTCCAATGTGGAGTTACTTACACATGTGCCCATGTGTGAATATAATGCACCCACGTCTGGATGAGCACAGGTGCACACACACACCTAGAGAGAGGTACATATGGAAGGGGGTATCATGCAGATTCCGGAAGGAGCTGAGAAGCAGCCTCTACCCTGCCACTGCTCTCTGGATTGACCCAGACAATAAGGCTCCTCCATACAATACCTACTTAGGAGTGCTGCTGGTGAGCATCGAGGTGTGTAATACACAGTACCTGGACCAGCACAGATACAGCACAAATGCTGGCCACTGTGTCACACATACACAAACACCCACGTGACAGTGGTTGTAGTCTTATGGTAATGATTTGATTACCTTCCAGGCAGAGACTATGTCAAAAAAACACTTGTTTGATAAAACTTAACGTGTATATTTATGTGGCAAAGTTTTGCAGAGCTGTGTGTGGAACTGAATACTGTCCTATTGCCAAGGTAGAAGTGTTCCATGGTTAAATAAGTTTGGAAACACACACTTTCCATTTCCCTTGGGAGATTCATATCCCATGGCAGTGCATTAAAGACTGCAACATTTACAAAGATGCACAAACAATTTTGGTGCCTTTCCTTAATCCTGTTCTGACATTTGGCATCCTTTCTGGATTAACACCTATTCTACCTCCCACAGAACTAGCAACACATAGGAACATCATTTAGGAAATGCCTATTTGTACATGTATGTACAAAATGTCTATAAATGTATACATATTTAGGAAATGTCTAAAAGTACTATAGGCTGTTTTAGCTTCAAAATCAGAATATTTAACCCCAATAAACAGGTAATGGTCTAGCTAATACAATACAGCTTTGATTAAAAGACAGGAAAGACTTTAAAAGGTAGCTTCTTCAATTAAATTAAAATTGAAGCAGTCATTCAGAAATCATCCAGATATAAAAATGTATCTAAACAACAGTGCCCAACATAAATATAATGCAAGCCACAAGCAGATGCATATACCTAATTTTAAACATTCTCATAGACGCATTTTCTAAAGTTTTTTAAAAGTTTATTTAGTAATGTGTTTTATTAACCCAATATGTCCAAACATTATCATTTAAAAATGTTATCAATACAATAACATTTTTGAAATATTTCATATTCTTTTTTTGTACTAGGTCTTTGAATTCTGGGGTGTATTTGACAATTAGAGCACATCTCAATAGCCCCATGTGAAGTGCTCACTAGCCAGGCCGGCTAGTGGTTACTGTGTGGGACAGCACAGATCTAAACCTTGAAGTCCACTCAACACCTTTTCTAATGACAAAATATATGGTTTTTATCCAGCATTTAAATGGTTAATTATGGTTTTAAAGCAGAAGGCAAGTTCTGGTGCATTAACACAACTGATTCTGTATTTGAGGGCTATTTATTTCCAAGCTATAGCTCTAGCAAGGTTGTATTAGAAGCTTTGATAAGAAATTTTAAATATAATGTTTTATCTCTTCTGACTGAAACTTTTTGAGATTTATATACCAAAAGTTACATAAAATCATTCTTTATTGTAGAACTACAGGTGAAATGCAAATCAGAATGTTCAAGAATCCTACACTCAGAGACCACTAGGCATGCTTGCCCTAGCACATAACCCTGAATTCTGCCTGCCTGCCTTCTTGTCCACAAAACAGGAAAGTCTATCTCTGCATCATCCCTGGTGCCTAGCTTAACACCCAGCTCACAGAAGACATCCAATCAGAACTTGATGAGCAGTAAACACCTGGACCTGAATAAGTTAGAACAGAAATGTCTAAAAGCATCAATGAATTCCCTGTGAGGAACTAATATTCCCACTCCTCCAAACTCTACTCCACTCAGTTGCTATTTCCCATTTCCAATGTGCTCTCCCCACCATCAAATATTCCTGGAACAAGCCTATGCTCACGGGAGCTGGTGTGCCTTGACTATTCTTTATTTCTCTGAGCCTCATCATTCTTAAATCTAATATGAGTTCTTAAATCAAGATGAATTCAACTAAAGACGAGCAAAAATAGAGGAGAGGACAGAACTGTTATAATTTCTCTGCTTTATCATCAACAAATGGTAAGAGTTTTAAGGTTACCTTTGGGTTGTTTCTTCATCTTGATATGTGTCCTTCTATATCTTAATGAAATATCATGGAATACTGGAAGGTAAAAACATAAACACAGAAGGTTTAGGTGTGTGACTTTAATGTCTTTGCAAATATTGCAAAGCAATGTATAGCAGCCTCAACCGCCAGTGCACATTCACCAAGGATAAATGATAAGCTCTAATTTCATTCACTTTACTAACCTTCTTAGGAGATTGTTTTCATAATTCATGTATTTGTAAGAATATAATAAGAGAGAACACAAAGATATCTATAGAGATATATTGCCACACATACTTTAACAAATGTAATCCTGCAAATTAAAAAAAAATAGATTAACACTCACTTGTATGGTCATCGTATCGTTCTATATAATGCAAATAGTGAACTGCTCTGTTCTTTGCCTGAAAGAAGGAAAATGTTTTTCTTAAATCTGTTGAAATTTACATCTTTTCAAGGACTCCAAAAATACTTTTAATAAAATGTTTCATTATTAAAAATTCATTTATGCAAAAAGGTTAGTATATACTTCTAAAATATAAGGACTTATTTTTTAAAACACTTAACCACAGTATCACTATCACGCCTAAAAAAAAGGAACAATAATTCCTGGCCAAACGTGGTGGTTTACGTCTGTAATCCCAGCACTTTGGGAGGCTGAGGTAGGTAGATCACTTGAGGTCAGGAGTTCGAGACCAGCCTGACCAACATTGAAAAACCCCATCTCTACCAAAAATACAAAAATTAGCCAGGCATGGTGGGGGGCACCTGTAATCCCAGCTACTTGGGAGGTGGAGACAGGAGAATTACTTGAACCCAGGGGACAGAGGTTGCGGTGAGTCAAGATCATGCCATTGCACTCCAGCCTGGGAAACAAGAGTGAGATACTATTTCAAAAAAAAAAAAAAAAAATTAACAAGAATTCCTTAGTATCTTCAAACACTCTATCAGTGTTGAAACTTCCACAGCTGTCTCCTAACTTGGCTAGGCAATTATAAATCTGATTAAATATGGTGTGAAGGAATGTAAGTACTTCTGAAACTGATTTTTATGCGCTAATTAACTCTTGACAGCAAGCCTCCTGGAAAGGTTCTGGCAAAAATTATCTTTTTGTGGTTCCCACTGTGTCTAGCATATAGCTTACTTATCTTTTACTGAGTGTCAACCAAGAAAAGAATGTACATACTTTCCTGAAAGCATCCAACCGGTCAGCAGCTTTCCCAAGAGCAAAACCTTAAAAAAAAAAAAAAGCAAAACTAAGAAAAGAGACAAAAATTTGGCCCATATGGCTTTCGCCACATTTCAAGTTTCACCTCCTACAATATTTTCTGGCACTTTGTTTTTCCACCACCCACAAAAGACTTGCTATACAAAACCAATAACCGGCTGGGTGTGGTGATTCACACTCGTAATCTCAGCACTTTAGGAGACTAAGGTGGGAGGATTACTTGGGTCCAGGAGTTTGAGACCAGCCTGAGCAACATAGCACGACTCTGTCTCTACTAAAAATAAAATTTTAAAAATTTGCCTGGCATGGTGGTGCCTATCTGTGGTCCCAACTACTTGCGAGGCTGAGGTGGGAGGATTACTTGAGTTTGGGAGTTTGAGGGTACAGAGCTATGACTGTACTCCAGCAAGCAGCCTGGGCAATAGAGCAAGACCCTGTATCAAAACCAAAAAAAACAAACAAAACAAAAAAAAAAACACTAACAAAACACGAAGCTACAGAGATCTGTTTTGAATTATTCTGGAAATAATAAATTTAGACGTATTTATAAAAGCCAAGGTTAGATGTGGCCTTTTAAAAATAGCTAGATAAAATACACTCAACTTTTAAAAAACTAAGTATGTTCTAAATTAATTAGGTAATCACTTTGAACAGTTAGAGATAGATTAAAAGGGGCCAGGCATGGTGGTTCATGCCTGTAATCCCAGCACTTTTGGAGGCCAAGATGAACAGATTTCTTGAGCTCAGGAGTTCAAGACGAGTCTGGGCAACATAGTGACACCCTGTCTCTACAAAAAATACAAAAATTAGCCAGGCATAGTGGTAGGTGTCTGTTATCCTTGCTGCTCAAGAGGCTGAGGTCGGGGCATCACTTAAGCTCAGGAGGTTGAGGCTGCAGTGAGCTGTGATGATGCGACTGCACTCCATCTGGGGTGACAGAGCAAGACCCTGTCTCAGGAAGGAAAAAAGCAAAACAAAACAGAACGGGTGGGAAAAAACATCCATTGCTATAAAGTAAAACCATGATTTCACTGGAATGTCAAATGGAATTCAGATTTTAATTAACCAGGAATCCAAATCAATGACTCTTTAGTTTACAAACTCTTAACTATGAAATATGGTTTACCAGCAGTTACAGAGATGCTGCCATTATTTGCTGCCACTTGTATCTTGTTTTGAACAACACATTTTGTTTTTACATTATACAGGGAAAAATAACATAAGACAATACTGCTCTATACGATACATGGGACCTCTGAGACCTGGGACAAAAGAGGCTGTGAATGCCAATTCCCAGTTTAAACAAAACAAAACCATGGAAGTTCTAGAGGAAAATATGGGGAAACTTATTAATATTTATAATCTTCAAACGATGCTTTCGAAGCAAGACAGAAACCCAGTCATGATAAAAGACTGATACACTTGCCACAGAAAGGCTTAAAACTTCTGTGTGGGGAAAAAATTAAAACCTAAGTCAAAATATCTGACTGACAAAGGGCTAATGTCCTTAACTTACAAACAGCTTATACCAATCAGTAAGGAAAATAATAACCACCCAATAGAAAAATGGTCAAAGCACATAAATGAACAGATCTCAAAAAAAAAAAAAAAATGATGGCTAATAAACATGTAAAATGGTGTTCAAGCTCTCATACTTTAAAAAATACAAATAAAAACTGAAAAAGGTATTTTCATCTTTTCTCTCTAAGGGATGTCAGGGGCTTAACACAAGCTTTATGAACCCAAACCACTAAAAGGTTTAATCAGTGGAAAACGTCTGGCCAGCAGCATGATACTGTGGGCTTCACAGCATGGGCCCGTACCACACCTGTCCCTGCACACCACCGCCACTGAGGTGCCAACACTCCCCACTTACCTGCAGCTCCTCTTCCGTTCCCCACAGCCACCAGGACACGGACTGATTTCTTTCTTCCCTCTTTCGCTGTCATACTGAAAACATTTCTTACCTAAAAGGCAAAATGTCTCAGAAATATAGCACATTAAGAAAATCTGAAGGAGGCAACTGGAGGGATCTGCCTTTCTTGCAGGCATACATGGTGAACAGGCACACACAGAGAACATCCTCCAACTCCCGAGCACAAGTAGCAGACTTTCTCCAAACAAAACCTCCTCCTGGACTGTTTCAGGAAGAAAACAGAAACGAGACTTTCTCTTCGTTTCACAGGGTTAGGAGAGGGTTCAACTGAGAAAACCTTTAAAGGAATTTGACATTATACATCTCGATATATCCTGTCTTAATGAATGTACCACAAGAAAGAAAAAAGTTGCTGATCAAACTTTGATATAGTTTATCACTGACTGTAAGATGTATCCCCATGTCAGAGATGTTAAAATGTGAGGAAAACAATCCTTAGAAATTATGACATGCAGTATACAGACATAACCAGCACAGGACTGGCTCTCTATGCTAAGGATTAAGGTATTTGATTGTTTTGAGACAAGAGTTTCACTCTTGTTGCCCAGGCTGGAGTGCAATGGCATGATCTCAGCTCACTGCAATCTCTGCCTCCCAAGTTCAAGCAATTCTCCTGCCTCAGCCTCCCAAGTAGCTGGGGTTAGAAGCATGTGCCACCACACCTGGCTAATTTTGTATTTTCAGTAGAGACCGAGTTTCTCCATGTTGGCCAGGCTGGTCTTGAACTCCTGACCTCGTGATCTACCCACCTTAGCCTCCCATAGGGATTACAGGTGTGAGCCACCATGCCCGGCAGGATTAGCATATTTGGAAATATTTGGAAATACTTGCTTATTCTGAACTACAGGAAAATGTATATTTTTTTCTGTGTATTTAAAAGGCCAAGAACTATGAACTGTTAACTAAACTGCTTACACAGCAGCTGGCTCTCTAGTACATAGCTGTCTCTTTCCCACAAAATGGGGTTAAAAGGAAAGGGAGCTTGAATCCACCCCCATGGATCTTATAGAAAATCACCCACATATATACGAATTCTTCAAAGAGATTAACTTTCAAAAGCTCTAAGTGGGAATACCAAAGACATAATATTGGTAAACATTTTAAATCCTACAATGCAATTGATATGGAGGAAACAATACAGATATTAGGTGAGGCTCAATCACAAACTCAATAAATGATTATTCCACATGATATTAAACACTGAGCATTCAGTGCCAGCTCAAAGGGAAATTGACTATTTTAGAGAACGCTCTGGAAAGTGACTATAGTTTACTTGATACAGGCTTTAGTTTCAAAGGCCTGTGAGCAACCCAGAGACCATTTCCCCATTAAAAACCAGACATGCACCACAACTTTAAGCTTTCTACCCTGCCCCAGGGCTCCACCCAACCCCAGCTTCCTGCACTGAGTGCTAGATACAGCTGGTCTATAATTCAAAAATAGACTCCAATGCTACTTTAGTCTTAGGAAAGAGGAAATTTAAACCTCATCTACAAATCCTGTAGTTAACAATACCACCTTATCATAAGACCTCAACCTGGTAGCACCCCCACAAAGAGTGCAGTAGTCAGAAGAGCCAGTATCAAGTAAATGAAATTAAAGTTGCATAATTTCCTTCCCCAGATCAGCTGTGTGTAAGAAATAGTCATGCCAAAGCATTCCCTCACAGTTCCTCTTCTTCTGTCCCTGCCCCACCCACCCCAACCTCTCCAAAGGCTTAACCAGGTATTTAATTCTACAAGCCTACCTCAAGTATTCTGGTATCAAAATCCTCGTATGTTTCTGCAGGAAGAAAAGAAACAGGCGTACAGATGAAATGTGCGTACACTAACATGAAAGCATTTTCAGCATGGGCACCATCATAGATCTTTGGTCCTACTCTCAAGGTCATGCCCCAGTCACCCCTCATCACTAGAGACTGCTCCACCAGTTAAGTTCATAACCTCAGACAGTGATCTCCCCACCTGCACCCTCCTCCCCATCCATCTCTATCTCATCAGCTTCTGGCCCCTCCAGACCCTGGATCCCTGCTTTCCCTTTGCTTCCCTCTGTCTTCGCAGCCTCCCCCACTCAGCCAAGACACCATAGTCCATCATTTCCACCAGATCTTGTGAATGCCCTCAAATCCTTCACCCTTTGCTCTCTCCACACTAGCCAGACCTGCAGCTCTTGGCCACTCCTGACCTACTGGATGCCGCTAGAGAGAAGTCAAAGTATTCATATACAGGGGCCACTAAAAATTCATGGACTCCAATTCCATCAAGTCTTCCCTGCTGCCAGCTGGCCTTTTTGTCCTTTCAGTTAGGTCTCTCTCCACTTACCACTGCAGCCATTTCAAAGACTCTCTACGTTTTTTTTTTGTTTTGTTTTGTTTTTTTAACATTTTTGTCCCAGACAATTTCAATCAAACAAAAACAGAACAGCAGAACCAACAAAAGCTTATGTATGCATTAGTCAGCTCAACACACATCAACCCACAGCCAATCTTCTTTCCTCTAAACTCTGTTCAACTCTCACTCCACTGGCTAATTTCAAAGCCAGTTTCAGATACCCTACCTTTTCATAAATAACCTGGAGGCCATAATCATCAATGTCCCCACTTCACTCTCCGCAGATGATTCCACCTCTTCCTTACACACCAACTGCGGCCACATCACGCAACACCCTCCCCTATCTTTCCACTACAACCCCATAGGCTCACCTGATTCTCTGCCCTGCCCTTCCTTCTGTGAACAAGTGAAGCCATTTCTCTAGACTCTAGATCTGGGCTGTGTTGTGAGGGACTTGGTTCATTGACTTTGTCCTCTTCCTTCCATACCTTCCTCCTCCTGACTGAAGCATTTTGATCAGTTCTAAGCATGTTCCCTGGAATCTCTCCATTTCAACCTCTCCCCTCCTCTTGACGCCAAAGTTCTTAAGAAAGCAGTCAAACTCTCAGCTATTTCCTCTTCTCTCATTCATCGACAAGAACAGACTTCTTGGATGATTTTTACTGGTTTACATAGTCAAAGAGGGAGCGGGAAACTTTGTTTTCAAATTTGGCCTAAGTATTTTCAATATTTGCTTCATGTGTTCTTTTATAGGATTAATGACAACTATCTGCTTTGCTGACTTCTAGTATGGAAATAGCATTCCCAGGCCATGCTGCTCCACAGGTACCCCTGTGGCCAACAGTTTTTGGGAAACACTGTAACCTGCAGGCAACTCCTGCAGGTCTACAGTGCACAACCCCACATTTAAGGATCTGAGAAGGTACACAATAAACACCAGGACCCCAGTGCTTCCTATCCTGTTAGTAGAATACTTCTGGATTCCACAAAATACATTTGGGATATTAATATATGTTATTTCAAAGATGCTGAAATCTTTTTTGGAAAAAGGCAATATAAAGACAAATAATAATACCATTTCAAGGAAATTTTAAACAAGTACTCTCTCTGTCACAAAGGCAAACAAAACCAGGAGTCTGCTACCTCCATTAGGACCAGGGTCAGGGGGTCCAAGACTGACGCCTCCCCATGACCTTCCACTCCATCCTCGCTCCCGTTTAACCTTCATCTTCCTCCTTCGGTCCCACTCTTCCCTCTGCTGGATCATGTCTGCCTCCACCTTCTTCTGTTCTTCCTTGCTTCTTTGGGAAATGGTCTGCACTGCTCCATTTTTCATAAGAGGAACATTCAGACCAGGCCACAGAAAACCACAATGCCCTGAAGGTTTAAAAATATTATAAATAATAATTTTTTAAGTACCCATTTTCCAAGTGTTAAAAAGTCAGGCAATCCACGTACAGATAATGATGACACTGTTCACTGGAGCTTAAGCTAACATATTATCTTGGTAGATCACTTGGCACAATCAAAATTTTAAATGTACTTCATGGTATTACCTAAAGAAACACTCACATACAGGTACAAAGCATATGGATGCTTAAACAAGGATGTCCACTGAAATATTATTTGTAAAAGCAAGAAATGCAAGTAGTCCAAATGTCCAGCAATCGTGGACTGGTTAAATGAACCACAGCATCTCCAACATATGAAACATTCTGCATTAAATCAAAAGAACAAGGTAGCTCTCCAGGTTCTGATGTGGATTGGTTTCCAAGACCTATTATTGAATAAAAAAAGTAAACTGTCAGACAACAAGTACCATGTGACATAATCTAAATTATTTTTTTAAAGAAGATATCTATTTCTTTTTAGGTATTTATCCATAATACCTTTAGTAATACCTTTTTAGGTATTTATGTATTAAAAAACTGAAGGAAAGACACCAATATGAGGCCAGTGGTTTCCCTGAGGGAGAGAGGACTGAAGAAGGTAGAAGCAGCATCCAGAGGGACTTTAGGTTTCTCTACAATCTTTGCATTTTTTACTGAGAAAGTATACATACATGATTCTTATAATTTTAAAAAATAAGTGTTAAAAAAATAAGATATAAGGTAAGAAATAAAGAAAAACATCCAAGTAGACATGTGATGCTGAAGTGTGGTACCAGGTGTTTTCTTTATTCCTGAAAGGCCATTACTATCAAAGATGGTTTGTCAGCAAGCACAGTACAAGACGGGCTGACTGAAGTACACTACACTATTTTTACTCTTCCAAAATCATGAGTATAAACAATCATGTGTTCTAGGTGTCAACAAATTAAGGCCTACAGGCCAACTAAGCCCACCACTTGTTTTTGTAAAAGAAGTTTTACTGGAACATAGTGATGCCTATTTCACTGTGCTGTCTGTGGCTGTTAGTTGAAAAATTGGATGCTATACAGATATAAAGCATTTAAAAGTATTAAAAACCTAAAACATTTCTACAACAGCAGAGTTGAACAGCTGCAAAACAGACTATGTAACTTACAAGGCCAAAAACATTTACTGTCTTCCCTTTCCAGGGAATATTTGCCAACTCTCCATTTATTCTCTCTTTTACCACTAATCATAACCTCTTTGAGGGCACACACTGTTATAGGATATGACACACAGGGATATTTAATGCTTGCTGAATGAATAAATCCATTTCTATGGGATTTTCCTCCCCCAGAATCCTGGAAATGAGTAGTAAGTCATCTGGTTGAATTCTAAAACCACAGATTCCAGTGCCCTTCATGAGAAATGTTTTGATGCTTCTTGTTTGTAAAATATCCTTAAAATCTGGGGTAAAAAACTTTAAAAAGCATTTTAGTTGTTTTTATAAATAAGTTTACCTTCACCAATGATCTGACCCCTGTTCAAATCCTTTCTTTTCTTCTTTTTAGTTCTTTTGCCTCTTCCTTTTCTTGTTCCAGCACCAGTCTCTGCTAAAGCACCTTTCCACAGCTCACCTGCAGTCACTGTAATGAAACAGGGTTTTTGTTTTTGTTTTAATTTTGTAGTTTTCAAGCAATGGTCTATGCTCTCCTATTGAATAATAAGGGAAGTAGAGATCAGCTTATAGCTTTACCCATATATCACTGAGGTAATGAAAGCAAAATTAAATCATTCTTTGCACATATCAGATGGTTACATTTGGAAAGCCCAAGAAGAGACAATTCTATTACTTTCCTCCACAAAACTCTCACTATTTGATTTTTCCCTCTAACTGCTTAAAAGCCAGCATTTAAATCTCAGTTACTTACCAATAAGTTTTTTTCCCTGATATTTTATCAACCATGATGTAAGCCTCCTCCCTGTCCTCTTGCCTCTATTATAAGCAGTAAAATAACTAATAACTATCCTTCCTCAATATAAGTTTCCTAGTCCAAACATGAAACAACATTTCAATCTGAACCCATAAATCTGGACCACAATCTATAGTTATAAAATCAACTGTTGACCAGGCACATTCCTATAATCCCAGAACTGTGGGAGGCTAAGGCAGGAGGGTCACCTGAGCCCAGAGTGTGAGTCCAGACTGGACAACATAGTGAGACACTATCTCTACTAAAAATTCAAATATTAGCCAGGTATGGTGGCATGTGCCCATGGTCCCAGCTACTTGAGAGGCTGAGGTGGGAGGGTTGCTTGACCCCAGGGGTTTGAGATTACTATAATTATGCCACTGTACTCCAGCCTTGGAGACAGAGCAAGACTCTGTCTCAAAAAAGAAAAAGACAGCAAGTCATGAGTCAACCTTTGAATACCATTATGCTATTAAAAATGTTTTTAATCCTTTTTCAAATTATAAAAGTTATTTTTTTTAAATCTGGAAAATACAGAATGTAATAATCATAATCCCATTACCACTGTTGGATAAGAATGTACATTCTGCCTTTTTCTTTATACATGTATGCATAGTATATATTGGTTTGTGACTCTTTTCCCATATTCTTAAATATTATTTATGATCATAATGTTCTGTAATGGCTGTAAGGTGAATTAAGTTCTTTTAATAGAGATTTTACTATTTTTACAACAGGTCTAAGATTCTAAATAACCTAAAAGGCTAGTTAGAATACATCTACTCTCATTTCAATCCTGTCATTTTCCGGAAGGGCGAAGCTAGGTTAACATATACACCTATTAACTATCATAGTTATAAAAGATAAAGTTCATGTTTTATATATACACACATCTAAATAAATCCACTGTAGTATCTAATTTTATACACCAAGTTACTTCTCTCTTAAATCATGCTAAGTAATAGAGCTTGCTAATTTGAATCAAAGGGATTTAAACAGTGGATCCTCTACAGAAAAGGATAGGTTTGCAAGTACAAGGTTCAGTATTCGTAGGAAATCTTAACGAGTTTTGAAAAAGTGTGTCCTATTTCCTGGAGATTCAGAAAATCAAAGACTATTTCCTACTGAAACAGCAAAAACTAGCCACATGCTAGTTTCAACTGAGTTGGCCTCACTGGAGTGAATCTTACTATTACTTGGAGCCATAAACCCACAAAAGTACTGAGTCTTGTAACTGAGGAGGAACACCGGTGAATGAAGAGGGTCCGAGGCAGGGGTAGAACAACCATGAAGGATGAGGTCTCAGAGGGTAAGGCCACCTCTAGAACAAGGCTTTTTAGAACGGAAAAAGGCTATTGAAAAATAAAAATTCCCAAGGCTTGTAAATCTGATACACCCACTATAAGTCAACTCTTAGAAAAAACTGGGGCTACGGATACCAAGGGGAGAGACTAACAGCCCCAACTCTACCCATCTCTCTTTTCTCTGTACTGAAATCTGCAAGTTCAGCTAAGCCTATGTTGCTTAATCCCCCACCAAGACTTTTCTGTGTTGTTGCTACACAAATGACCTAGTTATCAGGAGATTTCCAAATTAAATCGAGCTGTATCTATACAATGAAATATTCTATGGTCGTAAGACTGAACTGCAGAAGTCCATTGAAAAATGTAATATATTACTACATGAAAAAAAGCAGCAAACTCAGTATTTCAGGGTAGTAGGAATACAGATGACTATCTCCTTTTTTTTTTCTGCATTTACCAAATATTCTAAACTAATAATGAACAGCCTTTGTATTACTAATTTCTTTTAACCTGCCTAATGCTGAGTTGTGAATTCAATCTCCATTTATTTACTTATTTAGGAGATGGAGTTTCCCCCTTGTTGCTCAGGCTGGAATGCAATGGCGTGATCACCTTAGCCTACCGAGCATCTGGGACTACAGGCATGTGCCAACATGCCCAGCTAATTTTTGTATTTTTAGTAGAGACAGGGTTTCACTAAATTGGTCAGGCCGGTCTTGAACTCCTGAGCTCATGATCCACTGGCCTCCCAAAGTGCTGGGATTACAGGCATGAGCCACTGCGCCTGGCCTTCAATCTCCGTTTATTACCTGACAAGCTAGTCTCAGTTTAGATTAGATTCTTTCAAATGCTGTCACAAATAAGAGTAATGTTAATGAATAAATCTCCTTAAAACTAACTTTTCCCAATTAGATGTCCTATCTCCTCAACTAAGGCACAAATGAAAACATGAATATATTCTTGGTGTGAATCTAAGTCAGCAAGGGATATTGGCCATGATTCAATATTTTTCAGGCCTCCAGTGCCCCAAACGAGGGGACTAAAGCAAACTAGAACTCCCCAAAATACAAGTGGTAGCATGTAAGATAATTCTAGGAGGTACATCAAGGAACATTTTCATTTTAACAGTACATTCTAATCATTAAAATCTTAATTCATGTAAAAAAGATGAAAAATTCAGATACAAGAAATCCTTTTCCTGTTTCAAGAAACAGGAAGTTTTTGGCCACTCTACATACATTTAGTGAAGAAACTATATGGTCTATACTGCTGGCCCATCAGGTGACTGGAAGAAGAAACACGGCATTGTGTCTGCAGCGCACGGCTCAAGCTGGCGTAAGGATGGGTGTCTCTGGTTCCCAGTGATGACAAAGGGCCTGTAGGCAGATGGATTAAACTTTGAGTTAGATGCTTCACGGCTGTGGAAAAACACTGCTAGCATCAAATAATCATTACTAACAAAAATAAGTCACTAAAATCCTGAACTTCTAAGAATCAGATTTTTAGGACAGTCTTCCTTTTAAAAATAAAACAAAACAAAACTTTTGACCAATAACAACCTAAATGCCCATCCTAACTGGGAAAGTTATAGTTCATCCACACAATGGGCACAATGTGTAAAGAAAGATTTGTCCATACCAGGGTTTCTGCACTGCACTCCATAACCTAGGTGAGCAGTCTACTCAGGGTGATTGGCACCCTCTGCTGTATGCAGCCAGCAACATACTGCGGTGGAAAGACCTGCAACTGGCCTGGTCAGAAGAGCAAGGTGCAGGAGAGCATGTACACTATCCTACCCTTCATGTCAAAAAACAAGGAGCGGCCATTAATGCACTTCATAGACTAACCCAGAATTATGCAGGAACCTGGAAACAACAGTTGCCTCTGGGGAAGAAATATGATACATTTAAAACTGGATATGAGGGACTTGCTTTTTTTGTATTTTTTGGAATTGTTATCACGAAATGCACATATTACTTGAAAAGTTTTTAAACATCTATGTCTTAGTGGCAGCATCTATTCAATTCATGGAGGGTAAAGTCCTGTGAAGGAAGAGGGGAGGGTGAGAATTGGTGGATGTGAAGAAATGGGAACTATTGCTAACACATAAGAGTGCACAAGCCCTTAAGCTTTGCATTTTAATAGAGACACTAGTGACTACAAGAGAAGTGATAAAGGAAATTAGAACAGCCCTAGAGAAAAGAAAACAAAGTTATTTAAGGGCATGGGCTTGAAAAACAGTGACAACGGCTATATTCAAGTCTACATGAAGTGATGAAGAAGATGGTAACAGCTGTATTATGGCCACAGAGGGCCACACACCAGCAATGATCTTACACGGCAATAACAAGTAGTATTAAATGGTTACAGTAAGCTATCGAAATATCTCCATTGCATATAGACACCGAAAAATAAAGGAACAATCTCCTTTTAATTAAACTAGATGATCTTTGAATGATTTTAGATGATCTTTAAAATCATTTAAATATCAAAATTTAATTAAAAGGAGGTTATTCCTCTCTTAATTAATTTAAATGATCTAACTAAACTAGATCATTTAATCCAACCCCTTCATTTCACAAAATAAACTTAGGTCTATGAGGTTAGGGAGTTACTGAAAGTCACAAGACTAGTTAGTAGGTGGGATTTAAACATTAATTCCAATTTCAGATGACTTACTAAACTGCACAGAGGTAGACAGATGACATCCTAAAGTCCCTCTCGACCTATTAGCTCACTTAAAGAATGAGTAAATAAAAAGCAGATGGGAAACACTGGCTTTTCATTTTTAAACTCAGGACTTCATCATTCCAAATCTCATCTCATGAAGCATACACTTTAGTTTTAGGTTTCCTTGTATGCTCTTTTTCTTTTCTTTTCTTTGTTTTTTTTTTGGCGATGGAGTTCTGCTCTCGTCACTCAGGCTGGAGTACAATGGCCATGATCTCGGCTCACTACAACCTCCACCTCCCAGGTTCAAGTGATTCTTCTGCCTCAGCCTCCTGAGTAGCTGGGATTACAGGCACCAACACCATACCCAGCTAATTTTCATATTTTTAGTAGACACAGAGTTTCACCATGTTGGCCAAGCTGGTCTTGAACTCCTGACCTTATGTGATCTGCCTGCCTCGGCCTCCCAAAGTGCTGGGATTACAGGCGTTAAGCCACTACACCTGGCCAACTCTTTAATTTTCAACAAAATATCTTACTTAATATTAGGTTACTTACATTAACATTAAAGAAGATATTTAATCTTGTACTATTTAGTACTGCAATCTCGGATATACTTCAAAAAGTGTAAAATTGTTACTAACAAATTTAGAATTCTTTAACCTTTTTTGAAAGCCTGAAATATTTCTCCTATCTAATAATGTACCTAAAAACGTCCAATTGTCAAAAGCAGAAAGAAATTGACTTTAGAGTTGAGAAACAGTCACTTATAATACACTGTTACAACCGACTTTGCTTAAAATGTGTTATAATTTTTAAAACAGGGGATGTCATCAGCTTATGCTAAATCACTCAGTTATAGATTATCCAACAATGATCAATTATCAGTTTTGCTCTCGTTCTCTGAATTATTATTAATTTCAGTCCATGAACTCCCCATCTCAGGAAACAGTTGCCCTGGAGTCCAAAATGCACTAAGCCCAAAAAGCACCCTCGTGTGGGTCAAGTCAAAGACCCACAGAGTCCTTTGGGAGGCCAAGGTGGGTAGATCACTTGAGGTCAGGAGTTCGAGACCATCCTGGCCAACATAGTGAAACCCTGTCCCTACCAAAAATACAAAAATTACCTGGGCGTGGTGGTACATGCCTGTAATCCCAGCACTTCAGGAGGCCAAGGTAGGCGGATCACTTGAGGTCAGGAGTTCTAACCATCCTAGCCAACATGGTAAATCCTGTCTCTACTGAAAATAGAAAAATTAGCCAGGCACGGTGGCACACGCCTGTAGTCCAAGCTACTCAGGAGGCTGAAGCAGAAGAATCACTTGAACCCCAGAGACAGAGGTTGCAGCGAGCCGAGATCATGCCATTGCACTCCAGCCTGGGTAACAGAGCAAGACTCTCAAAAACAAACACCACACAGAGTCTGATCTCGAGGGTTTTTTGTTTCAGCATTTACAGTTTTCACCATGATGAACTTCTTCCTCCTAATTTAAATCTTATCTATTACATCAAACCAGCTGATCAATGATGTGTTTGAGAGATTTTAGAAAACTATTGCTATTTGTCTGACCCATCTATTGCAGCACTCACAAAAATATAGTAATAGGTACTAAGGAAACTGTTACAGGAAAAAGAATGTAATAATAGAATTCTACCTAATTCAGCTATAAGTATATACAAACTTAATAATAAAAACACTGATCAGAGATCAATCAAAAGTGTGCTTATAACCATGTTGGAGAAAGCAGGGAAAATGAAGAGTTAAATTCTCAATTAACATAACAATGTTGACAAAGAATATCTACAACATAATTTATAAATATAACCAGAGAAAACTGAAATAATTAAAAAGTGTCACTGGCAATGAGAAGGAGTAGGAAAGGGATTGGTTTTAAAATATAATCCTTTTAGTACCTTTTTGGAAGTTCAACATTTTAAGAAATAATACAACAGTTCAAAGTAGAAATTACTATCCCTACTTTATGGATGAGGAAACCAGGGCTCCCAGGGTCACATTTGCACCTGGCTGCAAAGGATAGGAAGTGGTGGAGCAGAGAACTCTGCTTTCACTCCAACAGTCAGCCTCTTCCCCACCGAGCGCCTTGCCAGGGGCTGTCCCCATGGCCGTAACCGCTCTGCTCTACTTTCCTCACAGAAGCCCTCTCTAGGCCCACATTAGCTCAGGCTGGGGACCCTGCCTGGCTCACAGTAATACAGGAAGCATCTTGTGAGTGAGTGAGTGAGTGAATGAATCAATCAACCAACAAGTGAACAGACAAAGCGAAGAGCCCAGGTCTGCTAAGCTCCTCTCCAGGACCTCTCAACTGAGGTATAAAGGCATCTCACAAGTGAAGTTAACAAGAGGAAAGGGAACAAGAGTAAAAGCCAAGCCTAGCAATTGAGAGTTCCCAGGACTCAAGGGGACAACAAGATTTCAATTCAGTCCTAACTATAGTCCATGTAAAAAAAGCAGGATTTAACAGATCGCAAGTACAATGGGCTCAGCATGGGTTGGCTTCCTTCCTTCCTTCCTAGAGAGTGAATGAAGAGAGGGCCCTGTCCTATGGCAGTGAAAGGCAGTGAAGGCCTGGTGCTACAGTACGAGAAAGCATCACAGTCTCCAGACAGCTCAGGTCCCAATCCTGCCAGGTACTGGCTGTGTGTTCCTAACAAGTCACTTAGCCTCTCAGAGACTCACTTCATTGTCTATAAAATGGGAATAATAACTACCTCATAAAAACTGGTGTGAGGATTAATCAAGGTAATAGCTCTAAGTCTAATACACAGAAACAACCCAGTAATTATTATTTAGTTATTATTTTTTAAAGTGTGGAATCATAACAATTGCAATCGTTAAGAAATCTGAAAATATTCTTCAGATCCTATGTATTTCTATCATAAAGAATGTGATTATTGCAGTAAGACTAACCAGGCTAAAAAATGAAAAAAGAAGAGAGAAGAGAAAAAAGCAGATGATTATTTACATTTTTAAAAACTATAGAAAATACTCCAACATTACATTTTATGAGAAAAGGTAGTAGCATTAATGAATCTCACCATTGCTGAGAGCAGTCTTCCATGCCAAAACAGAAGCTGTTGGTAAGGTGCTTAGGGAAAGCTGTCTCCCCAATAAATGACCTGCAAATTAGAAAAAAAAAAAAAAAAAAAAAAAGAAGATACATTTCTACATGAAAAGGAACATTTTAAACAGTAACACCCACAAAATATATCTATAGAATAAAGAATCAAGACAAGGGAAGAAGTAATTTCTGGGCTCCAGGACAACTTGTCAAGTAGCTGACATCAGATCTCATCTTCTCCCTTCAACCTCACATCCAACTAGTTACCAAGCCCTTCAGTTTCCTCAAAAGTCAATCCACCTGCCAGCTGTACCTTTTCCTGTGGCCTCAATGACTCTTATTTGCTCAGGTTTCATCATCACTCAGCCACAGAGTAACAAGAGTTTCCTAGTAGGTTTCCTGCTTTCAATTTCTCCCCCTCTGCTTCATGGCTTTTCTAAAACAGGTCTGTCACTTCACAGCTCTGACAGATTATTCTCTGGTTCCCTACTCCCTTCAGAACAAAGTCAAAACTCAGCATAGCCTACAGGCCTGCCACATGGCCCTAAACTTCCACACCAGCCTGCTGCCCCACCTCTTTCTCCTCCATCCTCCCTCTGGCCATGCCAAACTTATAGTCAGTCATGAACCCGCTGTGCTCTTGCATACTTCTGTGTCTCTGCAAGGTTCTCTGTCTGAAACATCACCTCTTAGTGAAGGCTCCCTGATTCTGCAGTGTTCCCGCTTTCCTCTGGAACCCCCACAGCATCAGGCTGACTGTACTGTGTGCCCCCTCACACACTGTGGTACTCCAGAACAGGCTCCAACAAAGCATTTATGGCAAGTGATTTTTGACAAAAGTGTCAACACCATTCAATGAGGAAAGAATCATGTTTTCAAGAAGTGGTGCTGGGACAACTGTATATCAACATATAAAAGAATGAAGTTGGCACCCTGTCTCACATCATATATAAAAATTAATTCAGGCCGGGCGCAGTGGCTCAGGCCGGTAATCCCAGCACTTTGGGAGGCTGAGGCGGATGGATCATGAGGTCAAGATATCAAGACTATTCTGTCCAACATGGTGAAACCCCGTCTCTACTAAAAACACAAAAAATTAGCAGGGTGTGGTGGTGCACGCCTGCAGTCCCAACTACTCGGGAGGCTGAGACAGGAGGATCGCTTGACCCCGGGAGGCAGAGGTTGCAGTGAGCTGAGACTACACCACTGCACTCCAGCCTGGCAACAATGCGAGACTCCGTCTCAAAAAAAAAAAAGAAAGAAAATAAAATTCAAAATCAAAAAAATTAATTCAAAATGAACAAAAGACTTATAGGTAAGAGCTAAAACGATGAAACTTTTAGAAGAAAACATAGGGGTAAATCATCATGACCTTGGATTTTGCAATGGCTTCTTAGATGAGACACCTAAAGCACAACAACAAAAAGAAAAAAATAGATCAATGAGACTTCACCAAAATTTAAAACTTGTGGCTTCAAAAATACTATCAAGAAAGTGAACAGACAACACACAGACTGGGACAAAAATTTTGCAAATCATCTATCAGATATAAGGGTCTTATACCTAGAATATATAAAGAACACCTACAATTCAACAATAAAAAGACAACCCAATTTAAAAGTGGGCAAAATATTTCAATAGATATTTCTCCAAAAAACATACACAAATGGCCATTAACACATGATAATATGCTTATTCATGAAGGAAACGCAAATCAAAACCACAAACTGATACCCCTTCACATCCACTGGGCTGGCCAGGTACAGAGGCTCATGCCTGTAATCTCAGCACTTTGGGAGACCAAGGCGGAAGGACTGCTCCAGCCTTCCAGGAGTTCAAAACCAGCCTGGTCAACATTGTGAAATCCTGTCTCTACAAAAAAATTTTTTTAATTAGCCAGGTGTGATGGCACACATCTGTAATCCCAACTACTCAGTAGAGTGAAGTGGCAGGGGTTACCTGAGCTCAGAAGGTCGAGGCTGCAGTGAGCTGTGACTGTGCCACTGCACTTCTACCTGGGCAATGGGGTGAGACCCCGTATTAAAAAAAAAAAAAAAAAAAAAAAAAAAAACCCCACATCCACTAGGATGGCTATAGTCAAAAAGACAGATATTAAGTGCTGGCAAGAATGTGGAAAAACTGGAAGCCTCATATACTGCTAGGAATGTAAAATGGTACAGCTACTTTGGAAAACAGTTTGGCAGTTCCTCAACACCTAAACATAGGTCTCAGCACAGTGGCTCACCCTATAATGCCAGCACTTTGGGAGGTCAAAACAGGAGAACGGCCTGAGCTCAAGAGTTAGAGGCCAGCCTTGGCAACATAATGAGACCCACTCTCTACAAAAAGTAACAAAAAACTAGCTGGGCATGGTGGCATGCACCTGTCATCTCAATTACTCAGGAGGCTGAGGCGAGAAGATCGCTTGAGCCCATTAGATGGAGGCTGCAGGGAGCCGTAGTGAGTGTAGTGATCGTGCCACTACACTCCAGCCTGGGCGACAGAAGGTGTGAATGAAAGAAACATTAAACATAAAGTTTCCATAGGACCCAGCAATTACAATCCTAAGTATATACCCAAGAGAAATCAAAACATACTTACAAAAACATTGCACACAAATGTTTCTAGCAAAATAGACCTAAGAGCCAAAAGGTGGAAACAAACCAAATGTTCAACTGATGAGGAGATAAACAAAATGTGGTATTCATACAATAGAATATTATTCATCCATAAAGGATGAAGTACTGGTATATGCTACAATGATGAACCTTTACAACATTATGCTAAATGAAAGAAGTCAGTCACAAAAGACCACATATTACATGATTCTACGGATACGAAATGTCCAGAACAGGCAGGTTACAGAAAGAGAGGGAAAGTACATCAGTGGTTGTGCTGGAGGCCAATGGGAAGATGGGGAGTGACGGCTAAGATACATGTTTTCTCTTTGGAGTGATGATAATGTTGGCTGCACCGCTCTGGTGATATAATAAAAATCATTGAAACATACACTTTAAATGGATTAATTGTATGGTATGTGAATTATATCTCAACAAGGAGGCTATTACCAAAAACAAAAAACAGGCTTTGGAGTCAGGTGGTGTGAGTGCCAAATCTGATGTCCACCTAGTCTAACCTTAAGCAAGTTTCTGAATCTGTGTGCCTTAACCCCCTCATTTGTTAAATGGGAGTAACAGTCTCTATCTCACGAAGGCATTGTGAAGATAAAGTGAGGAAAATGAAGGAAAGCTACAACAGCTAGGAGCTATTTGAACAGGGCCTTGAAAAAGGAGGAGACTGCAACAACATGGACAAAAGAATGTTCTAGTCAGACTTTCTGCCAAATGACTGCAAAGACTGCAGCTAAATTAGTTTAAAAATATATATATTCGGGTTTTAGGGATCTTCAGATTTCGAAACTACAATCGCTGGATTGTGAACCTCCAGTAAAATTGAGCAAACAAGGCCGGGCACGGTGGCTCATGCCTGTAATCCCAGCACTTTGGGAGGCCGAGGTGAGCAGATAAAGAGGTCAAGAGATTGAGACCGGCCGGGCGTGGCGGCTCAAGCCTGTAATCCCAGCACTTTGGGAGGCCGAGGCGAGTGGATCACGTGGTCAAAAGATCGAGACCATCCTGGTCAACACGGTGAAACCCCGTCTCTACTAAAAATACAAAAAATTAGCTGGGCATGGTGGCGTGTGCCTGTAATCCCAGCTACTCAGGAGGCTGAGGCAGGAGAATTGCCTGAACCTAGGAGGCGGAGGTTGCGGTGAGCCGAGATCGCGCCATTGCACTCCAGCCTGGGTAACAAGAGCGAAACTCCGTCCCAAAAAAAAAAAAAAAAAAAGAGATTGAGACCATCCTGGCCAACACGGTGAAACCCCGTCTCTACTCAAAAATACAAAAATTAGCTAGGCGTGGTGGCACGCGCCTGCAGTCCCAGCTACTTGGGAAGCTGAGGCAAGAGAATTGCTTGGGCGCGCGGGAGGCGCAGGTTGCAGTGAGCCGAGATGGCGCCACGGCACTCCAGCCTGGCGCCTGGCGACAGAGCGAGACTGTCTAAAATATATATATATATACTGCGCAAACAGAAAATGCAAGTCTATCATGGAGCGTAATGCTGGAGGGCAAGCCCACCCCGACATTACCAAATGAAACCGGGGGTCGCGCGCACCCCAAAGGCGATACTGGCCAGTTCCCGCTCCTCTTTGCCAAGCACGATCAAGCGGTTTCGCGAAGGAAAGAACCCTGGAGAACGACGTCCAGTTCCCCCTCATTTTACAGACAAGAGCTCCGCGACCCAGAGAAGGAGAGGACGCGGGCAAGGTCACACAGCGGGTCTGCATAGGGTGGGAGCATGGCGTGAAGTACCGGGCCACGGCTTCTCGCTTCCCTCCGCCCAGGCTTCTGCAGGCCCCAGGCGAACCACCACCTCCCCGCCCGCTGACAGCCCCTGCTCCCGGCGTCCCAGCTCTCACCCGCCGTCAGGGTGCATAGCGCAGGGAGGCAGCCCGCAGCGCGCACCGCCGTCGCCATGCTGGAGCCCGAGCCGCGACTTGGCCTGCGCCCAGGGCAGCCTTGCCCACCGCCTACCGCGACTGCTCCTCATCAAACGGTGGGCCTCGGCCCGCAGCTGAATTCCCGAAGCCTGAGTCTACACCGCAGCGCAGGCCGGGGGGAGGACTGTCCGGACCGGCTACACTGCAGGTGGAGCCCGGCACGGCCGCGGACAGCCCCGCGGGGGCCTCGCGTTAGGACCCGAGGGCGGGGCTTGGACCAGCGGTCTGGCGTGGGCGGGCTAAGCTAGCGCCCGAAAGAGGGCGGAACCGGCTAGGTGAATTTGGCTGCTCTTTCAGGGGCTCCGGAGAGGTCAGCTGGCGGGGGACCGTGGGCTTACCCGAAGTGGCACTGCGGACCCCGGCGAGATTCATAGGAGCACGGAAAGGGAGGGTCCAAGTGCAATGAGGATCCAAGGGATGAATAAGACAAGGAGTGTAGAGAAAGTGCTCATTCCCAACTCCAGTAAAGGTTTGAGTTTCATTAGATTAAGCACTTAAATGACCTGCATATCAGCACTCTTGTGGATTCATATGGATTCTAACGTTTGGTCGCACATGCATATCTCAGCCCTGGGCCATGGTTGTTTTTTGTTTTTTGTTTTTTAAATTGCCTCTATACCATCTACGCCTACCCGAGTGACCCAGACACCTGCAACACAGAAGGAAGGGCACAATGCCTTGTAAGAGGGTAGCCTGCTCAGACAAGCGTCTGGTTTTCAAGTCTAGCATAAAAATTTTCAAACATACAGAAGAGTGAAAATACTGACAAGCTAGAGTTAAAAATTGTCAAGAGGAACACAGTTGTTTTCCTCTATTCTTTTCCCATTTTCTCTGCTAAAATAGACAATTTATTTCACTCCAGGCTATTCTGATGCACACCATTTTCAAAAGACCTTTTACATCTTGAGTTGGCCAAATTAAGAGAAAAGAGATTGATTACACCCATGTGTAAAGCCAACTGCTTCAGGATAATTGGGAACATGGTAAGACCAGCTAATTCCATGAGCAAGGACCTACTGCCACACTTCATTTGCTGCGGAGTGAGTTCTTAAGTCAGAGGCAACAGTGTGTGAAATGATAAAGTATTAAGTCCAAGGTTAGTTGTTTTGGCAGAAGCACTGTGGGCAGCAATGGCAAATCCATATCTTAAGTGTCTATTCCAGTGAGAACAAAGTGCCGCCCTTTCCATGGTCCAATGTAATTAACTTTCAACCGCATAGCTGGCTGAGACCCCAGGAGTGGTGCCATATCAGGAGCTGTAGTTAGATTGTCCCTAGCAAGTGAAAGTCATGTTGACCTCATGTGTAACCTCCATCCCTAGCCCTTTATTCACTAGTCCATTTGTCTGGATAAGGAGGCTGACTGACATCCACAGAATGAGTTATTCTATCCATCTCATTAAAATCCTCTTTGGAGGTCACCCTTTGATAAGCACTCATGTGGAACTAATTACCTTCACATTTTGGGCCGAAGTCCATTCACATACCTGTTCCCTAGATCTCCTTGTCACCAACTTCCTAATTATCTTCCTTTCAAGTACTGACCATCCAGCCATTAGCCACTGCTCATGAAAAAGTATGGATCTATACTTCTAACCAGGTAAAATGAACAAACAGGTACACTACTCTTATCTTCTTCCCACTGGGAGGATTTCCCATCACTGCCATCCTTCAGAGCCATCCCAGAGTGGAATTGCAGCACTGCAGTTGTCCATGTTCAGGTGATACCTGCAGATCATGCAGAACCACGTGTAAACCAAGTCCAAGGGTTTTCTTCTTTAGGCAGCTGGTCATAGGTAATTCCTAATGAAGCTGTGGGTAGGGGTTGAGAGAAGGTAATATAGCAATAGTAGGGGCTATGGACATGGGTAAGACACACAATTGCTTGCACACTTAGAACCTGCTGCAGTTCAATTTCATATGTACCACGTCCGTTTGATGATGGAATGTTGCTGTACATACGCAACTTTATGGCTCGGTGATCAGACAACAGCCAGTTCATGATGAGCAACTTAAATTGCATGATAAGTTGCTGGTCAATGGTCAAGCCTTCAGACTCTGTTAAGGCCCAAAGCAAATTTGGTTTTGATTGCTTATTTGTTTGTTTCTAACTTTTAAATTTGAAATAATTACAGATTCAAAGATACAGATAGGAAGTTGCAAAAACAGTACAGAGAGGTCCTGTGTATCCTTTACTCAGTTTTCCCAAGTAGTAACATCTTACATCACTATAGTACAACGTCAAAACCAGGAAGCTAATAATAGTACAATCCATAGAGTTTATTTAGATTTTATGAGTTTTACATGCACTCGTTTGTGTGTGTGTGTGTGTGTGTGTGTGTATGTGTGTGTGTGTAGTTCTATGCAATTCTGTCACATGTAGATTTCTGTAACCAGCACAATTGAGTTACAGAATTGTTCTATCTCCAAGATCACTTGTGCTCCTGCCTTTGAGTCAAACCCACCCCCTCTTTTCTTCTCTCCTCCACCATCTCTAACCTTTGGCAACCACTAATATTTCTAATCTCTATAATTTTATCATTTCGAGAACATTACATAAATGGAATCATATAATACAGGATCTTATAAGACTAGCTTTTTTTTTCACTCAGCATAATACCCTTGACGTCTATCCAAGTTGTTCCATATACCAATAGGTTCTTCCTTTACCTTGCTGAGTAGTATTCTATGGTACTACCATTTATTTAATAATTCACCCATTGTAGGATATTTAGTTTGTCTCAAATTATTTCTTTTCTTTTTTTTTTTACTTTTCTTTCTTTTTAAGACAGAATCTCGCTCTGTTGCCCAGGCTGGAGTGCAGTGGCAGGCACAGTCTCGGCTCACTGCAACCTCTGTCTCCTGGGTTCAGGTGATTCTCGTGCCTCAGCCTCCCCAGTAGCTGGGATTACAGGTGTGTGCCACTATACTCAGCTAATTTTTTGTATTTTTAGTAGACATGGGGTTTTACCATGTTGGCCAGGCTGGTCTCAAATTCCTAGCCTCAAGTGATCCACCCACCTCAGCCTCCTAAAGTCCTAGAATTACAGGCGTGAACCACCATGGCCAGCCTGTCTCTAGTTATTAACTATTTCAAACAAAGCTGCCATGAACATTCATGTATGTGATTTTTTGATATTTAGAAATTTTATTTTTATTTTTTTAAGACAGGGTCTCACTCTGTCACTCAGGTTGGAGTGCAGTAGCGTGATCTCGGCTCACTGCAAACTCCCCCTCCCAGGTTCAAGCAATTATCCTGCCTCAGTCTCCTGAGTAGCTTGGATTACAGGTCTGTGCCACCATTCCCAGATAAATTTTGTATTTTTGTAGAGACAGTGTTTCACCATGTTGGCCAGGCTGGTCTCAAACTCCTGACCTCAAGCAATCCACCTGCCTCAGCCTCCTACTAAAGTGCTGGGTGCCACCATGCCCAGCCAGAAATTTTTAAATTGTGTAAAATACATATAACTTAAAAATCGCCATCTTAATCATTTTTAAGTGTACTGTTCAGTGGCATTAAGTACATTCATGTTGTTGTGCTACCATCACCATCATCTATCCACAGAAGGCTTTTATCTTTCAAAACTGAAACTGTACCCATTAAATAATAACTCCTCATTCCCCTCTCCCCCAGCCCTGGCAACCAACATTCTACCTTCTGTGTCTATGAGTTTAACTACTTTAGGTACCTCACATAAGTGCAGTTATATGGTATTATCCTTTTGTGACTGGCTGATTTCACTTAGCATGATGTTCTCAAGGGTCGTCCAGGTATAGCATGTGCCAGAACTTCCATACTTTTATGAATAATACTCCACTGTGTGAATAGACCATATTTTATTTATCCATTCATCTGTCAATGGACAGTTGGGTAAAATCAACCCCAAGTGTGCAAGCAACCCAAGTGTTCCAATTTTACATTTAAGTATGTGATCCATTTTTAGTTACTTTTTGGACAAATGTGTGAGGTTTAGGTCAAGGTTTATTTTTTATTTTTATTTTTGTCTATGTATATCACTCCTGCACCATTTGTTGAAAATACTGTTGCTCCTCCATTGAATCGTTTTCGCACCTTTACAAAAAAAATTCATCTGGACATACTTACGTGGGTTTTCTATTCTGTTCCAAGGCGTTTTTCAAAAGAGAAGTTATTATACACAGAGGATGGCATAGTTTTGCTCTAAAATCCTGAGGGTCTGCACTGTGATTCACCAACAGCAGCTTGCCAGCGGCTTCACACAGCATCCCTATCTGCCGCTGACACTTCAAGCACAGTCATATCTGCTGGGTCATGGCAGAGTGGCAGAGAAACTCACACAGCAGTCTGGATCTGCTAGTCATCTCTTGTCTTGAGCCCTACTCAAAGCTGATAGCTTTTCTGTTTACTCAGTAAATAGGTCAGAGTAGCACACCCAAATAAGATGTATGTTACTTCCAAAATCCGAAAAGGCCTACTAGGCTTTCTGTCCCTTTCTTAGTGGTCCCTCTTAAGGGGCTAAATGCAACAACTTTTACTTTACCTTGGAAAGATATCTTGACATGCTTCAGACCACTAGGCTCCTACAAATTTTAGTAAAATGGAAGGCCCCTGAATTTCTGTGGGATTTATTTCCCTCTCTCTGGCATGCAAGTATATTGCCAATGTATGTATCTAGGTTAGTCACTCCTTCCTGCTCACCAGATCCAATCAGCATAATATAATCAGTGTAATAGGCCAGTGTAATAGGGAAATGCATTCAAGGTCCCTTGAAACTAGATTATTACTTTGTGCCAGAGGGTAGGTATATGCTTGAAGTAGGACACTGAAGGCGAAGTCCTGGCTTTGCCATCTGAAAGTAAACTACTTCTAATACTCTTGATGAACAGGATTAGAGAAAAAAGCATTCACCAGATCAATATGCATACAAGGTGCCAGGGGATATATTGATTAGCTATAAAACCACATCTGAAACAACAGCTGCAATTGGAGTCATCACCTGATTGAGTTTACAATAGTCCACCGTCATTCACCAAGATCCATCTATCTTTTGAAGAGGAAAAATTGGCAAGTTTGCCTCCTGGCATCTTTCAAGTCCTTGATGGTGGCGCCAATCACTGCAGTCCCTCCAGGAATATGATTCTGTTTTTGGTTTTCTATGTTTGTACGTGGAGGCAGTTTCAAAGGCCTCCTCTTGGATCTTCCTACCATAATAGCTCTCATTATGAGGTCACAGAAGCCATGTGGAGATTCTGCCAGTTGCTGAGTATGTTTATCTAAGTATGGAATCTACGGCTAGAGGAATAACCACAGGATCAGTTCTGGGACCTATTGCGCCCACCATGAGACAGACCTGACCTAAAACTCCATCAATCACCTGACCTCTTTATGCCTCTGCTCTCACTGATGGGTCACTATGACATTTGGGTCTCCAGGAATTGGTGTCAGCTCAGAACCAGTGTTACATAATCCTTAAAACATCTGGATATTTATCTGTCCTTAATGCACAGTCACCCTGGTAAATGGCTGCAGGTACCTTTGGAGAAGGCTGAAAGGAAGATTAACAGTGCATATTTTTGGTTAGGTACCATTGTCCTTCCTGAAGGGGGATCTAGCCACCCCTTCACTCAAGGGACTCTGGATCTGTGAACTCACTCAGGTCTGATTGAGGAAACATGACTCCCTCTTTTGGCAATTCATGTCAGACTTCTGTTCACTAGGCCTATATCTTTTCTGCTTATACAAATCAAGTAAGTCTTCAGTAGGTTCCCCATCTCTTTTATTTCCAGAAACACCATGCAGCAACACCAAAGGTCCTTGTGAGCCAGACTATTCTGATGGCTGTGCTTGTTCTACTGTCCATATGGTAACCATACCCAACTTCTGTTCAGTGATTTAGTGCCACCACATAGTGCCATTCACCTCATTATGCTCATTATGTTTAGCGTTTTTGTGGGGAGTGGGTTTTTTTTTTTTAATAGAGATGGGGTTTCCCCATGTTGGCCAGGCCAGTCTCGAACTCCTGACCTTAGGTGATCCACCTGTGTCTCAGCCTCCCAAAGTGCTGGGATTACAGGAGTGAGCCACTACAGCCGACCATTGTTTCTCTCTTTTTCTTTCTTTTTTTCTTTTTTGAGACAGAGATTTGCTCTTATTGCCCAGGTTGAAGTGCAGTGGCACAATCTCAGCTCACTGCAACCTCTGCCTCCCAAGTTCAAGTGATCTGCCTCAGTCTCCCAAGTAGCTGGGATTACAGGTGCCTGCCATCACACCTGACCAATTTTTGTATTTTTAATAGAGACAGGATTTCACCATGTTGGCCAGGCTAGTCTCGAACTCTTGACCTCAGGTAATCCACTCCCCTTGCCTTCCCAAAGTGCTGGGATCACAGGTGTGAGCCACCGCACACCCAACCTAGCGTTTTAGTTTGATGGTAGCTGTTCCCTCTGTATTTTTGACTTAAATAGCCACGGCCACATGCAGTGGCTCATACCTGTAATCCGAACACTTTGGGAAGCTAAAGCAGAAGGATCACTTGAATGTGGAAGTTCAAGACCAGCTGGGCAACATAGTGAGACCGCCATCTCTACAAAAAGTTTTTAAAATAAAAAATTACCTGGGTATGATGGTGTGTGCCTGTAATCCCAGCTACTTGGGAGGTGGAGGCAGAAGAATTGCTTGAACCTAGGAGGTAGAGGTTGCAGTGAGCCAAGATCATGCCACTATACTCCAGCCTGGGTGACAGAGTAAGACTCCATCTCAAAAAAAAAGAAGGAAGAAGGAGGAGGAGGAGAAAGGAGGACAAAGAAGGACAAAGAAGAAGGAATAAGGAGGAAGAGTAGAAGGAGGAGAAAAGGTGGAAAAAAGAGAGCCATCACAGAGCTCTTCAAGGATGCTGAAGCTCATCTCACAACTTATTTGTCACAACTATAGTGAAAGGAGGATCCTCTGACCCTCTCAAGGTGGGTGAGCAGGTCTCATAAGATAAATCCGCTTTAACATTCTAATCTCCCCAAGTCTGTGGATCCCTTCCTCTGTTGGGAATTTTGGTATGTCAGTTTCCTCTTGTGTAGGCCACCCTGGGCCTACACTTCCATCAGTCTACCAAGAAAATTGTTGGTGACATTTTTAGCCTCTTTAGCTAAAATATTGACTCTGAAAGTTTTGCATAGGGAAGAGTTTTGCTTCCAGGATGGCATGGTGAGGAGCTATGCAGACCCACTCCCCAGTGAAATAAGCATAATTGGCAAAGCTTTTTCTCTGGAAATTGTCCTAAGGATGTACAGCAAGTGAAGAAACATTTATTCAGGAATATCTACTAAAACTCAGTAAGAACAAAAGAGTCCGTGGCAATTGAGCTACAATCCACTCCATCCCTCAGCACCCTCCTTCCCAGCTCTATTCTCAGCAGGTGTGATGAAGAAGACAGGGCTCCCTCTCCCCTCAGCTCCCAATTAAGGGATGTGGTGTCTGGCTGGGAAAGGCAGACCACAAGATTCCCCATCTCTTCCAACTCCTAGTTGAAGAGGCTAAATTCCTACTGTGTGAAGCTGAGAGATCAGAGGCTTCCTTCCTCCACACTGCCCCAACTTACAGGATAAGCCTAGATCCCTGGTGCACTAGGCTGAGAAGATACGGGCTCCCATTGCCATCATCTCAGTTCATTCACTGGACAGGCATTCCACACCAAGAGAATCAATCCAAGAGGATCTGAGGCTACCACCCCACCCATCACCTGGGAGTAGTGACTCCGAAATTTTGCCCAGTGGGAGAGAGTTAACAAGACTAGAGAGCTCCAAAGCTACCCCTGAAGGAATTGACTTTATTTAAAGCAGAGTTTGGGGAAGTTCAAACCTGAGGTAACTCTTAATAACAGCGATTTTGTTGGTCAGCAAGTAGGAGGAGTCTGGTAACACCACTTAATTAAGCACAGCCAGCTAAACCATAGGTCAGCCAGAAAGAGACACCTAAGAAGAGGCCTCGGGGGGAGGGGGGCAGATAATAGCTACAGTAATCAAGAATATGTGGTTTTGGAGGAGTATAGACAGACTGATGGAACAGATTAGAAAATCCAGCAATACACAAATATGCCTGTTGTGTAAGGCCTAAAATTAAAGCCCAATAATATGTACTGCTGCCTTGACATCTGGTAAAATCAGGAGGGCCCTTAATGGCCTAACCATAAGATCTACTCCCCACTCTTCCTTGTGGATAAGGTGGATAATGCGCCCTATCAAAGGGACCAGGCACAGTTAACTGCTTATCTCAGAGTAACGGGGACCAGGCACAGTTCCTGGGGACCAGGCACAGTTCCTGATTATATCAGAATAATGGGGTTCAGTTCCTGCCAGCCCAAAGAATTATTCAAACAAGGCAGTACATCCTCCTACAGGCTACAGGAACCAGGAGTCATCTCTCCCTCTTGTTACTACAAAGCCTGTTTCCTACAGCCCTTGCTGGTTCACTCTGTTCCCAAATGCAGCCCCTATGTTATCCAGTGGACATGGGGTATCCTCCTCTCAGTACATGTGACTCATAAACTGCTGTGGAGCTCTTCTTTCAAGTGTTGAGTGTCAGGTATTCAGCCATCCCCCAACCCCCAGAGCTGGAATCCTCCCCTCACCAAAAGAGTGAATGAGAGGGCATTAAAACAATGCCCAACTGATTTTTTTTACTTAGAGGCCAAAGCAATTCAGTGAGGAAAAGATAGCCTTTTCAACATATGGTGCAGGAAGAATTGGACAATCACAGGCAAAATAAATAAATAAGCCACAACCTGAACCTTATACCTTATCAAAACATTAGACTTCAATAAAAATTTTTTAAAAACTTTTATTCAATGAAAGACTCCATTGAGAGGATGAAACAGGCCAGGCACAGTGGATCACTCCTGTAATCCCAGCACTTTAGGTGGTCAAGGAGGGCAGATCACCTGAGGTCAAGAGTTTGAGACCAGCCTGGCCAACATAGAGAAACCCCATCTCTACTAAAAATACAAAAATCAGCTGGGCGTGGTGGCAGGCACCTGTAATCCCAGCTACTTGGGAGGCTGATGGAGGAAAATTACTTGAACCAAGGAGGCGGATGTTGCAGTGAGCCAAAATCATACCACTGCCCTCCAGCCTGGGTGACAGAGCGAGACTCTCCATCTTTTAAAAAAAAAAAAAAAAAAAAGAGAGAGAATAATTAACAAGCTACAGACTGGAAGAAAATATCTGCAAGCCACATATCTGACAAAACACTAGTATCTAGAATTTATAAAGAATCTCAAAACTCAACAGTAAAACAACAAGCAATTTGATTAGAAAATGAGAAAAAGACATTTTACTAAAAAAGATGTACAGAAGGCAGAGAGGTATGTGAAGAGATGTCCCACCACATTAACCATTAGGGAAATGCAAATCAAACCCATAATGATATATCCCTATACACCTATAAAAATGGCTGAAGTAAAAAATAGTGCCAACACCATAAACTGATGAGGATGTAAGAAATGGGATCACTCATACATTGCTGGTGGGGATATAAAATGGTACCGCCATTCTAGAAAACATTTTGGCAGTTTCTTAAAAACCTAAACATGCAGACTGGGCGCAATGGCTCATGCCTGTAATCCCAGCACTTTGGGAGGCTGAGGCAGGTGAATCACAAGGTCAGTAGTTGAAGACCAGCCTGGCCAACATGGTGAAACCCCATCTCTACTAAAAACACAAAAATTAGCTGGATGTGGTGGCAGGGGCCTGTAATCCCCACTACTCAGGAGGTTGAGGCAGGAGAATTGCTTGAACCTGGGAGGCGAAGGTTGCAGTGAGCTGAGATCATACTACTGCACTCCAGCCTGGGCAACAGAGTGAGACTCCGTCTCGTGGGCGGGGGGGGGACATGCTAAACATGCACCAACCTGACGACCTCTAGCAATTGCATTCCTGAAAATTTATCTCAGAGAAATGGAAACTTCTATTTACACAAAAAATCCAGTTTATGAAAGTTCATGACAGCTTTTTTGTAATAGCCCTCAAACTGGAAACAACCCATGCATCTTTCAATGGATGAATGGTTAAACACAAGCTGGTAAATCCATGTCATAGATTGCTACTCAGCAATAAAAAGGAATGTCATTGATACACACAATTTGGGTGACTCCCCAGAGAAGTATGCTGAATGCAAAAAGCCAATCTTAGCCAGGCATGATGGCTCATGCCTGCAATACCAGCACTCTGAGGGGCTGAGGTGGGAGAATCACTTGAGCCCTCAGGAGGTTAATGCTGTAGTGAGCTGTGACAGCACCACTGCACTCCAGCCTGGGCAACAGAGCAAGACCCTATCTTAAAAAGAAAAAGGTCAATTTCAAAAGGTCATATACTTTATGGTTTACTTTACATAATATTCTTGAGATGACAAAGTTATAGAAATGGAGACCAGATGAGTGGTTGTCAAGAGTTAGGAAGGGGGTAGGGCAGGAGGGAACAGATGTGGCTATACAAGGGCAACATGAATCTTTGTGGTAATGGAAGTACAGCTGGCCCTCCATATGCATGGGTTCCTTATCTGTGGATTCAACCAAACAAGATAAAAAATATTCAGAAAATAAAGGATGGCTGTATCTGTGCTAAACATGGATGACTTCTTTCTTGTCATTATTTCCTAGGCAATACAGTATAACAACTACTTACATAGCATTTACATTGTATTAGGTGTTAGAGGTCACCTAGAGATAAAGTATACAAGAGGATGTGCATAGGTTATATGAAAATACTATTATATGTCATTTTGTATCGGGGACTTGAGCAGTCTCAGGTTTGGGATCTATAGGGGTCCTGGAACCAATCCCTCAGGGATATTGAGGAATGACTGCATGCTGTATCTTAACTGTAGCAATGCCAGTATGCTGGTTGTTATATTGCTATTGTTTTGCAAAGTGTTACCATTGGGAAAACTAGGTGAAGGGTACATGGGATTTCTCTGTATTATTTCTCACAACTGCATGAGAATCTACAATTATTTCCAAATATAAATTTTAATGTAGTAAGTATATGAACTCAAAGAAGTTCAGTTGACCATAAGAATGGAGATCTTAAAGCAAGGACTAAAGGAATCTTTTCCCCTATCAAGAATATTGGCCAAATTTTGATACTGGGAGTTGATAGCCTCTCAAAAATTATAAACTTTGTGATTTTTACAAAGGTTCTTTCTGGTGGTCCCTGGATATCCAGCCACATCTCATCACCCTTACTCATTTGCTCAAACAAGTCCAGCAAATTAGGCCTCAGTCTTAGGGATCACCCCTATTTCTGCACACTGGTTATTCAAACCACTTTTTAAGGCCTCTCTCCCAGGTGTTTCCCTGGAAGCACTCGCCACCAATGTTCAGGAGAACCAGATATAGGCAGTTCAGGTCATGGTTAAGGCTCCCCAGTTCCCTAGGGCTGACCTCATCCCCTTTTATAACAGCTACATTTTGATATATTTCACATACCACACAATTCACTCATTTAAAATGTAAAACTCAGTGGTTTTTAGTATATTCACAGGGCTTTGTACCCATCACCAGAGTCAGTTTTAGAACATTTATTCTTACTACAAAAATAAACCCGATACTCTTTAGCTGTTTCTCCCCTGAATGCCCGTCTGCCACCCTAGCTTAAAGCAGCCACTAACTTAACTAAGAACCCATTGCCAAATCTGAGGTCATGCAATTTATCCCTGTTTTCTTCTAAGAGTTTTACCATTTTAGCTCTTACAGTTAGGTCTTTGATGCATTTTGCATTTATTTTGTATATTGGGTTAGGTTAAGAGTCCAGTTTTTGCATGTGGCTATACAGGTATCCCAGTACCATTTGTGGAAAAGACTATTCCTTCCCCATTAAATGGTCTTGGCACTCTTGTTGAAACCATATGTTAACCATAGACACATAGGTTTATTTCTGAGCTCCAAATTCTAGTCTGTTGGTCTGTATGTCCATACTTTTACCAGTTCTTTGCTATCTTGACTACTGTTGCTTTATAGTAAGTTTTGAAATTAGCAAGCATGAGTCCTTCTATTTTATTATTCTTTTTCAAGATTGTTCTGGCTATTCTAGATCCCTTGCAATTTCATATAAATATTAGACTCAACTTTTCAATTTCTACAAATAATATAGCTGGGATTCTTATAGGGATTGCCTTGAATCTGTAGATCAATTTGGGTAGTATTATTATCTTAACAATAATAAGTCTTCCAATCCATGAATGTGGGATTTTTAAATTTTATCTTCCTTAATTTCTTTCAACAGTGTCTTGTAGCTTTCAGAATATGAGTTTTGCCACTTCTCTTGTTAAATTCATACTTTTTGATGCCTTGTATTTTCTCTCTCTCTCTCTTCTTTTTTTTTTTTTTTTTTTTTTTTGGACAGGGTCATGCTTTATTACCCAGGCTGGAGTACAGTGGCATGATCATGGCTCATTGCAGCCTCAACCTTCTGGGCTCAAGCAATCCTCCTACCTCAGCTTCCCAAGTAACTGGGACTACAGGCCCGCACCACCATGCCTGGCTCATTTTTGTATTTTTTGTAGAGACAGGGTCTCACTATGTTGCCCAAACTGGTCTAAAACCCCTGGGTTTAAGCAATCCTCCTGCCTTGGCCCCCTAACTTGCTGGGATTACAAGTGTGACCCATCACATCTAGTCTGGAATTGTTTTCTTAATTTTATTTTTGGATTATTCACCACACATGTATAAAAGCATTCATTTTTGTATATTGATCTTGTATCCAACAACACTGCTAAACTCATTTACTCTAAAAGGTTTTTAATGGATTTCTTAGCATTTTCTATATATGAATAGAAATAGTTTTTCATGTTCAACCAACTAATTAAACATTTACAATATTCCTTTTCTTTCTTTTTTTTTTTTTTTTAAATGGAGTCTCACTCTGTTGCCTCGGCTGGACTTCAGTGGCATGAACTTGGCTCACTGCAACCTTTGCCCCTCAGATTCAAGTGATTCTCCTGCCTCACCCTCCCAAGTAGCCGGGATTACAGGCATGCACCAACATGCCTGGCTAATTTTTGTATTTTTAGTAGAAACGGGGTTTCACCGTGTTGGCCAGGCTGGTCTTGAACTCCTGACCTCAGGTGATCCACCTGCCTCTGCCTCCCAAAGTGCTAGGATTTCAAGCATGAGCCACCATGCCTGGCATACAGTACTCCATTATTCTTTCCCTGTGGCACCTCTGCTCACCACTGCAGCACTCTGAATCCTGCCATTTTCCTGCTCCTAACAGAAAAAAAAAGTGGGGGGGTAACCTCACAATTGTCTTACCTAACAAAAAGTTATGGAACTTTCTGCACCTCATTCAGATTCATTAGAGACTCCTGTAAGAACCATGGCCTAATATTTGTGTTGTTGTTTATGATGGATGATACCTTAAAACTGAACCTGAGGTTATTAAGCA
The DNA here is from genome assembly GCF_009761245.1 of Sapajus apella. Lineage (NCBI taxonomy): Eukaryota > Metazoa > Chordata > Mammalia > Primates > Cebidae > Sapajus > Sapajus apella. Next base: position 905,715 of record NW_022437133.1, read on the forward strand.
GGATAAGTTATTACTAATTTAAGTTCTCTTTAGATATAGTCCCCTACTTAAGGTAAAATCTTCCCCGATGGCAGAATTTATTTCACTTACTATATAGAACTCACTGGGATATGATCCAACATGGCTGAATAGGAACAGCTCTGGAGTGCAGCTCCCAGCAAGAAAGCAGAGGGTGAGTGATCACCACATTTCCAAATGAATTTTTACTGCCCACAGACTAGGAGATTCCTGGGTGGAAAAGTGCCACAAGTCTCCAGCATGGCTGTTTCAGTCACCACAGCGGGTCTCCACACAAAAACTCACACAAATCTGGGTGCCATTTCAACTGGCACCTGGAATGCCTGGAAGACAGAGCCACCCATTCAACTGGAAAAAAAAGGGTACTGAAACAGGGAGCCAGGTAATCTGACTCACTGGGTCCCACCCCCACAAAGACCAGCAATCAGAAACGCTCTGGATTGAGAGTTTTGCAGCAAGCACAGCTGGACCTGGGATGGTCCAGCTTAGTGAGGGGAAGGGCGTCTGCCGTTACTGAGGCCATCCACCACTACCAAGGCAGTCCGCCATTACCAAGGCAGTCTGCCATTACCAAGGCAGTCCGCCATTACCTATATAAACTATATAGTTTATAGTTCTAACTATACCTATATAAACATAACCGCAAGAAAGTTCACACAGCAGGTGGGTAGAGCCCACGGCAGCTCAGCAACACCTCTGCTGGCAGGCTGTGACTAAACTACCTCCTCGCTGGGAGGGCATCTCTGAAAAAAGGCAGCAGCATGTCAGGAACTTATAAATAAAGCCCCCCCTTCCCAGGACAGAGCACCTGGGAAAAAAAGACGGTTATGAGTTCCAATGCAGCAGACTTAAATGTATCTGCCCAGCAGCTCTGAACAGAACAACGGAGCTCACAGCTCATCACTTGAGCTCCTATGAGGGTCAGACTGTCTCCTCAAGCAGCTCCGTGACCCCTGTATATCCAATGAGACACCTCATAAAGGACAGCTCAAGCTGACGTCTGGTGGGTATCCTTCTGGGACAAAGATAACAGAAGAAGAAACTGGCAGCAACCCTTACTGTTCTGCAGCCACTGCAGGTGATCCCCAGGAAAGCAGGGTCTGGAGTGGACCTCCAACAGTCCTACAGCAGAGAGGCCTGACTGTTAGAAGGAAAACTAAAAAACGGAAAGACATAACTTCATCATCAACAAAAAGGATGTCCACTCAGAGACCCCATCTGAAAGTCACCAACTACAAAGACCACAGGTAGATAAATCCACAAAGATGGGAAGAAATCAGTGCAAAAAGGATGCAAACACCCAAAACCAGAATGCCTCTCCTTCTGCAAGGATCACAACTCCTCACCAGCAAGGGAAAAAGGCTGGATGGAGAATGAGTCTGATGAATTGACAGAAACAGGCTTCAGAAAGTGGGTAATAACAAATTTCTCTGAGCTAAAAGAATATGTTCTAACCCAATACAAAGAAACTAAGAACCTTGAAAAAAGGTTTGACAAAATGCTAACGAAAATAAACAACTTAGAGAAGAATATAAATGAATTAATGGAACTGAAAAACACAACATGGGAACTTCGTGAAGCATACACAAGTTTTAATTGCTGAATCAATGAAGCAGAAGAAAGGATATCAGAGATTGAAGATCAACTCAATGCAATGAAACGAGAAAGCAAGATTAGAGAAAAAAGGGTAAAAAGAAATGAACAAAGCCACCAAGAAATATGGGATCATGTGAAAAGACCTAATTGATGTTTGATAGGTGGACCTGAATGTGACGGAGAGAATGAATCCAAGCTGGAAAACATTCTTCAGGATATTATCCAGGAGAACTTCCCCAACCTAGCAAGGCAGGCCAATATTCAAGTCCAGGAAATACAAAGAACACCACAAAGGTATTCCTCAAGAAGAGCAACCCCAAGGCACATAGTCATGATTCACCATGGTTGAAATGAAGGAAAATATGCTAAGGGAAGCCAGAAAGAAAGGTTGGGTTACCCACAAAGGGAAGCCCATCAGACTCACAGTGGATCTCTCAGCAGAAACCCTACAATCCAGAAGAGTGGGGGGCAATATTCAACACCCTTAAAGAAAAGAACTTTCAACCTAGAATTTCATATCCAGCCAAACTAAGCTTCATAAGCGAAGGAGAAATAAAATCCTTTATGACAAGCAATTGCTCAGAGATTTCATCACTACCAGGCCTGCCTTACAAGAGCTCCTGAAAGAAGCACTAAACATAGAAAGGAAGAACCAGTACCAGCCACTCCAAAAACATACCAAACGGTAAAGAGCATCGACACAATGAAGAAACTGCATCAACTAATGGGCAAAACAGCCAGCTAGCATCAAAATGGCAGGATCAAATTCACATATAACAATGTTAACCTTAAATGCAAATAAGCTAAATGCACCAATCAAAAGACACAGACTGGCAAATTGGGTAAAAAGTCAAAACCCATCAGTGTGCTGTATCCAGGAAACCCATCTCACGTGCAAGAATACATATAGGCTCAAAATAAAGGGATGGAGGAAGATTTACCAAGCAAATAGAGAGCAAAAAAAAGCAGGAGTTGCAATCCTAGTCTCTGATAAAATAGACTTTAAAGCAACAAAGATCAAAAGAGACAAAGAAGGGCATTACATAATGGTAAAAGGATCAATGCAACAAGAAGAGCTAACGATCCTAAATATATACGCACCCAATACAGGAGCACCCAGATACATAAAGCAAGTGATTAATGACCTACAAAGAGACTTAGACTCCCACACAGTAATAGTGGGAGACTTTAACACACCACTGTCAATATTAGACAGATCAACGAGACAGAAAATTAATAAGGATATCCAGGACTTGAACTCAGACCTGGACCAAGCAAACCTAATAGACATTTACAGAACTTTCCACCCCAAATCCACAGAATATATATTCTTCTCAGCACCACGTCGCACCTACTCTAAAATTGACCACATAATTGGAAATAAATCACTCCTCAGCAAATGCGAAAGAATGAAAATTGTAACAAACAGTTTCTCAGACCACAGTGCAATCAAATTAGAACTCAGTATTCAGAAACTAACTCAGAACCGCACAACTTCATGGAAACTGAACTGGCTCTTAAATGTTGACTGGATAAACAATGAAATGAAGGCAGAAATAAAGATGTTCTTCGAAAGCAACAAGAACAAAAACCCAACATATCAGAATCTGTGGGACACATTTAAAGCAGTGTCTAGAGGAAAATTTATAGCAATAAATACCCACATGAGAAGCAAGGAAAGATCTAAAATGGACACACCTGGCAGAGATTACAGTGAGCCAGGATCACTCCAGCCTGGGGGACATAGGAAGACTCCATCTTGAAAAAAAAAAGTATGTTGGGATGTTGGGAGAGCTAAATTATGAGGATGCAAAGGCATAAGAGTGATGTAACGGCCTTCAGGGACTCAGGGGAATGGGTGGGAGGGGGATGAGGGATAAAAGACTATACACTGGATACAGCGTACACTGTACTGGGTGCACCAAAATCTCATAAATCACCACTAAAGAACTTATTAATGTAACCAAGAACTTATTCATGTAACTGGAAGTACCACCTGTTCCTCCAAAACCCAGTCTCAGGTATTTCTTTATAGCAATACAAGAACAGCCTAATACAAGACTCCATAAGGCATTACCCCTTACCCAAAAATTATACTTCTTTTACTATCCACAATCTTCTGGAAAGCTTGGAAGAATAAATGGCGTCCTTAAGTTAAAATTAACAAAATTTTCAGAAACCCTTGTACTCTCTAGGCAAAGGTACTTCCAGAATCCTGCATGGCCATTTGGTTCACTCCCTTGGGACATATCACTTCTCCCCCTAAGAACTGGTAACTGGAAGGCCCACTAACTTAGGGATTTTATCTCTAATGCTATACTCTACCATGCTGTATGCAGGCATGGCAAAATAGGGTAAAGGACTCACGTACTGTCACCAACAGTCTTAACTTCCCACATCTTCCTAAACAGCCTCTTTATAATATTAAATCATAAGATTTTTGTCTACTGGAAAAGTCATGAAAGAAAAACTGCTGTTGAACCTCATTGTTAGGGACATTATCAGGTACCAACAGCAAAAAATACAGCAGTGAAACTCCAGGGAATCAATCAATCAAACTCTAGGGAGTCAAGTTGTACTCATTTCACAACTAAGGAAGCAATTAAAAATTGAAACAAGTTGGCTACTCCAATAGAAAATTACAAACTGGGGATTCTCCAGGGTATTCTACACATAGCTGATCTTCAGAACTACAGAGATAATTTAAGACCCTCAGAATGAATTACCTTGAATAGTAGATAGCTTCTGCCCAAGATGTCAGACCAAGACCTCTATAGAAATTATGTTTTGTTTTTCATCTGCTTGCTTATAGTAATCTTCTTTTCATTGTCTATAGACCCCTGGTTGTCATCCACCCACAATGGCCCTTTGTCTCTTTTCTTTCATTTTTGTTATACTTGTTAGTTAAGTCAGAACATACTCATTCTAATGCCATTCTTACATTATCCCAAACAGTAATTACTACCTTCAATCTTACCAACATTGGTTATGCATCCATCACCACACCACCATGATAAATACATTTGACAAATTCTACTTTCATCAAATGAGTCTAGAGGGAATTAGACAACAACTTTTTCACTTGCACCTACAGATGACTAAATAAACCCACCTGTAGTTTTACTAGTATCCTTCTCTCCCAGAAAAAGAACAAATTATGACAGTCTGTTGATCTGACTCCAAGTAATTCTAAATTTAAATCCAATGAACTTCTTAGGGTGATGAGTTAGTTACGTACCACCTGGAAGAGACATTAATAGGAATCCCAATTTGTAATACAGCTCATGTAAGGCCTTTGTTCCAATTTTGAGCCGTGAAACAACTCCCTTTTTCCTGGATTTCTATGTTCCCCTACCAGGTTCACTTCATTTGTAGTATAGATGCAGGACATCTAGTCTTATTTTCCCCAGATTAAGGAATAGTATTTCAAGACTTGCCTGTGTATTGAAATCCTAACTCTATAAGTCACCAATGCTGGAAATTACAACTCAGGCAGGAGCTCCAAAATGAAATCATCCTTGATTATTCAGGAATTCTACCTGAGGAATTGCTTACTTACTGTTTATGTGAACAGAGCAGTGTTCCAATGGTGGAAAAATGAAAAGACTGAAAAAGACATCACTAACTGTGGCAGAAGTTATGAATGACACCATTTCTTCCCCAGATGTAATAAAGATCTGTCGCAACTTACTGGCATAAGTAGTGATGAACAATTGCATTGTTAGGATTATTTGTTGGCTAATCATGATAGCATCTGTGTCATTGCTATTACTTCTTTCTCTACTTGGATTAATGAAACAGACATGGTAGAATAAGCTATATATTGCCTTAAGGCACTTCTTTACACAATGCTTCTGCACAGCTGCTCTCTTACCAGATGATTGCCATAATGACACAACAACAAAAAGATCAAGAGGATATTCTGGTACAGTTTACTACAGAGACAACTGAATAATCCTCAAGTGGTGAAGATCTGGATCTCTTGCCTTCCCTGAATTGGTCAATCTTTCTCAACAAAGAGAAGGATCAAAAGGGAAGCCCTTGGCAGTCCTAGTGTTTGTGACTTGTTTATTTGAATAATGGAATTGTCTTCATATTGATTTGTTTGAGGGTGTGTCGCTGTGTACCAAAGAACTTGGGCTGGCTTCAGTGGCTCATGCTTGTAATCCCAGCACTTTGGGAGGCCAGTGCTGGTATCAGATCATCTGAGGTCAGGAGTTCAAGGTCAGCCTGACCAACATGGAGAAAACCCATCTCTGCTAAAAATACAAAATTAGTTGGGTATGGTGGTGCATTCCTGTAATCCCAGCTACTTGGGAGGCTGCAGCAGAAGAATCACTCAAACCTGGGAGGTGGAGATTGTGGTGAACTGAGATTGCACCATTGTACTCCAGCCTGGACAACAAGAGTGAAACTCTGTCTCAAAAATATAAAATAAAATAAAATAGAACTTGGCGGGTCTTTGTCCTTGTTTCCTGGGAAATAACCTATAAATCACTGGAATTTCCTAAGGGACAGAAGTGCCTTGGGGGCCACATCTGATAGTTTATGCTAAAGAAGTGACTCACAGTTGTCTTCTACTTTATGCTAATGAGATAACAGGATGGCTGCTGGCCATGCCAGAAAGAGTTGGGGCTTTGAGCCATGTAATATCAGCCAAACCTCTAGGGAGAGGAGTGGGAGCTGGTGATTGAGTTCAACTGTGTGGTCAATGATTCAATCATTCATGAATATGTAATGAAACCCCAATAAAAACTCTGGACATCAAAGCTCAGATGAGCTTCCATGGTAAGCATTTCTCTGTGCATTTTTACACATTCTTGTGCCAGCAAGGTAACATGCTGCTGAGGAGACTGAAACTTTGCATTTGGGATACTCCCCATACTCTTCCCTATGCATCTCATCCTTGGGCTGGTTCTGATTTGTATCCTTTTTCTATAATTGTCATCATAAACATAGTACTCTCCTGAGTTCTGATATTCATTCTAGAAAGTTATTAACCTGCGGAGGTGGTGGGAATTCCTGAATTTGTAGCCAACTGGTTATAAGTGAAGGTATCCTGGAAACTCCCAAATTTGTGTCTGGCGTCTGAAGTGACAGCAGTCTTGTGAGCTACTGTGTCCTAACATAAAATTTGGCTTAACTCTGGGTAACTGGTATCAGAAGTCATCATAGTGCTACAAAATAACACTGAATTTCTATGTAAGCACACACATTCTCTCTCTCTCTCTCTCTCTCTCACACACACACACACACACACACACACACACACCAGCCTATTCCTAATAGATGGAACAGTGCTAATCTATATTTGAATTTGAAAAATAACTACAGTAAGCAATATCATATTTTTCTAAAGAAATATTTAATTGGTAGTTTTTTAGAAAGAAGGCTTTTCATCTAGTACAAAAACATGAAGTCAGATGGAAGTGCTGGGAAAACTGGGCAACACAAGAGAAGCATGAGATGTGATCTGAAGCAGCTGATAGTCTGTGTAAATCAAAAATAAAATTCTAAGCCCCACAAGCAGCTGAATGGACCCCTCCTCTTGGCCAAGGGCATTCTAAAGTAAACCTGAAACACTAGTTCAGGCCATTATGGTAATGGGTGGTCAGACATACTTCATTACACCTTCCTCTCTTTGGAATTCAGGCACAGTAGGCCAGCATTATATTAAAACAGAGAGCTTAAGACGAAAACACGTTCTTTGTAGCAGTAAGATAATGTGACAGATAACAGGCCCTGGGAGAAATCTAAGTACTTTACCCCAAAATAAATTTCTCTTAAGTCTGATAAGAAACATTTACAATCTATTCTCTCTGAAGCCTGCTACCCTCAGGCTTCATCTCGTTGGTCTCTACAATACCTTATCTTAACCCAGACATTCCCTTCTATTGATTCCAGGTATTTGAATAAACCAACTGCCAATCAGAAAATCTTTGAATCTACCTGTAACCTGGAAGGCCTTCCCCCTGTCTCCACCCCTTCCCCACGAGTTTCAAGTTGTCCTGCCTTTCTCTGTCAAACCAATGTAAATCTTACATGTATTGACTGTTGTCTTACATTCCCGTAAAATGTAAAAATGTATGAAACCAAGCTGTACCCTGACAGCACAACTGTCTCTTTTTCTCATGTATCCTTGCCATGTTAAACACTCATCAGTTTGAAGCCAGTGTCCTGCTCTCCAAAAATCCTTTGCACTGCCTATAAGATAAATCCTCACTCCTGTGTTTGGTATATAATGCCCTCTTCAGGGCTGCCCCAACCTCCTGCTGCTCCTAACAAGAGCTACCTTGGGCACATGTTCTCAGGATCTCCTGGGGCTGTGCCAGACTTGCTTCTTATCAGACTTAAAATAAATCTACTTGGGGTAAAACACTTTGCTTTCTCTCAGGACTTTTTGTCATGTTGTTATTGCTACAAAGAGTCTGTTTTTGTCATTCTTAAGGTCTCTGTTTTAATGCAAATGCTGGTCAACTGTGCCTACAGGTCACTCCTATTTGCCTCAGAAGAAAATCTCTTCAAATATTTTACCATTGGACTTTTTCTGTTGTCATCTGGTTCCAGAAATACGAAGTGATAAAATGATAAAAAAAAAAAAAATTTAAATAGATCAAGACAGTGACAAGATTTACCAGAAGTCCAGATATCTTCCATTTTAAAAAAATTATGCAAACAATAAATATTTTTATATTGCAAACAGAAGATCAGACATCGTATCAGTTTTCAAGAGAACACCTCCCCAAGGAAGGGAAATTTAAACAGGTTTCTGACTGATTATATAGGGTTTAGGTAGGTGGAGAAAGTGCCCCAGGCTGGTGGAACAGCTGAGGTAAAGGTTTACAGGCTGAAAAGTGGAGAGGCCTGTCTGAGGGAAGGCAAGAGAGCATTTGTGTGCAATGGAGGCTCCTGTCAGGAGCAGCAGGAGGTTGGGGCAGCCTAAAGAAGGCATTATATACCAAACACTAGGGTTAGGATTTATCTTATAGGCAGTGCAAAGGATTTTTGGAGGGCAGGGCACTGGGTTCAAACTGATGAGTATGGTTAACATGGCAAGGATACATGTGAGGAAGAGACAGATTTTAGACAAATACCAGTTACAAAACTGTGACAGGTGTCTAGGTATAAAGTGATCTCGGTAAGTACAGAAAAGGGCACTGGGAAAAAAGGGAGGGATGGAGCAAAAAAATATTTACTACTTCTGCTCCTGGAAACCTTGGCAGTTTGGGAAGAAATTTCTGTATGATTTTTAGGCTCCACAACCAGCATCTTGACCTCAGCTGTTCAAGTACTTCCAGTTCCAGATGCCTCCTGTGCATCCTACCTGCCCTGGCCGAACTTGCGGACTTTTAGACCCAGCCTGTCTGCATGGACCCACTTTGAGCTGGTTCCCTGAATTCCAGGCTCAACTTGCTCATCTAAACTTTAAATACTTGAAGGACTTCCCTCGGTATAAGTTGATCCTTATTAGGCAAGTATCCTTTGGTCTATACCAGCTCCTGGTCTAAGTTTCTCCACTTGAGTTACAAAGCCAACACAGCAGGAATTTTAAAAAGCCTGACAAGGTTCTGAGACCCAGTAAATGTAAGGTAATTATTATAGAAAATAAAAAGTGGCAGTGGCTCACACCTGTAATCCCAGCGCTTTGGGAGGCTGAGGCACATGGATCACCTGAGGTAAGGGGTTTGAGACCAGCCTGGCCAACATAGTGAAATCCCATCTCTACTAAAAATACAAAAAAATTAGCTAGGCGTGGTGACAGGCACCTGTAATCCCAGCTACTAGGGAGGCTGAGGCAGGAGAATTTCTTGAACCCAGGAGGCGGAGGTTGCTTTGAGCCAAGATTGTGCCATTGCACTGCAGCCTGGGCAACAAGAGCGAAAATCCAACTCAAAAAAAAAAAAAAAAAGAAAAAGAAAAAGGGATACCAAAAATACACAGATAGCTTGAAATAACAAACAAAATGGAACATATGTTTAGCAATGGTTGGGATACCTGTAAATTTGATTTTTAAAAATAATTTTATTGAAGTATAATTTACCATAAAGTTCACCCATTTAAAGTAAACAAGTCAATGATTTTAGTGAAGTTACCAAATTGTTCAACCATCACCACCATCTAGTTTTAGAACATTTTCATAACCCCAAAAAGATTTCTTGTAACATTTGCAGTTACTTTGTTTCTGAAGATCTGCCATTTCTGGACATTTCCTAAAATGATGCTATAAAATATGTGGTATCTGGCATCTGCCATCTTTCACTTAGAATCATGTTTTTGAAATTTTGATCGTGTATAATACCCATAATGTAGTAATTTTAATGTTTAAACAAAGTTTCATTTCATTTCAAAAATTCCAAATCTATTAGCATAAAGATGCAGTGAAAATTGTTTTTTGCTCAATCCTAGACCACTCCATTGCCTCAGAAAGAAAGGTAACATGTGTTACCATAGAAGTGCATGGAGGTGTTGTACAGGAAAGGTTCAGTCTATTAATGTCCATACTACAGTTGTGAACCACAGGAAAGAGGCCCAGCCCAGTTAGACCACCAGGCCAAGGCATGTTGCTTTCTGAATATCAGTTTCATTCATTCTAAAATATGACTGCGCTAGATAATGGGTAGCTGTCTACCTTTCTCAGCCTCCATCCTCTGTACCCATGCATGACACCCTGCCCCAACAGTAACAGCATGAGGAGGCAATGCCCAAGTGTGGTTATACAAATGGCCCCACCAGGCAGAAAATCCCCAGACAAGGTGATTTCTCAGCTTCTTTTCAGCTCTAGTTTTATACATCTCAGGTTGGAAAGGAACTTTCCACAGATTCATCGCATTCCCAGGGTTTCTCTTTGAGGTGAAAACTGAGGCTTGAACTATAATAGTGGGTTCTCCCAGTTTCACTAAATTTGAAGCACTAGCACATGCTTCAAATTTAGTGAAACTGGGAAATTTTCTAATGTGCAAAAAAGTGGAACATCCACCAAAGCCTTTCCTACACTCATCACATTACCAGAGTTTCTAGCTAGTATGGAGAGTTCTATGGGGTTTATAAAGCAATGAGGTTTGGCTGAAGGCTCTCCCACATTGCCCACATTCACAGTTTTTTCTCAAGTATGAATTTTCTGATGCTTAATAAGGATGAGCTCTGACTGAAGGCCTTCCTCTATTTTCTGCTTTCATAGGGCTTCTTTCTAGTATGTGTTATTGATGCTTAGTAAAGGAATAAATACAATTGAAGATTTTACCATACTTACCACACTTGCAGAATTTCTCTCCAGTACAAGTTATCTGATTTTCTTAAAGAATCAACATGTAACTGAAGGCTTGCCATACTCACTGCATTAATAAGGGTAGTCCCCAGTGTCAGCTGTTTGATGCTGTATAATGTGCATCCTCTGATCAAAGCCTTCCTGCATTCAATACACTCACATTGTTTTTCACTAGTATGGGTTCTCCGATGTGTGGTAAGAGAGGGGATATGGCTGAAGCCCATCCTCTCTTGACATTGATAGGATTCTCTTTAGTAATTAATGCCTGATGTGGAACAAGATGTGATCTTCTCATATACATGACACCTTTAGGATCTCTCTCTGATATGAATTCTCTAAGTACTGGTGATGACTGCACTCCAGCTGGAAGCCCTTCTATATTCACTGAATTCATAGGAGTTTTTTTCCAGCATGACTTCTCTGATGTTTAATAAGAGATGCAGTATGAGCAAAGACCCTTCCACACTCATTACATTTGTAGGGTTTCTCTCCAGTGTGAAATCTGTAATGCTGAGTGAGAGATGAACTCTGGCTGAAGGCTCTCCCACATTTATTACATTTGTAAGGTTTCTCTCCAGTATGAAATCTATAATGCACAATAAGTGAAGAGCTCTGGCTGAAAGTTCTCCCACATTCCCTGCATTCATAGGGCTTTTCTCCGGTATGAGTCCTCTGATGCTTAATAAGGGATGAAGTGTGACCAAAGGCTCGTCCACATTCATTACATTTATAGGGTTTCTCTCCAGTGTGAAATCTATAATGCAGAACAAGAGATGAACTCTGGCTGAAGGCTCTACCACATTCACTGCATTCATAGGGCTTTTCTCCAGTATGAGTTCTTTGATGTTTAATAAGGGACGAAATATGACCAAAGGCTCTTCCACATTCATTACATTCATAGGGCTTTTCTCCGGTATGACATCGCTGATGGCGCCTAAGTTCTGACTGGAAGTGAAAGGACTTCCCACATTCATTACATTTACAAGATTTCTTCTCTGGATGGGTTCTCTGAGAGTTATTTCCCCCTGAAGTCTGTCCAAATTCTATATCACATTTATAAGATCCCTCCCCCATGAAAACTCTGTGTTGGTTAACAAGGACTGATCTTAAACCTAAGCTTCTCCCAAATCCATTCCATTCATAATTTCTGCTAAGGATGGTAGCAAATTTGTGAGTGGTTGACATTTGTTTCAGGTGTGTCTCCTGTTTTATCTGCTGCATCTCTACCTGGCCGTCACAACCACAGGCTGCTTTCAACTTCGAGAACTGTAGCCCATCTGGAATATGTTTTTCTACTGATGCTACCTGGAATAATTCTTTGGAAATTCCCTGACTTTGCATTGATTCCTTGGATTTAGACCTTCTCTCCCAGTCTGTTTAAAAAAAAAAAACAAAAAAGACATTCTAGTAATACCTGTCCTATGTGTCAAGAGAAAGCAAGCTCCTATAATGAATATAAAAAAATTAAGCTTTAAAATAATACCTAAAGGGGATGTACGGATTTTTTCAATAACTGCTTATGTCTGAAAATGGTTTTATATCAAGAACAAATGATGAGTAGATGACTTGAGATTAAGAAAATCTGAGAGATGTGTGTTTAGATTCCAGTACACAAGGTAAGTCCAAAGACTAAAGATGACAGGAGGGTAGGAAGAGTGACAAGGGAAACAGACTAAGTTTAAGGGATGAGGACAAAAATCAATAAACCAGGTATAGGATTGTAAATCACCCAGGTATGGACTCTATATTCTCACAATTTCTTCAGGCCTATATAATTGTAACAGACTTCTGCCCAGTCTTCCTATCGCCAGGTTTCCTGAAACCCTTCACTTTCTTCTTTTCCAAAATGCCCATTTCCTGAAGTTTCTTCCCAGTCTTAATCTTCCAAAGGCTCTCCAATGCTTTTGGAAAGCATTATTAAGGATAAATCCTTAATCTTTTACTCTAGCTCTGTAATACTTTACCATGTCTTGTCGTCTTTTTCAGGAAGTGCCTTTAGCACAGAAACTGGCTGCCTTCCTGTTTCCCATATATCCACACCCCCTCTCACCACCCTCTTTCTTTAAGACTTTGCATATCTTTCAGGAATAAGCTCATGTCCTCCATGAAGTATTCCCTTAATACCTTAGTGCACATCCTATGTTATGTATTATGCACATATACATATAATATGTGTATATAATTATGACAGGAAGAGTAATTCTCCCCTAAAGATGCCCATGCCATAACCCCCAGAACCTGTGAAAGAGTTAACCTCACATGGCAAAAAGGACTTTGCAGATGTAGTGAAGGGAACAGACCTCGGGATGGGAAGATTATCCTGGATTATTTAAATAGGTCAAATCTAATCATGAGTGCTTAAAATCAGAGAGCATATCCTGGCTGGGCAGAAAGATGTGTAAACCTTTGCTGGCTTTGAAGTTGGAGGAGGGGCACTTTCAGCAAAGTAATCTGGCAGTCTCTAGAAGCTGGGAACACCCATCTGTTCATTGCCAGCAAAAAAACAAGGACCTCGGTTTTACAACTGCAAGGTATTGGTTCTGCCAACAACCCAAATGAAAAGAAAAAAGGTGCCCGGACACTCCAGAAAGATACACAGCCCTGTAGACATCTTGGGTGGAACCATGTGATACACATGCCAGACTTCTGACCTATGAACTATGACATAATGAGTTTGTGTTGTTTAAAGCCATCAAGTTTGTGCTACTCTGTTTCAGCCACAGTGGAAAATTAATACAATAATAACACACTTCACTATTGATGCCTAACCAGTGGTCCCAGAGGCCAGTCCTCACAGAGATTCTGAGTCAATAGGTCTTATGTGGTTCCTGGGAACCTGAATGTTTAACAAGCTTCCTGGGACATTCTGAAACATAGCCATGCTTATACACCACGGTTAAACAAACAGATTACTAGATCCAGATGTCAGACCCTTGATCTCATTTTGGAAGGAAAAAAGATCAAGTACCAGTACAGAGAAAATAAGCATCTTCTCTCTCTGCCATAAACTAGGTTCCTATCATAAAGCCCAGCCTATCCTCTCAGGAATTTAGCACCACTTTCTTGAGCTTCAACTCTGGCCAAGGGGTAAGATTCTGGCTCATGGAAATGAACTGGCATAGACTGTCACATACCTCCAGTGTGGTTGAGTTACACATGGCTGTCAGGAAAGCTTTGAGTCAAGAATTCTGCTCCAAGGCATATAGCCTACCAGGTACTCTCAAGTCACCTAAGAATCAAAGGTCTCAGAGGGATGCTATCAACAGCTGTCAAGGAGGAGTCTTTGTTCCTGGAACTACTTTTGCTGAAGTTCAGCTTAATCAAGCTTGAAGTGTCCTTACCTGGATCTTCCTGACATCCTCTGTCTGTCCTTGCCTGTAACCCCTTCATTTCTGGGATGCTCAACTGCTCTGTTTGATCCCTCACTAACTCCCTTAATTCTGCTGATCCAGGATTACCTGGCCCTATATGATTGTTGATCCATCTAACATTGACTGTGAGACATCAAGTGATGCTGCATAGCATCAGTAACCCAGAAGGCATGGGCAGAGATGGGTACCAAACAAAGGATAAAAACTAGAAAAGAAAATGAACATCTCCTCTTCTGACACCAGAAATAATTACAAAATTCAACACACCAGAGTTGAAGTCTCCTGCCAAGTGATCTCAACTTCTGAAAGGACAGCTCCCTGATCAAAAGCTCAGGGCTACCTCCCACCCCAGCTGGGTCTTATCATATGCAATGCCCTCACTCACTCACTCACTCACCTGAGTGGGCTCCTATTGAGATTTCTCTCTTCACCATGAAGGGCTCGCCCCCTTCCTCCAACTGGCAGATCACATATGGTTTGGATACCAGAAGGCCTGACGGTAGAGAAAGAAAAGGATTTTGGTTGTGTGTGCCAGTGGCCAAGCCTTTAGATATTCATCTTCAGAAATGCTGTAGGTATGGAAAGCCTCCAGAGAATAGGCTTTGTGAAAAGTCAGAAACACAGCCAGGTAACTTCCTATTTCAACTCCATATGTAGCAGGACGTTTCCTAGAACTAGGAACAGAAACACCATATCACTGGGCCCCAAAGAGAATGTAAATGTCTGATTCCAGGCTTCCCAAGGAAACCCAAGGTAAAACTCAGCCAGCCAGCCCAGATACCGCTAGCTCTTAAACACCAAGGAAATCAAGAAGTCCTGCTGGGAAGGCTTGGGGCTTTGGAGGCCTTGAGCTCACCCAGGAGGGTCAGGTTCCTGAAGTTCTCCAGCATCACCTCCCTGTAGAGGTTCTTCTGAGCAGGGTTCAGCTGCCCCCACTCCCACTGTGTGAATTCCACAGCCACATCCTCGAATGTCATCAGGTCCTGAAACACAGAAGACACTCTGGTACCCTGAAGGAGCACCCTCATAGCCCTCAGGAGAAGAGCAGACAGGTGTCTAAGGAGAACCTCAGGATGTGCAAGAAGGGATTCTGAGTGCCCAGTAGCTATCCCAGTGCCCACAGAGTTGTGGGTTTTGTTGTCTCAAAAATACTTTAAGCTGCTCCAGGGATTGTATCATCCTTACTACTTGGTATCCCACCCAGCCTCCACTTGTATGCCTATCAATGTGAAACTGCTAGGAAATATAATCATGGTCTCAGGTGAATCAGGCCTATGGAGACGTTCTTCTTAGGCAGTGGTAAACATAATACATTTCCTCATTTGTCAAAAGGTTTTATTCTCAATCTAGTTACATTTATTTGGAATCAATTAGAATTAACAGATGAATATGTTTTGCATTCTCAAAAGCAAAAGGATCAACAGTCTTCTAATAAAGCATTTTTGAAACTTGTAACCTATGATTTTAGCAACAATTAGGCCAATTCAAGTAATCTAGGGCTTATGAAAATTTATCCCCCACCTGCCTGCCAGCACACAGTTCAGCAAAAGTAAATCAAGTGGCTTTATGATGAAACAATAAGTTTTGTGAGTTTGACTAGCGTGATCCTTTCCCTCAAAGCCTAATCATTACTCAGTTCCTAAGTTTATAAAGCTGAGTGTGAGACCCTGGATCCCAGGTCACTATTATAAGGCATAATCATTCTATCCTGGCCAGAACTATCCTGTCACCTTCAATCTCAGTAATTAGAACACCTCCCATTTGGCTTATATTGTATGGCAATGCACTAAAAAGCAGATTAGGTGAAACACTACTATAAATTCCTGCTACTGTTACACCAAAGTATTTAAAAGTCAAATCCCTTTTAGATACAGATTACATAGAAAAGCTGAAATAACAATTTTATAATATAAAAATCATCCAAAATAATCAAACATGAAAAATTACAGTGACATCTTGTGATAGGTTATTTGTCCAAAATATCCACTGGCCCTCCCTAAAGAATTAAGCTTCTGCCCAGGTGAGGCTATGTCATCTGCTTTCTCAAACTGAATGTGAAAGACACGAACTACAGGTGAGCAAAAGCCTTCAGAGCTAGTGGGGGTTCTGCAATTGTCCTTTTCTGTCTGCCTTGAGAATGGCAAATTATCTGAGGGAAGATGTGGGCAAAGCCACAGCTGTCATGTAACACAGGCAAGAGGGAACCTTTCGTGGTATAAGTCTCGGAGGGTTTGCTGTTGTTATCATGGCATAACTAGCCTACACTGACTCATTAAAAAACTGGTACTCAAAGTGGAGCTCTGCCATAACAAAAAGCCAAAAATAGATGACACTGTCTTCCAGGCCAGGCAGTAAGGAAACTTACTGGCAAGGTGGCAACCCATGTAATTTGGTGGTGAACTGTTGGATGAAACTATTGCCTTCAATAACTTGAAAGATGAACAATGAAAGCACGAGCTTCTGATGTTATGAGAAGAGGCTGGAAACATAACATTAGTAGTGTGAGTTGGCTGTTATTGGCTGCATTTGACAAAATATTACAAGAAAAAATGAGCTTAAGGGTTTGTGGTTTGCAAGACAAAAATGGAAGGCGACAGGAAATGTACAGAAATGCTAGGACTTGCAGGGTTGGAAACAACCAATTCTCATTTCCAACTGGCCAAAGACAATATACACAAGCTTCTGCATGACAACAGCTAATTAAAACTCAGCCCATTATCAGGGACCAAATCATGGATGTGGTTGTCAAACCTTTTGTTTAAAACTCCGAATAATTTCAAAAAGCCCCCAGTAAATCTCCCAGTCATTTCAAACGGCTCCCAGTAAATTGTTCAGAGTGAAAAAAGTATGGGCTTCCTAAGGAAATCCAAAAAGCACCACAATGAAAGAGGCATATTTCAGAAAGAATTGTGGGTCAAACCACTGACACATGGAGCCATCTGGAAGCAAATACATAAAAAGCTGATTATGTTTTTGAGAGTTGCACTGAAAACAATCCTGGGTTACCAACCTACTCCAGCAGGATGAAAAAGCTGCTTTGCCCCCAAGAAAGTTTATTCTCCAGCATCATCTTCACATGCCATCAAGGAGGTATCAAAAGGAAGGAACTTCCCAAGGGCAAAGCTAACAGTCAAGGAAAACACTAGGCTGGAGAGCTCCACCCAGGGAACAGAACCAGGGCATAATCTAGAGACTTCCCAACTCCCAAGATCAAGGGTTCTCACAGCGTCTGTCCAGTAGAATTTCATGACTGTTGTGGGACCTGGGACTGGCTCCTCCTTTCTGCAAAGGAGTGTTTACCATGGCATCCTATCCCCATTGCTCAATGTAAGTTGGACATACAGATTCAGGTAACTGTCCTTTTAGTTTATAGGTCTCCAGACCCACAGGATCTCTATCCAGACTATCGTGCCATCCAGAACTTTAATCATGATGCTCTGACTGGATGGGGCTCTTGGGTTAATTCTCGTGGGGGGCATTTTGTGTGCAGGAGGGAGGGAAGCGAACATCTACAGATAAGAAAATCACAGTGATAGATGAATTATTTGCTTAACATAATCCCTGCCCTTCCATTTGGGATCCTCACTCTAGGAGGCTGATAATTCCCACTTCATTAACACTAGGCTTGGCCACGGGACCTGCATCAGCCAATGGGTTATAAGGAGAAGCCACACATGCCACTTCTGAGCTGAAGCCCAAAGAGCCATCCCCTGGTTCTGACACTGCTCTTTCCCTCTAATACAAAAACAGCATACCCCAGAGGGGGTTGACCCTTCAGCCTGAAACCCAGAGAGAATAGGGTGTGGAGCAGAGTCACAGTCAGTCTGCTACTAATAAAGACAGCAGAAAGAAGAAAGACACTCTTTCTAACTGGAAACCATTGAGATGTGGGGCTGTTGTTACCACACTGAACCCTCCTGAATGATGTACATCAGGGCCAAAAAGATTTAAATGCTATATATGACTCTACTGATTACTTGGGAGAATTCCTTACTGGAAGGGGTTCCTTTCCTTTTGGCTTGAAAGTTAAATATCAGTGTCTATCATCAAGCCTGAATCCCACACCCACCCCGGAGGTCAGGAAACACTGCAGGCTGCCATTTGCAGACCTCCACATCCAGCTCACTAAAGCCAAATCTGAATCCCCCTTGAGGGCTAGTCACCATGATCCCTGATGCCGACAAGGATTAGGCAGTTACCATTTTCCAGCAGACTCTAACAACCATATGAGGCGGTTGTATGACTGCATCATTAAGATCTCGGAGCTAGACAGCCTGGATGTGAAACTGGGGTCCCTTCCTCACTACCTAGATAACCACAAAAAAGTTACTTTCTCTCTCTGTGCCTTGATTTCTTCAGTTTACCTCTCCATGTTTTGGTTACTATTCTTCAAACTGGTAACCATTTTACAGGAATGTTTTAGAGACAAAATGAATTAGTATATGTAAATTGTAGAGAATAGTTCCTGATACAGGTTTTGTTCTCTATAAATGATAATTATTTTCATCATCATTAACATTATTATAGTCTTCATGTTACAGGTGGCAAACCAATGCATAGAGAGGTTAGGTGACTGGTCTAAGGCCACACAGCCTGTAAATAGTACAGTGTGGCTCCTCCCTAATCCAGGGAGAAAACATCTGAACAAGGACCCAGCCTCAAATGGCCTGCCCACCTGCCCATATCCTCAGAACCCTCTTGTCCCCAGTTCTCCACGAGCTTTCCCAACCTCTTCAGAACAGGCTGATTCTCCTTTTCGTGAACCCTGATGGAAAGGCCTGTCTGTGCCACTCCATTTGCCATCAAACCATGCACATCCTGTTACTAGTGGCTGCCGCTTGGGTGTCAGGGTCCTCTCCCAATGTGGGTGTGACACTTCTTCAAGGCCAGGGCTGTCATATTACCTGGTGGTCACTACAGTGCCATTTCCAGAAATACGCCAGAGTACGCCCAAACAATCCGAGTGGGTGCATAGAAAGAAGAGAACACCCCGGGCAGGGGCAGGGAGCCATTATTCACTTGGATGGGCTCAGCCTCCTGAAGAAATGGCATTGGGTCAGTTCCCTTAGTGAACAAAGAGGCTACTTTTTGGTGAAAAGCAGGCAAAGCTAACCACGGTTCAGCCATTTGAGGAAAAATTAAGAATACAACTCACCTGAGGCCTGGCTTTCAGGAATGAATTGGTTGTTCCCTTTTCTCCCAGGAATCTCTCTGGAGGAAGAGCAGGGTCCTGAGAAGAGGAAGCTGGGAAGGTAGAAGGAGCCATATGGGAAGCTGACCCTGCTGGCACACACAGCTCTCAGACTCCCCAAGCCTGAGACCCTGCACAGCTCTGCATGTCACCTCCGTGGTCCTGAAGACATCAGTGGATCAAAGGGAGCTGAGAGGTAGCTTCTAGCCTTCAAACATTGAGAGAAGTGCCCATGTACACAGGCCCACTTCAGTCTACAGGTGGGTAAAGTGTGACCAGTCTGGTCAC
Source organism: Sapajus apella (assembly GCF_009761245.1). Taxonomy (NCBI): domain Eukaryota; kingdom Metazoa; phylum Chordata; class Mammalia; order Primates; family Cebidae; genus Sapajus; species Sapajus apella. The sequence continues at coordinate 925,444 of NW_022437133.1, forward strand.
ACCACTGAAGTTATTTGCTGGGCACACTGTATGCAGGCAGATCTTCTCCTAGGACTTTTGGAAATACAAATATGGAAAATACCTTAAAGATACTTTAAATCTAGCCTACGGGTTAACAACTACACAACAAGACTCAAGGCAAGGCCATAGGGGATTATGAGGCTTTAAGGGGAGGAAGCTACACCTCTCCCCTCATCCTAGGGAACCCAGCTTAGAGGGCAGCTCTTCCTGACAAGCTGCCCCTCGTGTTCCCGAGCGCTGTTAGGTCTCTGCAGCACACTTGAGAGCTCCTCCGTTATAAAGCTTTGTATTATACTGCTTGTAAAGCCTTAAAACAAGCCAAAAAAAAGAACCCAAATCATGCCAGAGAAGTAAAGGCTAATAACAACGTGGATGTAAGCAGGCAGCATAGCATAGTTCAGCACTCCTCCAGGTTCATGTGCATGTGGATCCCTGAGGATCTTGTTGAACTCTGGCTCAAGACTTGCTAAGACCCTGGTTGAGGGGGGTGTGGGACCCAAGAATCTGCAATTCTAGAAAGCTTCTAGGCAATGCCTCTGCTGGTTCCGGAGCCACACTGATTAGCAAGGTTATAAAGGAAAAAAGAAGGGGTGGGAGGCCCAGTTCTTCCACCGGCCAGTTCTGTGTCCTTGAGCATGTGTACTGAAGGATGAACAGTCGGATTAAAACGCCCACCTGGTGAAAGATAGGATGTTCTAAACTTAGGAATGGCTTAAAACCTCCTGGGTCACCTGGATTGCTCTATCCCCAACACTACTGGGGGACGGGGCTCACAGGAGGTGCCCACCATGTACACTGCTGACGTTGTACATCGCTGAGCCAGAAGGGCTGGAAGAACCTTATTACTGAGGTGATTAAGGAGGTGGATGACAAGGCTCCAAATGGCCCTACTGTTCTCTGATCCCTGGCCAAGGGCCACTCCCTCAGGTTTGCTTGCTCTCTCATTGCCGCAGCAGGAAGAGATCAGATCCCCTCCTGCGCTCCTCTCCCTCCTCTGGCCATTGGGACAATTTTCCGTGGCCAACCCCTCCACCTCTGCGACGGTCATCTAGAGATCCCTGCCAGACCCAGGAGACTGCTGCTTCAGCCTCCTGGGTCTGGAAGGTTAGATATCGCCACAGGGCAGTACAGCCTTCCTCCTCAGCGGGATTCCCCGGCTTCTTCCTAGGCTCCTCCTGATATCCGCCCCGTACTAGCTCCCCAGGAGGGATCTTGGCCCTCGGCACGCTCCAGAGCCAAACCTGATGCTGTGGAGTCCATAGCTGGGGCTAAGGAGCGGTGTCCTTTCACTAGGTCCAAATCTCTGTCTTTCGTTCACAGCCCTGAGGTCCTCCCGAGGGTTCAGGTAGCGGGGCGCAGGCTGGGGCCGCCTGGGGGACACGGGGCATCCCCACTAGGCGCGGCGGGGCCAGCAGACCTGCAGGGCCGACAAACCCGATGCTCCGGGAGCGGCGCGCTGCTGCCCGGGGCCGTGCTCTTCCCCCGTGCTCCTCCCCACGGCTCGGCTCTGCAGCCCTCCTCCTCAGGACGAGGCTCTGGAACCCAGCTCCCACGTGGATCTACACGCGCAGGGGACTCAGACCACCAGGAGATGCGGCCACAGCCACGCCCGCGACGCTTGGGGCCCAGAGCTCCTCAGCGGCCCGGAGACAGCAGGGATTCGGTGAGAGCCTCACAGGGGCAGGGATTGGGCCTGCCAGCTCGGCTCGCCCCGCTGCCCCCCCCCCCCAGCTCCGGCCTGCATAGTCTCTAGCGGGGGGCACCCGGAGGGACACGTCCAGCTCTGTAACGGGCGGGGACGAGAGCCCAGCGCAGATGTGCGCGCCCGCAATCTTTGAACCCGCAAGGGCCAAGCCCCACTCTGCGCCAACCCCGCCTCCCGAGGCCGTCCCGAGCTTGCGCAGACGCGGCCGCCGCCGGGACCCTGCAAAGGTAGCGCCGGGGACTGGGCAACGAGGCCGGAGAGGCGGGGCTCGCGGGCGCCTGTACCACCTCCACTGGGAGGGGCCGTGCGCTCCTGCCAAGTGCGAGATTTCACCAGGCTGTACCCCAGGGGCCAGGACCTGGAAGCATTTCCCCTCTTGCGCGTGTCTTTGGTAGCTGAGCTCCATCTCTCTCTCTTTTTTTTTTTTTTTTTTTGAGATAGTCTCTGTCGCCCAGGTTGGAGTGTGGTGGCGCGATCTCGGCTCACTACAACCTCCACCTCCTAGGTACAAGCAATTCTCGTGTCTCAGCCTCCCTGGTAGCTGGAATTACAGTTGCCCACCACCACGGCCAGCTAATTTTTTGTATTTTTAGTGGAGACGGGGTTTCACTATGTTAGCCAGGCTGGTCTTGAACGCCTGACCTCAGGTGATCTGCCTGCTTCGGCCTCCCAAAGTGTTGCGGCTACAGGCGTGAGCCACCATACCCTGCCCGCATATCTCAATGTAGGGCTGTCCAACAGAAGCCGCGGCCCTACCCTGGATCTGCCCTGTGAGGATTTCCAGGAGGTTCTCCCAGCAAGCCTAGGAGATACTGGGTGCTCAGTGCTAGATACCGCTTCTACAGGCTGCCATGTGCCTCTTGCCTTTCTAAAACTTCCCCTGAATTCAGCGAAGGGTGATGGAGAGCAAGAGAGGACTTCGGATGCCCAAACAAATATCATTTAGGACCCAAAAGAAATGGAGAAACGGTCTGCTATGGTCTGAATGTATGTGTCCCACTCAGATTCATATGTTGAAACCTAACTTCCAAGGTGATGGTATTAAGAGGTGGAGCCTTTAGAAGACTCTGCCCTCACGAATGAGATTAGTGCCCTTTAAAAACAGGCCTCAGACAGTGGTTCACACCTGTAATCCCAGCACTTTGGGAGGCCGAGGAGGGCAGATCACTTGAGGTCAGGAGTTCGAGACCATCCTGGCCAACATGGTGAAACCCTGTCTCTCCTAAAAATACAAAAAATTAGCCAGGAGTGGTGGCAGGCGCCTATAGTCCCAGCTACTTGGGAGGCTGCAGCAGCAGAATTGCTTGAACCCAGGAGGCAGAGGTTGCAGTGAGCTGAGATTCACCACTGCACTCCAGCCTGGGCGACAGAGCAAAACTCTGCCTCAAAAAATAATAATAATAAACATAAATAAATAAAAACAGGCCTTAGCCCCCTTTGCCCTTGCTGCCATGTGAGGACACAAAACATGACATCTATGAGAAAGGGACCCTCACCAGCCCCTGAATCAGCTGTCATGTTGATACTGGATTTCCCAGCCTCCAGAACTGCGAGCAACAAATTTGTATTGTTTACAAATTACCCAGTTTAAGATACTCTGTTATAGCAGCACTAATGCCTAAGACGCAGTCTGAGTATTAAAAGGGTGGTTTTCTGGAGGCAGTCCTTAGCCAGAGAAGGGCAAGTTGTGTGGACAGAGAGATTGGTTTATCAACCGAATTTAGGAGTTCAGGACAAAATAACTTACAAAATCAAAGCAAAGAGGCCATTCTCCTTTCCTGCTTTTTACAGTCTCTGTTTCACTTTTCTGCCAGAACTTCTGGTGGCAAGTAAGCCCTCTTCCATGCAAGGGGACACTGTCTTGGAACCATGGCTTGTACAGGAGCTTTTCCATCTTCAGTTCTCTGAACCAAAAAGGTAAAGGCCGCATAAATGAGAAAAGATTTTCATCTTATTGATGGCTCAACAAAACTAGAGATGGAACTACTTCAGATGAGCTTGAGGGGCACCGTCTTTCCGTGATGCCCATCCTGTGGGCCTGCTACAGTGTCTGAAATTCCCCACTCTTACATTCTGTCCTTTGGGACAGATCTTGATCCAGTGGTCCTTTACAATGCACATTTATTACCCAGGAATATTTTCTCTCCTACCCAGTGCTCTTGTGTGCCATTTGATCTCAAAGCACTGTTGGTGGAGCTCGTCCTGACGAGCCTATAGGCTCTCTATCACCTTCAACATTCCTTTTATTGCTCCTTTGCAGTCAGATGCCTCTTCCACCTCAACCCGTGACCACTGCTCTGTTACCTGTCCCTATAGTCCCTATAGTTATGCCTTTTCCTGAATGTCAAATAAATAGAATGATACAGTTTTTAACCTTTTAAGACTGGATTCTTTCACTCAGTGTTAAAAGTCCTTGAGAGCCATCCGAGTTGTCATGTGTATCAACACTCCTTATTCCAAGCCAGCTGTCTTTTAAGGAAGGTTGTTATAAGGTGCTATACAACCCATTCACTTACCTCCCATTTACCAAAACACAATCACATCTAGCTGCAGGGAAATGTAGTTTTGTTTTGTTTTGAGACAGGGTCTTGCTCTGACACCCAAGCTGGAATGCAGTGGTGCAGTCATGGCTCACTGAAGTCTCAAATCCCTAAGCTCAAGCAGTCCTGTGCCTCAGCCTTCTGCAGCTGGGACTACAGGTGTGCACCACCATGCCCAGTTAATTTTTTTTTTTTTCTTGAGACAGGGTCTTGCTGTCACCTAGATTGGAGTGCAGTGGCGGGAACACTGGCTCACTGAAGTCTTGACTTCCAGGGTTCAAGCAATCCTCCTGCCTCACCCTCCTGAATAGCTGGGACTACAAGCATATACCACCATGTCCAGCTAATATTTTTTAATTTTGTAGAGACAGGGTCTCACTATGTTGTTCAGGCTTGTCTTGAACACTTGGGCTCAAGAAATCCCTCCACCTTGGCCTCCCTGTTGGGATTACAGGCATAAGCCACCATGCCCGGCCTCTAATTTTTAAATTTTTCCTTCACAGAGACAGGGTCTCACTATGTTGCCTGGGCTTGTCTTGAACTTTTGGCCTCAAGCGATCCTCCCACCTCAGTCTCCCAAAGTGCTGGGATTATAGGCATGAGCCACTGCACCTGGCCTAGAAATGTGGTGTTTATTCTTGTGCCTCACTAAAAATCTATTACCATGGAAGATGGAAAGAAAGGATTCATCAGATTTTAAGAACAATATTGATAAACTAGTTCATCTACAGGAAAAGCAAACAGTAAGAGCATCTCTCTAAATCACACTACCCTGAAGAAGATGGCTGATCCTAGTCTAAAGAGCTAAAGAAGCTTTAAGAACTAATTATAAGAAAGAAAAATGTTGGTGACTGGCTGGTGCTTTTGTAAGGCAGAATTGAAGTGCAGAGAGTTCTAGACATCTTCTGTGTGCTTTGGCAAACAGAGCTTCCTTAACTAACATGGGATGGTAGAGAACCATCATCCACACCCTCTAAGGACTCCATGATAAAAACAGGAACTGTCTGACAAATAGCGCTTAGATATATACAGTCATTTCTGGTGGACTAAAGATGCCTAATGGTAGCCAATTTGCACAAAGATATTAAACAAAAACACAGAGGTGAAGAGCCAGTCTGCTCTGGAATCAGATCTAAGTATCAGAAGAAACAACATTTTCAGATACAGTGTGAGATTGTGCCTGAATATGTCTCTTCCATCTCAACCACCCAGCTTCCAGATGACACACATGCACCTCAGGAATAAGAGCTGGTAGTGTGGTATAAAACAAAGAATATTACCACTAAGTACCCAAATTCTTTGCTAGGCGATCAGCCGTGTCCTCCCTCATAGACCAAGTGGTAAAACTGAAAATACTTATCACTAAGGACCCATGCCATTCTATTAAGTTACCACATCTAAAAACACCACCTGCTTTTAGACACTTTCTTCAGAGAAAGAGATGGGGGAAGTTGGAGAGCTGGTTAATGAGTACCAAGTAGCAAAAGCAAAGAGAAAGATGCTCTGAGAATCAAGGTCAAAGGGTAGCCAGGAAGATGAGTCCTGGAACTGCAAAACGCATCCAAGAAGGAGTAGAGCTTGATGGAAGAAGCAACCTGCAGCAGCTCAGGCAGCAATTCAGGAGGTGAGAACAGAGGCAAAACAATGAAGCACAGCAAAAGTCCCCACTGAAATACAGACACTGAAAAGCTTCAGCAGAATCTCTCATTACAAGTGATCCTTCTCTTCTACACTCCACTCCCCTGCACCCCACTTCTTTCCCAGAGAAACTTTTGTAAAAGAGGAAGGCTGAAATCCTACAGGGCAGTCTTTTTTTTTTAATGGCCACAAATTATTTGACATAGTCAGCCCCCCATATCTGCAGGTTCCACATCTGAAGACTCAACCAAGTACAGATCAAAAATATTTGAAAAAAAAAAAAAAAGAAATGCAATAATAAAAATTAATATTAAAAAACAGTGAAGTATAGCAATGATTTACATAGTATCTACATTGTATTAAATATTATAAGTAATCTAGAGATGATTTAAAGTATACTGGAGGATATGTGTAGGTTATATGCAAATACCATGCCATTTTATATCAGGGTTTTGTGCATCCATGGATTTGCAAGGGGTTCTGGAACTAATCCCCCAAGAGCATCAAGGGACAATTGTACTTCCCTTTGAGAGGTGGGCTCTACGGTGCCTCCTGCTGGACTTGGGTAGGCTAAGGACTACTTTAACCAGTAGAGTACAGCAGAAGTGACACTACTGATTTTTGAGGTTAGGTCATAAAAGGCCATGAAGTGGCTAGGCACAGTGGCTCATGCCTATAATCCCAACACTTTGGGAGACTGAGGCAGGCAGATTACCTGAAGTCGGGAATTGAAGACCAGCCTGACCAACATGGAGAAATTAGCTGGGCGTGGTCACACATGCCTGTACTCCCAGCTACTTGGGAGGCTGAGGCAGAAGAATTGCTTGAACTCGGGAGGCAGAGGTTGCAGTGAGCCGAGATTGCACCATTGCACTCCAGCCTGGGCAAAAGTTTTTTGTTTTAAAAACTGTCTTTTAAAAAAATAGGCCATGAAGCTTCTGTCTTGTTCACTGGGACACTCTTGGAGCCCTGAAATGAGGTGTAAAAAGCCTGGTTGTCCCAAGGCCACCATGTTGTGAAGAAGTCCAAGCAGAAAGACAGCCTACATGTGGGGACTCTGGCCAACAGTCCCAGCTGAGCTTAGCCACAGGTGCCAATCTGGGTGCCAGATACAGTCTTCCCAATTGAGGATCCGGCAATAGGGAACCAGAAATGAGCTGTGTTAGGTCATTTTGCACTGCTATAAAGAAATACCTGAGACTGGGTAATTTATAAAGAAAAGAGGTTTAATTGGCTCTTGGTTCTGTGGGCTGTATAGGAAGCAAGGCACTGGCATCTACTTGGCTACTGGGGAGGCCTCTTAGGGAGCTTTCACTCACTGTGGAAGGTGAAGTAGGAGCTTGCACTTTGCATGGTGAAAGCAGGAACAAAACAGAGTTGGAGGGGTTGGGAGCCGGAAGGTGCCACACATGTAAACAACCAGATCTCAGGACTACTCATTCACTATTGCAAGGACAGCACCAAGCCATGAGGGATCCGCCCCCATCACCCAAATACCTCCCACCAGGCCCCATCTCCAGCACTGGGGATTACATCTCAACATGAGATTTGGAGGGGACATTCAGATGATATCCCTGTGTGCTTATCCCTGTTGTACCCATCCAAGTTCCTGACCCACAGAATGTGTTGGCCTAATAAAATTGTTGTTTTAAGCCACTAAGTTTGGGGTGGTGTGTTAAATAGCATTAGATGGCCATAACATCCTGCAATTTGACAGAGCCTACAAGCTTGTGGGCCCAAGAGATAACTGTTTTACTCTAAACAAGATGGATATATGTCACTTCTTGGCTGTTTTAACTTCCATCTGCTAATGCTTTTGAGAAAATCAGTTAAAATTATCTTAATCTTCCCAGTAACATGGCAGATTAGATGGCCTAAACAACCCTTTTAATAAAAAAACTAAAAATGCTGAAAAATTATGAACATTTTTATAAACACACTGGTGAGCCCACATGAAAATGAGGAATTTGTAAAGATTCTAAAAAATAAAGTGAAATGGGCCAGGGCCAGTGGCTTAGGCCTATAATCCTAGCACTCTGGGAGGCTGAAGGTGAATTGCTTGAGCCTAAGACTTTGAGACCAGCCTGGGCAGCATGGTGAAATCCCATCTCCACCAAAAACAATACAACACTTAGCCAGGCGTGGTAGTGCATGCCTGTAGTCCCACCTACTGGAGGCTGAGATGGGAAGACTATGTGAGCCCAGGAGGTGGAGGTTGGAGTGAGCTGAGAGCACGCCACTGCATTACTACAGCCTGGCTGACGGAGCCAGAGCCTGTCTTAAACAATAAATGAATTGAGAGCTAGAATTCTGAGAATTGAGCAACAAACCTGACTTTTAGACTGCTAAATCCTAGAGAACATAAACTTACACTTTGGCAGCTACCTGGACGCAGTAAAGACAAAGCCTAGGGCCTGCCAGTGGGTGGGGAATATTCTCGAAGGAAACACTTTCAGGATCCCAGTTTCCACCCTCAGTATAAGGCTAAATAAATAATGAAAACACAGAAGCAAATAAAAAGAAATTATTTCTCTTCTGGATGTTGTGACTTTAATCAAGCGCTAATCTTCTAGGAAGTCCAAACCCCTTAGTATGACACAAAGTCAGCCATAACCTGGCCTCAAGATAATTAGCCCCTAAACCTCATTCGCAAGCCATTAATTTTGCTACTATACTATTCACTTTTATACGCTAGACTATGCCTTTATATGTGCTATTCTGTTTAGATCACACTTTTTTTTCTTAAGAAAGTAGTTACTTTAAATATACCAGTTATAGGACTCCTTTCCTGGCCATAGTTAATAGCGTCCTTCATTCTACTCTCATAGTATGTTGAATGTGACATAATTATAGAACATACTACCTGTATTGTGATTTTACGTTCTGATTTTTCCACTGGACCAAGAGTTCATTTGGGGCAGTAACTTAGTCATGTTTGTAATCGTGCCTTGCTTATAAGTGAGCAATTTGGATTTTTTGAAGGAAAGTGTAGTCTTCCGGAGATGGCGAATAGAAGGATGGTTAACAGAGGCTGGGAAGGGTTGCGGGGGGTGGGGGTGGGGGGTGGAGGTTTGGGCGGGGGAGTTGGGATGGTTAATGGGTACAAAAAAATTGAATAAGAAATAGTATAACTAGCATTTGATAGCACATCGGAGTAACTACAGTCAATAATTCTACATTTAAAAAAGAGTATAACTGGATTGTTTGTAACAAAGGATAAATGCTTGAGGTGATGGACATTCCATTTACCCTGTTGAGATTATGTACTGCATGCCTGTGTCAAAACATCTCAGGTAGCCCATAAATGTTTACACCTGCTGTGTACCCACAAAAGCTTTAAAAAACTAAACCACTAAAAAATGATTAACCTGGAAAAAAAAAAGTGTTTTGTTCCTGAAGTAGGATTTTATCATATTCTTTGTAATTTTCAGGCTTCCCTGAGCTGTAGCTCAGTGGTTCTTAGTTTTAGCTGCACATTAGAATCACCTGCAGCTCTTTTCAAACTTTCGCTCCACAGCTGGGCCCCAGGCATCAACGTCTAAAGCTCTCCGGATGATTCCAGCTTGCCTCAGGGGCCCTTCCAGCAGCTCCAACGCTGGCTGGTGTGCGCTCAAGCTGTCGGGAGTCGGCCCAGCTGCACAATTTTGAATACGTATGTATCCTAGGTTCTTCTCTCCTTCCAACGCAAATAGGCGCACAGACGCTGCCTGGAACCGCAGCCCCGTTCTCAGAACCAAACTGCGCCTCACTGGCCAAAATTTCAGAATTAAATTCCCGAAAGTGGATAAGCGGAAGCGGAAATAAGCCCCCTCCCAGCGCCAGATGGTTCGATTTAGTCCCCGAGACGGCTGGGGACTGGGCACCAGCATCAGAGAGACACATTCCCTGCGGACGGCGCTCCCATCGGATAACTGGAGGAACGCAACACCAGACGCAGGCAGTACTTCAGGGTGATGATAAGTCTCGCAGACATCCACTACAGCCCGTTCTCCCTACTAAGGCGACCGCACTGCCATCTTGATTCTTGTTAGCCACGCAAAGTTTGTGTTTGCACAGATTTTCCGACGTCATATTAAAGCGCGCCGGGCGCGGAGACTTCTGGGATATGAAGTCCTTGCGAAGGCAGAGCATTGATTGGCAGCGGTCGCGAGGACACTCTGCGCAGGCGCGTTGCTTTCCAGACCTGAAGAGACGCCGTCTTCCCGGGTCCCGAGCACTCTGTGCCGGAGGTGAGGGTTGCGGGTGTGTGTCTTCAAGGAGCGGAGTGAGCGCAGCAGCCGAGAAGGGGATATGAGAACCGTGGGGAGGTGTTGTGGGAGCAGAACGGGGTGACACGGGCGAGGCCAGCCTGCAGAGCGTGTGTCGCGACGTCCCGGTGCGGACGGAAAGTTATGCACCCACCCCTGTGTGTGCGTGTGTCCCGTGGAGTCTGGGCACCCATTGTCTGTCGGGTCCCGGACTTTTAGGTTGGAAGTTTGGAGTCTTCCTCTGCCCCTTCTGTTCCTTCTTCCCATACTGGGTGCTTAATGAACGTGGGTGGAGTTGACACCAAATCTAGGGTGCTGCCCTCTCCCTCTTTCCCAGAAAGCTCCTCAGATTGCCTCATTTAGCTCCCTGCCCTGGGCCTCCGCATTGGTGCTGGAGGGCTTCATGGAGGAGGAGGGATTTGATGTGAAAAAAAACACCAAAGAAGCAGCTGAGCGTTAGGCAGATTTGAGCTGGAGATAATGTTTTACAGAAATGCAGGAACAGTGGTAGACAAGGTTGAAGAAAAGGTACGCTGGGAGCCAGGGCCCGGGACTCAGAATCAGGACAACACCCAGTGGGCAAGGTGGCTTGTATAGGTGTGATCCAGGGACTGACATGAATCGAACTATTTGGGGGCAGTTATTCTAGAGGTCACATTCAGGACCAGAGAGACGAAAGGACCAATAGCAGAGCCAGTCAGGAATGTATTGTAGTTTTGAAGTAAGCTGTCGTGGACTTCAATTATGGTGGTGGTAGTGAAAGGGAAGGATACAAATGACATTGCAAAAAAAGAGTCAAAAGAGCCTGGTGACTAGATTTGGGAGGAAAGAGAGTGAGATAAAGGTTTGAATTTGGGACACCTGGGAGAATAATAAAACATCTGATACAAATGGAAAGCCAGGGAGAGGCGTTGATGTGGAGAATTGCCTAAAGATCGTTTTCAGGTGATGGCAGAATGCCTAATTCAAGGTTTGCAGACATTTGGAAATGCAGGATGAGTTTGGAAGAATGCAATACAGTTGTATTATAAAATTGCAATACAATTGTATTGTAAAATTACAATACAATTACTGGATATGGGGACCATCTCTGTAGAGTTGGAAAATGGAGCCCTGACTGTGAATGTACTTTCTGAGGGATGGCCAAAAGAAAGAAGAAAGTGCAAGACTGAGCTATGGGCAGCATCCATGTTTCCAGGGCAAAAGTGGGGAAAACGAGTCACAGAGAGACAGCAATTTTAGTGGTTGGAAAAAAGGCTAGTGTAGTATCATAGCAGTTACAGTAACCATTCAAACAATCAGAAGCTTGTCAGAACAGTGAAACGCTGCAGAGAAATAAAGATCAGAAATGCATCGGTAGGCTGGGCGCGGTGGCTCCCGCCTGTAATCTCAGCACTTTGGGAAGCTGGGGTGGGCAGATCACTTGAGGTCAGGAGTTTAAGACCAGCCTGGTCAACATAGTGAAACCCCGTCTCTACAAAAATACAAAAATTAGCCGGGCATGATGGCGGCTGCCTGTAATCCCAGCTACACGGGAGGCTGAGGCGGGAGAATTGCTTGAACCGGGGAGGCAGAAGTTGCAGTGAGCGGAGATCACACCATTGCACTCCAGCCTGGGCGACAAGAGTAAAACTCCGTCTCAAAAAAAAAAAAAAGAAGAAATGCATTCATAGTTTTCAAGCATGCCATTTCAGATGTGAGGGTCAAAAGCTGAAAAACAGGGACTGGAGAAGAGTAAATGGTGACGATGTGGACTCCGTGTGTTTGTATTACTCTCCAAAAAGTTTGAAAAGGAAAGCCTAAATGAGAACTGTTTTGCTAGTAGGAGGTCATGGGATTCAGTGAAAATGGTTTCAGGTAGAGGAGGCTTGTATGTCTTTGAAGATGTCGACAGAAAGTGCTAGTGGTGTGGAAAATGCTGGGGAAAAAAAAAAGATGGAACTGTGGGGACAAATTCTGAGAGGAAGCAATAGTGAAAAAAAAGTAGAACATAGTCCTGGAGACAGACATTTCTGTCTTCTTGACCTCACACATCTCGCTGCCTAGCATATAACAGCTACTTGATACCTGCTCATTGAATAGTGGGATGAGTGGATGGATTGCATTGGGCAGTGGAAAAGAAGAGAAGTTTTATTTGTTGAATGAACTGTATGATAAATGCTTTATATTAATGGTCTCACCATTTATAACTACTCTGTGAATTAGGTATTAAACTACTGTGGGTCAACTATTGGCTTAAGTAACTCACCCAAGGCTTCATGGTTAATAATTCCATGCCTGTGGAATGCTTTCTACCATATAGCCCTGCTTCCCTTAAAACTCATTCCTAGGAATCTTCGGTATAGTAGAAGACAAAAGTTATGAGGAAATTGAATGGTAGCCATGGAGGTTTGGAATAGCTATGTAGTAAAGAAGAGAGATTTGGAATAGCTATGTAGCTAAGGTGGGAGTAATAAAGGCTTTTTGGACAATGTCAATGGCTCATTTGAAGATACAGACTGAATTTAGAGGACATTTCTCCAGTGAGACTCAGATCCAAAGGATAGGAAAAGAACACAGAAGTGGAGGTGATTCTTGGTTGGCAGTAACTCCATGTGAGTTTGGTGGACTTGGAAAGTCTTCAGTGTTAGTGGGCTTACTGAAGTGACTGCGGGTGGAGTCTAAACCTAACGGGGAGTGAAGTCTACTTGACAGAGAACCTATGGATGAGCAACACTTTGGGAATATCAACTGGTTGTTTAATAGCTGGGGAGCTTATGTGCTCACCACCATTTGTAATTTGTTCAATCCTCAGTTTAATTAAAGTGGTACTCTAATAAAACTTTGAAAATTGTCTTTACACATTTAACATTGAGCAGTTTCAACTGCAGTTTCTGATATGGTTTGATTTGTTGTGAAAGCTCCAGTGCTTGACAAAAGTATACAACAAATACTTTGACTCCAATGTTATTACTACACTTAAACCTACTCTAAAATAGCAACAACTCAATGTAATTAATATTTTCATTATTTCTACCATCCTAGAATTATAACATTTTTACTGATTACATTAGCTTATACTAACTTAACACATTATTCTAAATGTGTTAGTTACATGTATTACCCTATTTAAGCATCAAGATGACTGCATGAAATAGGTACTTCCATTATTCCAGTTTTGTAAATGGGCAGACTGAGACAGAGGTTAAGAAACTTTCCTGCGGTAGCACCTGTAGGAAGAGGCAGAGGTGGATTTTGATTTCAGGCAGTCTGGCTCCAGAGCCGGTACTCCCGATGACTACACTTTCCTACATCTCTAAATGCTAATTTTGACTTCTTTCTAGGGCCTAAGGCTAATATTTGGATACCCTCTTGGGGTGGAGGAATCTTAACAGACCAAAAAGGAAAAGAATACTCTTACATGAGCCAGGTGTGGTAGCTCACAGCTCACACCTATAATCCCAGCACTTTGGGAGGCCAAGGCGGGCAGATCACGAGGTCAGGAGTTTGAGACCAGCCTGGCCAACATGGTGAAATCCTGTCTCTCCTAAAAATACAAAAATTAGCCTATCACAGTGGCAGGCACCTGTAGTCCCAGCTACTGAGGAGGCTGAGGCAGAAGAATTGCTTGAACCCAGAAGACAGAGGTTGCAGGGACCCAAGATTGTGCCACTGCACTCCAGCCTGGGCAACAGAGCGAGACTCCAACTCAGAAAAAAAAAGAAAAAGAAAAGGAAAAAGAATACTCAGACAACACGTTTGCAGGCTCTGGTTATCAATTGATAACACGTCTGTGTTTCTGTTGATGACATGTCTTTGTTTCTGTTTGTGTTTATATCACTCTGCCTCCTAATCTCTCCCCCCGCCCCCATCAGGTTGGGGGTGTTTTTTGGTTTTTGGCTTATACTTAGCTAAACTTGTATTTCCAGTGAGTTTTTGCTTTTCACGTAGTTCTTACAAGTTGGTATTCACCCTCAAGATAATATTCTTTTAAAATTTTGCTTGGCCAGTGTGAACCCATTGTTAAATAACTCTGAGCTATCTGGTAACTTTTAATTCTATGCTATAATGATTTATTTTCATGAAAAGATAGCCACATCGGTAACAGACCAACAGACTAGAGCAGAAAATCCTGAAACATCCAATAATATGATAGGCCCGTTATAGAATAGAGTTAAACGCTGGCAGACTGGTAAATATCTATTGATCTGGTCTTTGACATTTTTGAAAACTTAATTGTTTCTTATTTGTATCTTATGATTAACAAGTTTAGCTGTAGGGCTCATCTCCTAAGGGAGAAAGGATGAAGTCTACACAGTTACCGAGCCTCTTTGGAGCCAGAGGTTGGTTCATTGTTAGTAGCACCCATTCTTCTTTCTACCTGATAATTACATGTGGCCCCAGTACTGATTAGTCCTCTCCCTTTGGGGTATGTAGTTCTGTGTCTGGAATTACCTGGTTTATTTGCATTCGAAATTTCTTTTTGCTTACTTCTATCAGTAGATACAAGTATATATTTCAAGGGTACATCTATTCTTTATGAATAGTCATACAATTAATAGAAAAAAGTGCCTTTTTATATAACTAAAGTCTCAAACACTGCCTTCCTTATAACCTTTTATGGCATATTTTATATTAACTTTTCTATTTTGAGTATGAAACGCATAGCCTTTTAAAGTTCAAATTATTTTATTTAGCAGTAATAATTTTTATTATTTATCTGGCCAGTGGGAGCCAGAGTCATCTGAGTTCTCTTATTTAAAGATGTGGGGTCAGCTCAAATTCTGAATGTCCAAAACCGTACTCATTTGTTTTCCCTTCAGTCCTCCTCCTCTGTTGCTTATCTCCGTGAACGACATCGTCATCCACGCTGCATCGGTAACCTGGGCATCATCTTTGCTCTCATCAACTTCGGCCTCTTCTTCCTGCCAGTATATTGTCTGTTCTTAATAGCTTGACAGCAGTTTCCTCTATTTCTGCTTTCACAGCTTTCATTCAGTTCATCATCTTTCTTACTACAGCAGTATCCTCACTGGTCTACTCACCTCTATTCTTTCCTTCCTGTAATCCTATCACAACAGCCACTCACTGTGGTGTGGCCACCTGTGTTGGGATCCCCAGGATCACCCCAGGTTTAGGGATTCACTAGAAGGACTCACGACTTGACCCATAGTTGTACTTCTGGCTAAGAGTATGTTGATGACCCTGCAAGGATATGTAGCCAGATCATAAGGGGAAAAGACAGGCCAGGTAGAGGAATCCATATATAGGTTTGTGTCTATTCTCTTTCTCCCATGAGGGGTCACACAGAACACAGTTTTTTCCCCAGCAATGAAAATACAGCAATGAGTGTTATGTCTCTGCTCAAGGAAGCTCATTGGAGACTCAGAGCCCATGTTTTTTATTGAAGGCTGGTCACATAGGTACCGTCTGCCTAACACATACCAAAATTCCATACCCTCCAATAGGAAAGCAGATGTTCACCATAAACCACATTGTTTGCACAAATTAGTCATAGTAGACCGCCGTTCTCTCTTAGGGATCTGGGGAACCCTCTCAAAATCGAGGTTTCTAGCTGCCAGCGAAGGGCCAGCATGCATGCAGAACTTTCTAGAAATAGAAGTCTCAGGTCTACTATAACTTTTCTACACATCACCCTTCTTTCCTTCCTGTTATTTTTTCTGTACACCAAGATAAGGACATACTCTTGTTGAAAAAAATTATATATAAAGAATGGTAAGAAAGTAAAAATCACTTATCTCACTACTCAAATTTCATTTACATTTTAGTATGTGTTCTTCCTTTTTCTACACTTATATGCATGCACAAATATGTAATTTTAAGAGTGTGCATTCTTAGTATTTTTTGAAATTCTTTGTGGGTTTTTTTTTTTTTGAAATGGAGTCTCACTCTGTCACCCAGGTTAGAGTGTAGTGGCATGATCTCAGCTCATTGCAACCTCTGCCTTCTGGGTTCAAGCAATTCTCCTGCCAAAGTCTCCAGAGTAGCTGGGACTACAGGCATGCACCAATATGCCTGGCTAATTTTTGTATTTTTAGTAAAGATGGGATTTCACCACGTTGGCAAAGCTGGTCCTGAACTCCTAACCTCAAGTGATCTGCCTGCCTAGGCCTCCCACAGGACTGGGATTACAGGTATGAGCCACTGTGCTTGGCCATTCTTTCTGGTTTTCAGTTGTTGATTTTTTTGTTTGGTTTTGTAAGAAACAAAGCATTACAGATAAAGCTGAAGTCTCCTGGGTATCCCTCCCCAGTCTTGTTTTCCTCTCTTCTCAGATATGTGCACATTTGGTGCTTATTGTCCCATGTGTTAATAGATTTTTGCAGGTATGATCTACCTGTTGTTAAATTTTATGTAAATATTATACAGTAAGTCATCCTATAACTTATTTTTTGCTCAGTAATTATTTTTTTGCAATTTATCTCTGTCAACATGAGATAATGTATAATATTCATATATGTATATATATTCACAAATCTGTTATCTGATTAATGGACATTGAAGTTGTTTGCAGTTTATCACTAGTGATCTTCTCCCCAGTGACTTTTAATGCTACCTCAGTCATATATCGGGCTTCCCTAATGCTTGGCTAAGTTTTGGGATTTTCTGTTCTAGTCTATTGGTCTGTAATTGATGTGGCTATCTTTTCAGGAAAATAAATCATTATAGCATAAAAGTTAAAAGTTCCCAGGTAGACCTGGGTTCAGGTTTACCTCAGCTTCTTACAAAGCCTTAATTTCCTAATCTGTAAAATAGTGCCTACCTTATTGATTTATGAGGATGAAGTTAAATTAACGTTATAAAAAAAAGCACTTAGCACAATACCTGGCAAATAGCAAATGCTCAATAATGCTAGTTGTTATTAAGATGATGTTTAGGCCAGGCGTGGTGGCTCACGCCTGTAATCCCAGCAATTTGGGAGGCCAAGGTGGGCAGATCACCTGAGATCAGGAGTTCAAGACCAGCCTGGTCAACATGGTAAAACCCTGTCTCTACTAAAAATACAAAAAATAGTTGGGTGTGGTGGTGTACGCCTGTAATCCCAGCCACTTGGGAGGCTGAGGCAGGAGAATCGCTTGAGCCCAGGAGACGGAGGTTGCAGTGAGCTGAGATTATGCCACTGCACTCCAGCCTGGGCAACAAGAGTGAAACTCTGTTTAAAAAAAAAAAAAAAGAAGATAATGTTTAATAGTGTTACATTGTATATGTGGACTGGACCATAAATTACTTAACCAAATCTCCAGATGTTTAAGGTATTTCAAAATTTAATCTTTTCAAGTTATTGAAAAGATTAAAGTAGATAATACATGTAAAGTGCTCAGGAAGTGCCCTGGCACAAAGCTGTCAATGAAGGTTAATGTTAATGATGAGTCATAAAAAACTTTGCATATATTATTACTTATTTCCTTAGTATAAATTCCTAAGAGAGAATTGTTGGGTCAAACAGTATGTTTCAAGGCCCTTGCTACAAGTCACAGTGATTTTCCTAAAGCACAGATGTGGGTAATGACACGCCCATGCCCAGCACCTTCAGTAATCTCCACGCCTGTAGAGAAAGGCATGCAGAGCTCTCCTCAGTGAAACTGGCCGCTGCCTACTTCTCCAGCCTCATTTTCCCCACAGCACTACTCACAGCCTAGACTTCCACCATTCTAAGCTAATTTTAGTTGTTAATCCTTTCCATGTAAAGACCTGCCTCCTCCTTTTTGAAAAACTTGATTTTTTCCTCAACACGTTTTTTCCTCAACATTTAGAATGTTCCAGCTCCTCCCACAAATGAAAATTTAGCTTAGATCCCACTCCTGTCAAGAAAGCTGCAGTGTTCCACCCTCCATCCCTTCCTGCTGGGTTAGGTGAGCCTCTGAGGTGCTCTCATGGATTGCTGTACACATCTCTGCAGCACTTACCTATCCTGGAGTGAAATATTATTTCATTTATTTGTTTGTTCTGTCTGCTAAGCCAAAGTTTCTGGAGGACAAAGACAGCTTCTAACAGGTTTTTTTGGTGCTTGGTATAAGTAGTTGGTGCTGAATAAATGCTGGTTGAATAGAGGGATGAATGAGTCACAAGAAGCAATGACCATATCCCCTTGAGTGTAGGAGAATGGTCAGTGTACCACAAATATGCTTTTTCCTCCTCCTCACCAGGACCACACCATCTCCTAGCCACCATAAATCCCAGAAATGTGTGATTTAATGCTCTCGTCTTATTTTTGTATTTTTTATTTTTGTAGAGACAAGGGTCTTGCTATGTTGCCCAGGCTGGTCTCAAGAACTCCTGGCCTCAAGTGATCCTTCCACCTCGGCCTCCTAAAGTGCTGGGATTACAGACATGCACCACCGTGCCTGGCCTGTTGTTTTAATTAGACTCTTCGTTGTAAAAAACTGAGACTTAATCCCCGTAAAGGGAATTAGTGATAAGGTCTTGTACAGAGCCCAAGATGGTTAGAGTCTCATGGCAATCTATGAATAAATAAGGCTGGTTTGCATGGAAATGGGAGCCCGTGGGTGGTGCTAGGCGAGGCGGGGGCCTCCCCGGGAATTCTTAGGTCTTTGCTTCAGTGTTTTACCACCAATGGGACTGTGCTGGGCTTCCTCCTGCCTGCTTCTGGTCCCATGGTCTATTATTACCTTTTCTCTACCTTGTACCTCCCACATGCCCACGGGTTCTGCTTCTAGTAACTTTGGTTCCCCGATCCTCATGGCTACTTTGGAACCTTATGATACTCTTTCAGCTCATCACCCAGTTGTCCTGACATTTCTTAGTTCATTCCCAAGGAAGGATGTCATCTTTTCAAGCCAGACCACATCTCAGTCTACTAGTCACCTATGCCTTGCCCACCTGTGGCCTTGTCAGTGTGGCTCCAGGAATAAGACACACGGTCACGTGGTACAAAACAAAAATACTCCACTCATAGCTCCTTTAGTAATTTTCCTTTGAAGAGACTGGATTGTCTTTGATGTATCTTGTCCATGTAGTCATTTACAAAATTGCTTATGGCTTTTGCCCAGTAATGATTCAGGGTAATATTGAATGTGAGCTTATACATACTGTATGAATTTTACACAGTTCTTGACTCAGGAATAGAACTCTGCCTCTAGTGTCGTGCTAAAACAAGCACCACATTGTGGTCTAATTCACAGTTCCGTGGTTGTTGGTGCTAATTCTGCGGGGGGGGGGGGGGGGACGGTGTCTGGAGTTGTTCCTGGCCTTGCTTTACTTTGACCCCCTTTTTTAAGGTATTGAGAATGACATATCCCCCTGGTGTGTGCTTCATGGGTCAAAAGACTATGTGACAGGACTGGTCTTTCTCATACCTTCTTTCTCACCCCATACTTCTGCCTCATTAGGACTCTGCCCTTGTCTACAAAGAGAGCACACAGGAGAGAATGGCTGCTGTGTCTCCAACCACCAGATGCCAGGTGAGGTGGACTTTTGTGTTTCCAAAATACTCCACTCATCTCCAGAGTGTAACCACTTTTGTTTCTCTATCCTGGAGCCTCTTTCAGCAGACCCAGCCAGGCAGATGAAGGACTACATAGGGAGTACTTTCTTCCCATTTGACTTGAGGTGTCCTTCAGTGACGTTTTCTTGCCTTGAACATGTGTCCATTAGCTTGTCACCAGGCTTACAACTGTTGGAGCCTTCACTATGAGTGATTTTGCCTAGAAGCCAATGGTAGGGTCTGATTGGAAGGTTTGGGGAATAGTGGGCTGGTTCTGAATGTCCCTTTTTCATGTGTGGACTGAGAAGAGGTCCCAGTGTTCCAGGGCGTATGGGTCTAGGCTGGGGCGTGTAATACATGCTGTAGAGCACCTCTGTGGGGTGGTAAGAGCCCTGAAGAGTCTCATGTGCTAGAGACATGTAGCTTGTTCCATTCCTGCCCAAGGGCAGAGTTGTGAATTCTGCACCCTGGCCTAGAACTTCTGTAGACACACAGGAGACTCATCTGAGGTTTTAGAAGTGGAGGTACAGAGATGCAATCTTACAGAATCATAGAGCTTTAGAATGAAATGAGAGAGATCCTACAGATGATCTAATCAATACTGTTATTCTAAGGATCTGTAAACAACAAAGACAATTGGTGAAATTTAAGTAAGATTGTAGATTATAGTATAAAATCAGTGCTATTTTCTCCTAGTTATACTGCGATTATAACAACAGTATGTCCTTGTTTTTATAAAATACACACAAATATATAGGATTAAAGACACATGATGTTGGCAAGTTCGCCAAGAGGTTTAGAAAAAAGATAGGAGAATGTGCATCTAGAAAGAGACAGAAAGATAAAGCAAATGTGGAAAATGTTGCCGTTTAGGGGAGCCAGGTGAAGGGTACACAGGATTTCTTGTGTGCTGTTTTTAGAAGTCTGAGAAAAGAGTCTGATATTCAGAAACTCAGCTGTAAGTATAGTGGTGTGAGATTCTGACCACGAGCTTCATGTCTTGGGTGATTAGGCCACTTTTCCCAAATGCTTTAAAGCTCTACTCAGTCAGAACTATTTTTCTTCCCTCCCACCATGCATCCTCCAGGGCTGTCATCTTTGACATTTTTGGTCTGGTCCAAGTAAAGAGAAGGATTAAGAGTAAGGGAGAATGTGATTGTATTTTCAGGAATCAGTGACATTCGAAGATGTGGCTGTGGTTTTCACAGATGAAGAGTGGAGTCATCTGGTCCCCATTCAGAAGGACCTCTACAAGGAGGTGATGCTCGAGAACTATAAGAGCGTTGTGTCACTGGGTAAGGGGAGCCTCCATGAGGAGGTACGTTCTGTATTACACTAATGTGGGACTGAGAGGGCTGAGGAATTAATACCTTTCTTCTCCCTCCTGAGCTCTGAGTCGCTGAGAGACAAGGTAATATAAGGGTAGCTGAGAGAAAGGGGAATAGACCCAAAGTCAGGCAAGAAAGTTTATTAACCTGCCGGGCTTCTCAGAGGAGGCAGCAGCTCCGAGCTTACAAAATGAGTGGTTTATATGGGATGAGAGGACCATAAGGGGGTTTCAGGTAACAGGCACAGAGAAAGTTCGTTAACTTGCAACATACCTACAATACATCATCCTGTACCTTTTCAGTCTTTTAAAAAGACTGAAACCAGAATCTTTTACAGATATGTGTTAAGCAGGAATTGCCATCCTGATAGCTGTAATTAGGCTTTGCTTAATTGTAGCAGGTCTGGCAGCCTTGATGTGGCGCCTAGGTAGGGGTTCAGGAATGCAGCTGCAGGGCAGGGGGGTGGTCATCCTGCGTGGAGGGGGTTTTCTGAAGCAGCACAGCTCCATCCCTAACAGGTAAGAGTCAAAAGGTGTGGCATTAAGACTACAGCAACACAAGGCTCCATACTGAACCCCAGCATTGGACAGACATGCCTCCCCAGTGTGGGCAGTGCTGGACAACCATAGGCTTTCTCACTCAGCAGCCTGCCCCGGCAAAACGGAGCGAGGGTCAGTGAGGGCTGAGGGACGGAGCAGAACGTGTGTTAGATGCAGGGAGCTGGCTCTCCAGAGGGGCAGGCAGAAGAGGCTGAGTTCCATATGGCCAGTCTTTCTCCCAACTTGCTAGCCAGATAACTCAACTCACCCAGTTGAGTGTGCACTGGGGCAGGGGGCCATCTTGCTGGAATACAGGGTTATGCCTCTGAGGTCACCAGAGATATGTTTGATTTTGAATATGTCTTAGGTACAGCCTTAGATGCTCACAGAAGACACTTTGTAATTATAGAGACTTGTGTGACAAAGAGAAAGTTAAGAGTCACTGCTGATTCTGGTGTTAGTGAAAGGTAAAGTTGGGCTCCTGGAGGTTATAAGAACCTGAGCTTCACAAGCAGAGTTGGAGAAGCTGAGAGAGTGCCCAGATTGAGAACCTGGCTTAAAATAAGCAGCAGATGGCAGCAAAAGGAGTCACATTGCAGATTTCCTACAAGGCAGGTCAAAAAGTAAGTGCTAACACGCCCCAGGATTAACCTAATCAGGCCCAATTGTCTCCCAAACAGAATTGAATGTTCAGGAGGCATCAAAGATGGCTGAGCATCTGTTACAGGCTTTAGCAGATGACATATTGAGGAAAATAGAACCCCTGAGGTCAGAGACAGAGAGCCACAAGGATATGCTAGGTGTGGCCGTTTTGTCAACAGAGAGTTCACGTAAAAGCCAGTAGATGATCCTTGGGCCCAATAAAAAACTGCCTCTTTCCCAAGTTGGGGCCTCAACAAAAGGGAAGTTTAGAGCCCAAGCCTATTTCTAGGGTCTATTTTTTAATATAACCAAAAATGGATAGATTTACTTCAGGGAATTTATCCTAAGGAAATACCAGGAGGGCAGTCCATAGTTTGCACAGATGTTCATCACACTGTTGTTTGTTAATAGCAAAACATTAAAAATGCTCTAAATGTCTATAATGGAGTTCATTAAATCAATTATGTCATCTCATACAATGTGATATCCTGTAGCCATAACAATGGTGAGGTAGATGACTGAAATAAAATAGTATTTTAAATGTATTCTCATGAAAAAAATCAAGTTTACAAATCAGCATCATTTCATTATTAGTTGTTTTTTGTTTTTTGAGAAAAGTCTCACTCCGTTGCCTACGCTGGAGTATAGTGGTGCGATCTTGGCTCACTGCAACCTTTGTTTCCCGGTTCAAGCGATTCTTGTGGCTGTCTCCCAAGTAGCTGGGATTACAGGCATGAGCCACCAGGCCTTGCTAATTTTTGTATTTTTAGTAGAGGGTTTCACCACGTTGGCCAGGCTGGTCTCAAACTTCTGACCTCAGGTGATCTGCCCATCTCGCCTTCCCAAAGGTCTAGGATTACAGGCGTGAGCCTCTGTGCCAGGCCTTATTACCTAGTTTTTAACAGAATGTATCTATAGGTATCTTTTGATATCATAATGAATAGAAAGAAAATGAATACACCATATGCAAGCTGATTTTTCTTTTTACTTATATACACTTCTAATTTTCCTAAAATTGTTTTAGGTACAGTCTTACAACCAGGACTTGTTTCAATGAAAGCATAATGCTCAAGGCAAAGACACAAACAGAAATGGGCAGGTTTGATATACTTTTTTACTCAAAGTGACTTAATTACGTTCTCACCTCCCCTAAGCCAACGACCTTCATCCTACCAGTGCTAACACCAGGAGCTTCCCAGTCACTTCACGGGGCAGAATAAACACATGAATTCACACAGGTTCTCTCAACTTTCTGACCTTGTGCCACTTGCTCCTTTTATAGCCTCAGTCCTGACCTCTGTCTAGAGGTTCCTCTGCTTTGGACTCTGCATTCATGGCCTGCGCCATCTGCCTTTTGCATTTTCTTCCTAAAAGATTAGAGGCTGTGGCCAGGCACAGTGGCTTAGCACTTTGGGAACCTGAGGCAGGCAGATTACCTGAGGGCAGGAGTTCAAGACCAGAATGGCCATCATGGTGAAACCCTGTCTCTACTAAAAATATAGAAATTAGCCAGGTATGGTGGCACCCGCCTGTAATTTCAGCTATTTGGGAGGCTAAGGCAGGAGAATCACTTGAACCTGGGAGGTGGAGGTTGCAGTGAGCTGAGATCAGGCCACTGCACTCCAGCCTGGGTGACCGAGCAAGATGCTATCTCAACAACAACAACAACAAAAAAGACTTAGAGGCTGGGATTGAGCTTTGGGAGAGTGATACTATTTTCATCACATACAGCCATCTGCTTTGTTTCTTTCTCTTTGAGCAGGCCTTCCAGTTCCTCAACCTGATATGATTTTCCAATTGAAGAGAGGGGACGAGCCATGGATGGTAGATCTTCATGGGTCTGAGGAGACAGAATGGCCAAAGAGTGTCTCTCTAGGTAACTGAGTGTGAACAGGACAGGATGGAGTTTTCTTTGGCTTTTTGTTGGTTATTTGGGTGATGGGGGCAATATCAGGTATCACCTTTCTCTCAAGTTCAAGTCTTCTGCTTTATTATTTATTGTATACCACCCACCAGCTTTCATTTTTTTCCCTCTATACCTTAACGTACTATTCATCTGTATTCACCAAGTGTTACTTTCTCATGTCTGTAACATTGCCCACTCACACTTTGCTATTTCTATCGAGCACTGTCCTGTCCATTCGGCTTGCTCTCCTAATTGTCCTGGCCATGCTCCTACTGGACATTCTCCTATTTTTTGAGATGTCCATCATCCACTCTGTTCCCTGCCACCTCTTCACTCCCAGGTCTCGGTGCCTTCCTTCAGTGTAAGGCTATCTGTGGGAGCAAGCAATGCAGTGACCATACATTACTTTCAGACTCATTGGAACATCTCCTCCTTCTGCTCTAATTTTAATTTCCTGGTCTAGGAAAAAAAACAGCATCTGTCTTCTGTTTGTTCCAGACTGGGAAACTAAGCCTGAAATTTATGATGCTTCCGAAGAAAAAGCAGAAGGATCACTGAGGGAAAGTCTTGGAAGGCAAAGTCCTCTGTGTCCTAAATTTGAAGTTCATGCACCCGACAGCAGGATGGGAACAGAAAAGAAAAGCCCGACAGGGGAGACTCATAAGAAATCCCTCTCCCAGGAGAAAGGCTCACAGCGAGGGTCTGCCTTCCCCAAGGAGTTTCCCACTAAAGAGAGACAGCAGGAATGCAGTGACTGTGGAAAGACTTTTTTTGACCACTCATCCCTCACCCGCCATCAGAGGACTCACACTGGGGAGAAGCCCTACGACTGCCACGAGTGTGGGAAAGCCTTCAGCCACAGAAGCAGCCTCAGCAGACATCTGATGTCGCACACTGGGGAGAGCCCCTATGAGTGCAGCGTGTGCGCAAAAGCCTTCTTCGACCGCTCGTCCCTAACTGTGCATCAGCGAATTCACACTGGAGAGAAGCCGTTTCAGTGCAACGAGTGTGGAAAAGCCTTTTTTGACCGTTCATCCCTTACTCGACACCAGAGAATTCACACTGGAGAAAGTCCTTATGAATGTCATCAGTGTGGGAAGGCCTTTAGCCAGAAAAGCATTCTTACTCGCCATCAGCTAATCCACACTGGCAGGAAGCCTTACGAGTGTAATGAGTGTGGGAAAGCTTTCTATGGTGTCTCGTCACTGAATAGACATCAGAAAGCTCACACTGGGGACCCTCGCTATCAGTGTAATGAGTGTGGTAAAGCTTTCTTTGACCGCTCGTCCCTTACACAGCATCAGAAGATCCACACTGGAGACAAGCCATATGAATGCAGTGAGTGCGGGAAAGCCTTCAGCCAGCGCTGCCGCCTCACGCGGCATCAGCGTGTCCACACAGGAGAGAAGCCCTTTGAATGCAGCGTGTGTGGCAAAGTTTTCAGCTCAAAATCATCAGTTATTCAACATCAACGGCGTTACGCCAAACAGGGAATAGACTGAGTTGGGCAAAAGCTTGGACTAGACAAGAACTTCTGCACAAATTTGAGATAGGTCTCCTCTATCTTAAAGCCGCTATTTGCTCATTCTACCCACTCTGGCTGCCGTTGTCCTGTCCTGCTTCTGCGCCAGAGTGTTTAATAAGCACTCCCTTCCTGCTGTGTTGTAGAACTGTAAGGGAGGCCATGGAAATGACTCTGCGTCAGACAATAGGATAGATGTTAGGAGGAGGCATACCTTTTGTGAAAACCTAGGCCCCAGGTATCACTGCACTTTAAGTATCTGGAGGGAAAGGCAAAACAGCAACAAAGCAGCACGTGTTTCAGAACAGTTGTTTTGATGGCTTAGTCCCTCTCTTGGAGCTTTTTGGGGCACTAACCTTGTTCTCTTTGTGTCCCAGTTTTTAGATCTCTTACTTCCACTGCTAGTAGCTAGCACTTACTGAGTGCTTACAATGGGGTAAAGACTCAGCTAAGGGTTTTACAGTAAGTAGATTAATTGATCCTGTCACCAACCCTATGAAGTAGGTACTGTTACCATCTTCATCTACAGATGAGCACTTTGAGGTTTAGGGAGATTAAATCACTTGCCCAAGGTGACCCCGCTGGTAGGAGATGATGCTAGGTCCACCTTCAAAGTCTATTCTCTTTACCATTATGCTCGATTCCTTGTTTTATAATTTATGTGTATTGTCTTCTCAACTAGATTGTAAGCACTTGGAGGTTAACTTACAGGTCTTTGTATCTCACACAGTGCCTTGCTAATAGGTGCTCAATAAATATTTGAGTGAATGACTTTTCTGCTTACCAAATTCTCTCCATTCAAAATACCTTTTAGATTCACATACCTTCTCTGAATTCATAGCCCAGCTTGTACTTTTATCATCCCTAGCTTCCACTCCTGGCAGCAGTAGCTTCCTAATTCCAGTTCTTCCTGCTTTATTGTTGAAGAGGGATGTGCTAAGCTATGATACAGTAACAAGCCCACAGAGAGCTGTGTCTCCCTTAAAACCTGACAGGAACTAATCTGTCTCATTTTATCCTCATTAGTTGGAACATCTGGCTTCCAAAGTTACCACAAGGGAGGAAGAGAAAGCCAGAGGAATTTGTAGTATATTTTTTTTAGACCCAGGCTTAACATCACTTCTGTCCACATCTAATAAGCCAGAACCCAGCACCTGGAAGCTAGGAAAGTAAACAAGCACCTGGATAGTTGGTTAATACCAAGAGCCTCTGTCATGGTTACATTTTCCATATTACTGTTAAGCCAGTCTTTGCAAATGACCCCTTTCTGCCCATCATTGCCTTTCTCAAGACCTAAACTAGCTCCCTGTTTGGTGAAAAATTACCTGAATATTTAAGGTCTGCCTTAACATGATCCCCATTGC
Source organism: Sapajus apella (assembly GCF_009761245.1). Taxonomy (NCBI): domain Eukaryota; kingdom Metazoa; phylum Chordata; class Mammalia; order Primates; family Cebidae; genus Sapajus; species Sapajus apella. Next base: position 952,341 of record NW_022437133.1, read on the forward strand.
TGAACTTTACTTCCTGACTCCCAAAACTCTTCTATTCCCTAGGCCCAGTCCTATATTTTTATTTTTATTGAAGGATTGGCACTAGATGACCTTGACTCTAGGCATTTGCATTCTTTTGCTTTTTGCTTAGGGTGAAGCTCAGAAAAGGACTTGGTTCTGAAAGGCTGTCTGGAATTAGATTGTTCTCTGTGAATCCCAGTGGATTGAGATGAATTTCCTCTGGAAGTTCAAGTCAGATTTGAGAAGCTGAATTACCAAACAGACTCTCCCCTATTACTCTGTTCACCCTAGAGCAGATGAATGGCAGGGAAGACTTGATGTGTGGACTTTTGAAAGCAACTTGAGGAAAAACACATAACAGAATCTATGGGTGTGGATAATATGTGATACTGCTAAATAATGTTAGGTAGAAAATAAAAGAGACTTGGTAAACTTTTGGCTGATGACTGTCTCTAGGAGTTCTGAATTAAAAAAAAAATTGAAGGTCAAGTATTTTCCTAATGCATTCTACCACTTTCAGCAAGATAAGATTGGAACAAATTCAGGATTCCAATGGACATCTTTTTTACTTAATTATTCGTAGAAAAGATAATGGACTTTTGAGCACAGTAGTAATGGAAACAGTGGGGATATGAATTTGACAGTTTTCCGTTTTAGATTTGGTGATCAGAGCTTTTTTTTTTTTAATGTGGAATACTTCCACTTCCTTCTGAAAACAGGAAAGGGCTGTTTTACCTTTTAATTGATATATCCCAATATGGCATGCAGTAGTGGAGACCATAAATTTTGAGGTTTTGGCTTCACTCAGTAGCTATTAGTAGGATCAAATCTTGGAATCAGAAATTGATCAAATTGGAAGAATATCACCATTCTTAAGGTGTAAAGCAAAAATGACTGGATAGTGTTTGTAGGGGTTTGAGCCTCAAAGAAATGAAATAATATCACTGATGACAAGCTTTAAAAGGAGTTTCAAAGAAATGAAATATTACTGATGACAAACTCTAAAGTTTTAAGAAATAATATTACTGATGACAAACTCTAACTTTTAAGAGAGAATTGAATGCTTACCACACAAAGGCACAGAAGCATTCCATGAATAAAAAATGGCTGGCAATGCTAGAGAACCTTGCAATGGTGAGAATATGAGAGATGAAGAAAGCTGGGCACTGCAGCCTGGCACAGACAATTGGCAGGCCCAACGATCCCAGAAGTGTATCTGGGGTGTCAGGATGCCAGAGTGGCCAGCGGGAGGGTTGGCCAGCTTCTGGGCTCAGGGACACCCACCCTCTCCTCCCTAGGCCTGCATTTCTAAGAATAACCCCCTCTGCAAGTCTTACATAATACACAGAGAGCTCAAGAACAAAGCAAAGACCAGGTGCCAGCCATTAGACAAGATAAGTATGCTGATTTTCAATGTCATATCCTGTAGCCATTACAATGGTGAGGTAGATCAGTGCTGACTGGAATAAAATAATATTTTAAATTTACTATGTGAAAAATCAAGTTTAGAAATCATTTCATTATCCAGTTTTGTGGGGTTTTTTTTGTTTTTTGGTTTTGTTTTTGAAACAGTCTCGCTCTTGGCTGGAGTGCAATGGCGCGATCTCGGCTCACTGCAACCTCTGCCTTCTGGGTTCAAGCTATTCTCCTGCCTCAGCCCCCTGAATAGCTGGAATTACAGGCGCCCGCCACCACACCCAGCTAATTTTTGCCAGATTCTGGAAGTTAACTATCGCAGATGTTACAGAAAAGTTCATGAACTGGGGTCCAGTGTAGCTACTTTTGTGCTTCACTTTGTTTCTATATTGAAAGATATTTGTAAATCACTTCTTGGCTGACATGCAGCCATTGATCTGGCTAGCACATAATTTTCTATATGCATTATATTGACCCAGTAACAGCAGTGTAAATTTAACTCCATTTAATACACCAGCAGTTTACTATCCTACCACCAAGATATTTAAATTTTTAAATTACAATCTAATAAAGCAATATTTAAATAACTAAAATACTGAGATTGCTCATTACCTTAATGAGAGTAAGTATCTATCAAAAAGAGAAGGAGGGCTGGGCACGATGGCTCATGCCTGTAATCCTAGCACTTTGGGAGGCCAAGGCGGGTAGATCACCTGAAGTCAGGAGTTCGAGACTGGCCTGGCCAACATGGTGAAACCCCACCTCAATTAAAAACAAAAATTATCTGGGCATGGGGGTGGGCACCTGTAATTCCAGCTACCTGGGAGGCTGAGGCAGGAGAATCATTTGAACTCGAGGCAGACATTGCAATGAGCCAAGATCGTACCACTACACTCCAGCTTGGGCAACAAGAGCGAAACTCTATCTCAAAAAAAAAAAAAAAAAAATGGGAAGGAGAAAAACCCAATATCTAATGTAATCAAGTTGGTCATTGCTATGGGCAATGAGTCTTGATCCCATTGAGACCTGAATCATACTGATTGAGCCTCAGGATTTTCTGCTCCTGATATGGAAGTGGGAGCATCTATAGGCCAGTTCCCATCCCCATTGGTCAAGTATTGCTGCATGAACACCACGGGCATCTGTAGTCATCTCCTACTGCAGGTTTGGACAAACTCTGGGAAAAGGGAGCAATGTGAGGGATAGCTGAGGTGAGGTGTAATCTCATGATACCTGTGTAAAGTTGTTTGTTGCAACAGGCATGGGGTAAAAATTGAGTCACGAGGATATGTGCATGCACCCAGGGTGTCCAGTGTGAGGATAGAGAGTGAGCTCATTGGGATATATTGAGCTTGAGATGCTTATGAAATATCCAAGGTATATGGCAATGTAGAGTGGACAGCTCTGTAGATGCTATGTGAAACCATGTGAGTGGAGGGAAATCACTTAGGAAGAAGGGGTAGTGTAGAAAGAGACAAGGGTCAAGGACAGGTCCTTCAGGAAGACCAAGATTTAAGGGGTGTGAAGACAGGACAAGCCTTCAAAGGAGGAGTAGATGGAGATAGGTAAGAGAGATGCCAGGCGACAGCACTGCCACAGAGGTCAAAAGAATTTTCAAGAAAGAGGGAATGGTTGGTCAGGTGCAGTGGCTCACGCCTGTAATCCCAGCATTTTGGGAGGCCAAGGCGGGTGGATCACGAGGTCAGGAGTTGGAGACCAGCCTGGTCAACATGGTGAAACCCCACCTCTACTAAAAATACAAAAAAAAAAAAATTAGCCAAGCATGGTGGCAGGCACCTGTAATCCCAGCTACTCAGGAGGCTGAGGTAGGAGAATTGCTTGAACTTGGAAAGGCAGAGGTTGCAGCAAGCTGAGATCATGCCACTGCACTCCAGCCTGAGCAACAAGTGCAAGACCGACTGAAAAAAAAAAAAAAAAGAATGGTCAAAAAGCACTCAAAGTTGCTAAGCAATAAAGGAAGACAAAGCCTGAGAAGGCTCCACTGGAGTTTATCAGTGACTTTTTTTTTTTTTTTTGAGATAGAGTCTTGCTCTGTCACCCAGGTTAGAGTGCAGTGGCACAATCTCAGCTCACTGCAACCTCTGCTTTTCCAAGTTCAAGCGATTCTCCTGCCTCAGCCTCCTGAGTAACTGGGATTACAGGTGCATGCCACCACGCCTGGCTAATTTTTGTATATTTAGTAGAGGGGATTTCTCCATGTTGGTCAGGATGGTCTTGACCTCCTGCTCTCATGATCCACCCACCTCGGCTTCCTAAAGTGCTGGGATTACAGGCGTGAGCCACAGCCCCAGGCCTATCAGTGACATTTATCAGTGATATTTATGGAGTTAGAAAGATGATGATATATTGCTAAATGATAAAAACAGGTTACAAAAAGTTTGGAACTTGAATACATTTACAATATATTTCCACATATATGCCTAGAAAAAGAAGGACCAGCCAGGCGTGGTGGCTAACGCCTATAATCCCAGCACTCTGGGAGGCCGAGGCGGGTGGATCACCTAAAGTCAGGAGTTCATGACCATCCTGACCAACATGGTGAAACCCTGTCTCTACTAAAAAATACAAAAAATTAGCTGGGTTCACATGATTAACTTCTTTCTTTCATTCAGACCTTAGTTTAAACGTCAATTCTACATGACCACTCTTAAGTATCTCTCTGAAGCACTTACTCCAACTCCCACTCATTATTTCCTCCACTGTACTCATCAGCATCTGTTATATTTTGTTTCTTTGCCACCTGTGTAGTGGAATATAAGCATCATGCGGGCAGGAACTATGGCTGTCTTAGGCATTTGTGTTTCAGTGACTTACTGTGCCCAGAACATAATAGGCACACTAGATGATAAATAGCTAATGTAAGAATAACTGAAACATGTTTACTGGTCTAAATGTCTATTTTCCACTTCTAATCTCTATTTCTCTTTGCCTTTGCTATTTTTTATACTGTCCCTGTTGTTTTTCTTTTCAGGAGCTACTAATCAATCAGGCAATATTTTGTATTTGTTCTTAACAATACAATACTTTCTTTTTTACTAGTACTCAAAGCTGTGATATCTATTCTATTTATTTTAGACTAGAAGACTAGACCTAAGAGCAAGGACTCCACTCAAAGGCAGGATGTTTCTGAAAAAATAAAATCACAGAATACATTAATGAAAAACTCTGAAAAGATTGTCCACTGGGTCCTGCACTTATCTCGGACAAGCTTGAGGACAGAAAGAAGAAAAACCATTCAGGGGAACATTGAAGAAATCTTCCTCCAAGGAGAAGGACTCAGGCAAAGACCTACTCCTGCCAAGAAAACCAACAGTAAGGGGAGGAACTTTGAATGCAGCATGTGTGGGAAGACCTCATATAACCACGTATTTGTCACCTGGCATCAGAGGACTCACCATGGAGGAAAACCCCGTGACTGTCAAGAACTCAGAAAAGCCTTCAGCTGTAGGAATCTTAAGAAAAACCTAATGCCAGCTGGCGTGGTGGCTCATGCCTGTAATCCCAGCACTTTGGGAGAATTGCTTGAGCCTAGGAGTTTGAGACCAGCCTGGGAAACATAGCGAGACCTTGTCTCTATAACATTAATTAAAATTGAAAAAAGCAACATCTGATGTTGCACACTAGGAAGAGCCCCTTTGAATGCAGTGAATACTTTGTACAGCTGATTAACCCTTACTGGACATCAGTGAACTCATACAGGAGAAAGTCCTTATGAATGCACAGAGTATGGGGAATCCTTCAGCTGGAAAGGTATTCTGGCTGGCCATAGCAAACCCGCCCTGGAGAGCAGTCTTAGGAATGCAGGGGTAGGACAGAGCTCTTTTGGACCATTCATCCCTCATTCAACACAGGACTGTGCACACTGGGGAGACACATTCCAAAGATAATGTGTGGGAAGGTTTACTCTGACGGCTCATCCCTTAATCAGCATCAGAAAATTCATAGTGGAGACAAGCCCTATGAATGCATTGAACGTAGGAAAGCCTTCCTCCAGAAAAGATGGCTCATTCAACATCAGAGAGTGCACCCTGGAAAAAAGCTCCAGGAGTGCAGCATGTGTGGGGAAGTTTTCAGTCCAAGTCCTCTATCATCCAACATCAGTGATGTTTATGCCAAAGAGGCTTCGGGGTATCATGGAGATGCTTCAGCCAGACAAGCAGTCCCCAGAGAGACTTAGGATGCTTTTGTTCAAAGTAATGACAATTTATGTTTGAGTACCTTCTGACAACTACTTATTCTTATCCCTCCATTTCGTACCACAGTCTTAATAGTCTCAATTAACCATGCCATAACCTTTGGATACTGCAAATTTGAGATATGTCCTGAGGATCCCCAAATTGGTCAGAAGCTCCCCAATCAATATGCTTTGCAGGTGTTTGAAGGAGACCCTAAGATAGTCACCAGACATGTTATTTATGTATTTATCGCTAGACTGAATGCTGTATGAGAACAGGAACGCCTTCATATCTGTGCATTGCTGTGTTCCCAGTGTGGTGCTCGGCACTCATCACATATTTTGTTTTCTTTTCTTTTCTTTTCTTTTTTTTTTTTTTTTGAGATGGAGTCTCGCTCTGTCGCCCAGTCTGGAGTGCAGTGGCACAATCTTAGTTCACTGCAACCTTCCCTCCCAGATTCAAGCAATTTTCCTGCCTCAGCCTCTCAAGTAGCTGGGATTACACATGTGCACTACCACACCCAGCTAATTTTTTGTCTTTTTAATAGAGATGGGGTTTCACTGTGTTAGCCAAGATGGTCTCAATTTCTTGACCTCGTGATCCGCCCACCTCGGCCTCCCAAAGTGCTGGGATTACAGGCATGAGCTATCATGCCCAGGTTTTTGTTTTTTTTTTCCAACGGAGTCTTGCTCTGTTGCCCAGGCTGGAGTGCAGTGGCACAATCTTGACTCACTGCGACCTCTGCCTCCTGGATTCAAGCAATTCTCCTGCCTCAGCCTCATGAGTAGCTGGGATTATAGGTCCCCACCATCACACCTGACTAATTTTTGTATTTTTAGTAGAGAAGGGGGTTTCACCATATTGGCCAGGCTGGTCTTGAACTCCTGATCTCGTGATCCACCTGCCTTGGCCTCCCAAAGTGCAGGGATTACAGGTGTCAGCCACCGCACCCAGCCTTAACACATATTTTCTAAACGAATGAATACCTGAGAACTTGAGCCAAAAATCAAATGCACTTATACAATTAGAAACTTTGGTAACAAAATAATCATCAAAGAAAATGTGGTACTTATACACCATGGAGTACTATTCACCTATAAAAAATAATGAGATCCTATCATTTGCAATAACATGGATAGGAATTAAAGTTATTATGCTAAGTGAAATAAGTCTGGCACAGAAAGACAAACATCACCTGTTTTCACTTATTTGTGGGATCTAAAAATCAAAACAATTGCACTCATGGCCACAGAGAGTAGAAGGATGGTTACCAGAGGCTCTGCCATAAGAGGAGTGGGAGATGGGAGAGAGGTAGGGATGGTTAATGGGTACCAAAAAAATAGAAGGAATGAATAAGACCTACAATTTGATAACAGGGTGACTATAGTCAATAATAATTTAACTGTATATTTTAAAACAACTAAAATAGTATAACTGGATTGTTTGTGACACAAAAGATAAATGCTTGAGGGGATAGGTACCTCATTTTCCATGAAGCGATTGTTACACATTGCAATGCCTGTATCAAGGCATCTTATGTACTCTATAAATGTATACACCCACTATGTATCCACAACAATTCAAAATAATTTCTTTTTTTTTTTTTTTGAGATGGAGTATCGCTGTGTTGCCCAGGCTGGAGTGCAGTGTCGTGATCTCAGCTCACTGCAACCTCGGCCTCCCAGGTTCAAGTGATTCTCCTGTCTCAGCCTCCCAAGTAGCTGGGATTACAGGCACCCACCACCACACCTGGTTAATTTTTTGTATTTTTTTTTTTTTTTTTTTTTTTTAGTAGAGACGGGGTTTCACCATATTGGTCAGACCGGTCTTGAACTCCTCCTGACTTCAGGTGATCCACCTCAGCCTCCCAAAGTGCTGGGATTACAGGTGTGAGCTATCACACCTGGCCAAAAATAAATTTCTTTTAAAAAAAGATAAGAAACATCAAGCTTCAATCTACTTAGGGCTGCCAATGCCTTCACTATAGCTGTGCTGTGAGCTCTTCATCTGCTCCTCTTGTCGCTTCCTGGAGCTCTGATTCTGGTTACGAGCTCCTGTTCTGCACTCAGCTTTCAGGACCCTTTGTTTCCCTGAACTTGGCTCTTCTGGCCCCAGACCCTGACCTCTGGGTTCTGGGAGACAAACCCATCACCCAACTATCCTTGTTTCTACAGTGGTGGTGGTTGTTTAATCTGTTTAATCTTGATAACCAAGCTTCCTTAGTCTGGCTCTGCCATTCCACAACACCCTGGATATACCCTCGTCCCTTTCTCATCATATATTCACTTGTAGCTATGGAAGGGAAACATGGTCATACCAAAAAGTTTGGAGTCTAGTGCAGCATCCAGGTGCAGCTGTGGCAGCTAGGTGGGGTCCCAGGCTGAAAAGGTTAGCCACTGTGAAGATGGCTACAGGAAATAGGGCTGTGTCTCATCTCAAAGAGTACCACAAACCCAAAGTTAACACCAGACACTACTCGTCCACCAATGGTCATCCCTCAGTACCAAAGCAACAGATGTGAGGACGTGACTGAAGGCCAGGCCACCAAGTCCTGTGAGACATGGTGTCCTCCTTCTTGCCCTCAACATCAGTACCCGTGAAGCCAAAACACAGACTGACTGTCCTGTCCACACCTATACAATAGAGACTTAGATCAGATTCCTCACATCTACAGCTTTGACAATTCCTGCTTAGAAGTAAAGCAATAATTTTGGCCAGCAGCTGTACAGAGCGTCAGCACCAGGATGAGAAGGATAGGCTCTTGCTATTCAGGCATTAAGAAGCATAACTATTTTAATTTCTTGTCCCATATTGGCACTTCTGTGGATGACGGATAGAGAATTAGCATGGCCCTCCTTTCTCTCATCCTGTAAATCGCAGGAACGTGGAACTTCAGGCAAGACAAATGGAGTGATAGTGAACCCCGGTAGCAGAGGCCACAAAAAAAATCAGTCCTCATGATGATCAAATATCTGACCCCTGGTGTGGTAGCCAGCCTGTTGAACATGCCAGAGGTGCCATATAGGGATTTGGATTCCTCTCCATCATACTTTTGTACAAAACCTGTGCAGAGTCTGCAGAAGAGGCAAAAGACCATCTACCCTAGGATCAGAGGTTCAATGTTTCAAGCCACTTTACAGATGCTCATGATAATGTACCTTGCAAGGGCTAAAATGTTAACAGTGAGTACTGAGTAATGCTTACTATGGCAGAAGCTGTTAGTTGTCTAGCCAGAAGTCATTCTTTACTTCCTTCATGATAGGAACTCTGATTCTATTCTGAGCAGCAGAGTACCCAACTATATTTCTTGGCTTCTCTTGTAGCTAGGTATAGCTAATCAGGCCAATGAAATATTGATATATCAAACATCAGGCAAATGCTATGCTGATATAATTCAAATTTTCTGGATAGGACTTCTGGAAGGGTACATAAAACAAAGAGTGACAGCTAGGATACTCCCTTTTAGCCTTACCCTTTTCTTCTTTCTAGCTGGAATGTGTATTTAATGGCTGGAGCCCCAATAGCCACCTTGTAACTTTGAGGACATAAGCCATGCCTTAAGGATGGCAGATGAGAAAAACAGAAGATGCACAATGCCCTGATAATCTAATGGAGCCTTCATACCAGCCCTGGACTGCCTATTTCTGGACTTGAATGTGAGAGAATAAACCCTGATGTAATTAACCATTGTACTTACAGCCAAAGGAAGTGTGATAACCTGCTTTTTGTTAGCTTAAACTGACCCTCTCTTTCTTAGCTGAGAGCTGTTTAGGCTTCATGTTAGCTTTTTGAGCTGGACAGACTCCATCTTAGCTTCTTCATTTTAGTTATTCCCCTCATTAAGTATGTAACTGTAGTATGTAGCTGGGGCAGGATGACACTGGGCACACCCCAGAGAGCATTTGCTAAGAGGCTGAGTTAAGCAGTTCTAGCAGAGCCTGGGAATGCAGGTGCTGTCGAGTACCCAGAGCCCCCATATCTGTAAGGTGTATGTCTTTTTATGACAGCTCTAGCCCTTGCACCTGGTGCTGTTTTATTTCTCACGTACTAGTTTATCTTTTAATTTTTTGCTTAATCTGCTTCTGTGAAAAAATTGCTTCAGCTAGGTTCCCCCCTCCCTTTTCAAACTAGGGTATAAGAAACCCCTTAACTCTTTCTTCGGGGCCGAGAAAATTTTGGGCGTTAGCCACCTCTCAGTTGCCAGCTAAAATAAGGACTCATAAATTCAATCTCAGAGTGTGGCACATTCCTTTACTCACTTGGGTATAACAGAAGTTCCTATTAAACCTTCCAAAAGAATACTTAGATTCCGCAGAAAAAGAGCTAACTCTTCCATCCAGAGAGAACACTGCCTCATACTGGGACCAGAAGGGAGAAGAGCAGCACCTCACTGTGTGGCTGGCCTGACCTCAGACACTTCATGGTCAGCTCCAGAGCACTGACGCCTCTAGGATTATAGCTCTCCAGGGCAGAGTAATAGTCACAGAGGAGGTGTAGACCTTCCCTGTCCCCATAGCCCAGCATCAATCCTTACAAATGCCCCAAAAGGATCTGATAGCTCAGTCCTAGCATACTTCAAATATCCTTTGGCTGGTTCTCTTCAGGCCAACTGCTCTGCCACTGTTACTAAAAATATATCCATTCATCCACATACAACTATCTTTTCAAAGTACACAGAGAATGAATTATAAATGAAACATACAACCTCACTATTCACAATTGGCTAACTGGTTGCCAAGAGTCACTTCAATATGGAATTCTTGACTATTATTCCACCTGGCTATGGAGATGCCTGATGACGCTCCAGGTCTACTACTTGTTTCAATCTATTGTTCGGAGGTGGTGAAAGGGACATCCCAAGCATCCTCTTGGTACAAGAGGATGACATGAGGCTGGAAGGTGGTTTTCATCTAAAGGCCTATTTGTTTTCCCCACAATGTAGTTGCCCACTTCTGGCATTTCTTTCCAATTAACCCCCAATATCTACCCTGCTAGGAAATGGGAGTTTTCCATAACTCCATTGAAAAGCCATTACCAGTAAGTCTGTCTGATAGAAACAAAATTGAAATAAGACTCCATTTATTGGCTAAGTGACTTGATGAGTTTCAAAGAATCCATTATCCTCCTCCAGCTATTGTCAGGGAACAAGTCAAGCAGATATCAGCAAACCAAAGACAGGCTAAAACCCACCCCGAATGTCCTGTGTCTGGGCAAAGTAGGTGTGGACCATTGTATCACTTGACTTGACAGAAACTGCCTAGATAGTCCAGGTCCCCGATCCCTTTGCATTCTTCAGTCTTTATGGTTGCTCCTTCCAAATGCCAGATCAGCATTTATCAGGTTCCAGAAGTCTATCTGGTTGTTGCTTGTGAAATCAGCAGCCATCTTGGCCTCATTCTGTGGCTCTAGAATGACTGCTATTTGCAACAGCTTCTCTACCATCAGCGTGACTTCTTCAGTCAGAGATGGCCAGAAATTTCCCAAGTAAATTCCTTCTATACTAGAGTTCTTGAAGGATCTGGCCACGACACTAAGGTTTGTTGATCAACTGTAAGACATTAAGGCATTTGCTTCTTTGAAGTTCCTGGTGCTAGGGTCAGAGCCCCTCTGTCATCCTCCTCCAAGGGCTTGTCTCCAGGCTCCTCCTTCCTTGACCTAGGCCTGGGCCTCTGCCTTCACCACTTGATCCTTGCCACTCCTCCTGCTCCACCATCAGTCACTGCTCCTGGCCCACAGTTGTCCCTTGCAACAACACTGCTATTAGAGGCACCAGGGGTCCTAGGCAGCCATGCTCCCAGTCTAAGCCCAAATTCCCTAGGAAATAGAGCCTGAGGCAAGGATTAAGAGCTGGTGCTTTATGAGGTGCAAACCTAGGGCAACAAGAGTGAGGAAAGGGAAGTAAAGCAGGGATAGGAATAAATGCAAGATGATCTGTTGCCTGTCGACTTCTATTTCACCAGCTGGGAAAGAGAGATTTACTCAGCACGTGCATCTACTTGGCTCCGTAAGAAGTTTCCAGTGTATGCGGAGTGACCATGCCTTGGGGCAATAATGGATAATGCGAAGCCAAGGGAATTAATCCGATCAGCTCCCTCCATCTCTCGAACGTCCGCCCCCCACTTCAGGTGGCATCAACCAGCCACTCCTAGGGAAGCCAGCCCCTACAACCCACTGTATGGCCCTTCAACAAGGCTAGAAGCAGTGTGAGGGGTCCAAAACCTGACTGTGCAGCTCTTTGGCCTTCAGCCCGCAGGAGAAGAGCCTGGTACTCCCAGGCAGGTAACTGTCCAGCCACAGGTGGTCCAAATGGAAGAGCTGAGTGGGTTCACAGGCCTTGGCAGCAGAGGTAGAACAAGTGGCCGAGAGTCTGTGCAGAGGCCCAAGGGATGTGATGAGGCACAAGACCCCTGCCCGATTAACTCCCTCTGCTGCTTCACTCCAAGCCTGACTTCCTGTCTCAGGCCTGCCTACCTCTCACACTATCTAAGGCCTTTGGCACCTCTCTCTCTCTTATGTTGAATCTCATGTCCCCCTAACCTTACCTGTTTGCCACCCAAATCCTTCCTTCATATTGTTGGCTTTGCTGTCTTCCATGGTGATTAACAGATTCCTTATTCATTTCTCTTAGTGTCAGCTTTCACATCAAAGTAAATGGCCTTTTATGGCACTACTGCTGCTTAAGGCAAGGATACTTTCTTGACAAGATGTCAGACATATTAGAAGGAAATAGATATTCTCCCTAGGTTTTGAAGAACTCAGGGTTAATCTACCTATAAGAGACAATGGGGACTCATGGGTTTTTATTGCAAGTGTTCCAAATCCATCCTACTGCTATGTGATACCAATGTATGTGCTACAGTCGGTGAGGGGCGTCACTGCTGTTCAAGGCCACATTATTCTAAAGTAGTGCTCATGTAAACGAAAGCAGGGTTGTGAAGAAAGTCCACATTTTCCAGAAGCACAGAAATTAAAGCCAAAAAAAGCACTAAGGACCATATTAGTTTCAGGCACTTTTACCTTGTCAGCATCATACAGAGAAGAGTACACTCTCCTTCAGTGACTCATCATGTAAACACCCCGGGGATACTCCTTCCCCATGGAGCCTGATCCCCGGTGCATGTGCACTGGGGGACACCCAAGAAATAAAATTAATAATTTATAAATTCAATATAAATAAAATTAATAGTTTATAATATATTTTATAATAATATTTTATAATATTAGAGAGATAGGTGCTATGGAAAAGAAAGTAATGAGGGACGAAAAGGCTTCACAGAGACGGTGAACAGAGGCTTGGTGCTAGTCAGAGAGCAAGCCTGGTGGCCACCTGGGGGAAAAATTATGCAGGCTGAGGAAGAAGCAGAGGGCTCCAGAGTGGAAGAAAGACAAGAAGGCCAGCGTGGCTGCAACAGGGCGAGCAAGGGGAAAGTCCTAGAAGAGATCAGGGAGCCAGTGGAGGTGGGTGGTATAGGTTATGAAGGGGCTGTGGGCCATCATAAAGACTTTCGGTTTTTATTCTGAGATGAGAGAGCCTCTGTGTTGAGAATAGAAGGTGCAGGACAAGAGTAGAAGGGGTAAGACTAGTTAGCAGGCATTTGCAGTGATTCAGGCAAAGTTGATGATTTGAACCAGGGTGGTGGTGGTCGTGGTGGTGGTGAAATGTCATTAGATTCTGCCTGTATTTTGAGAGTAGAGCCAACAGAAGTTTCTGAGAAACTGCATGTGCAACGTGAGATAAAGAGAATGATGAGTCCAAGGTATTTGAACTGAGCAACCAAAGATCAAACTGCCATTTGCCAAGGTGGGGAAAACTGCAGGGGGAAGAGGTTTGGCAGTGGGGGAGGGGAAACAGCAGAGGCTCACTTTTGAACATGCTACATTAGAGATGGTTATGAAACATCAAGTGAAGAGGTGGAGGAGATAGCTCAAGGTCAGGGGAAAAGCCCAAACTGGAGATATAAATTGAGAGCTGACCACATTTGGATGGTATTTACAGTATGTGGGTAAAACAAGATCACCTAAGAGTAGGCACTGCTATTCTAGTGTGGATGGAAGAAGACAGGCCCAAGGCCTGAGCTCTGGGGCATTTCAACATTTGGTTGGTTCTCAGATGAGCAGCTTCAGCATCATCTGGGAAGCTGACAGAAACATAAATTCTCAGGCCCCACCTCAGACCACCTGAATGGGGGTGGAGTTCAGCACTGTGTTTTAACAAGACTTTCAGATGATTTTGATTATGATATAATTGTGTGCCACAAAACAGCATTTCAGTCAATGACAGACCACATATATGATGGTGGTTCCACACAATTATAACGGAACTGAAATATTCCTATTGCCTAGTAATGCTGTAGCCATTAGCGCAATACATTACTCGTGCTTGTGGTGATGCTGGTGTAAACAAACCTACTGTGCTATCAGTTGTGTAAAAGTACAGCAATACAATTATGTATAGTACATAATACTTGCTAATAATAAATGACTATGTTACTGTTTATGTACTTATTATACTATATACATTCTATCATTATTTTAGAGTATACTCCTACTTAAAAGGAAAACAGTTAATGTAAAACAGCCTCTGAGAGGTCCTTCGAGAGGTATCCTGGAAGCAGGCATTGCTATCCTAGGAGATGACAGGTCCATGCATGTTACTGCCCTTGAAGAGCTTCCAGACGTGAAGGTGGAAGACAGTGATACTGATGACCCTGACCTTGCATAGGCCTAGGACAATGTGTACGTGTGTCTTAGTTTTTCCCTTTCTGCTTTTTTTTTTTTGAGATACAGTCTCACCCTGTTACCCAGGCTGGAGTGCAGTGGCAAAATTATAGCTGGAACTCCTAGGCTAAAAGCCATCCTTCTGTCTATACCTCCTCAGTAGCTAGGATTACAGGCACGTGCCACATACCCAGCTAAAGTGTGTTAGTTTTTAACAAAAAAAAATTAAATAAGAAATGTTAAAAAAGAAAAAAGGTTATAGAATGCAGATACAAAGAAAATAAATATTTTTGACAGCTGTACAATGTGTTATGTTTTAAGTGTTATTACAAAAGTCGAAAAAGTTAAACAAATTAAAAAGTTTATAAAGTAAAAAATTTATAGTAAGCTAAGGGAAACTTTTTCTAAGACTTAGAGGAAAGAAAAGGTAACTTCTTTTTTTGAGGACAGAGCCTTGCTCTGTCACCCAGGCTGGAGTGCAGTGGCACCATCTCAGCTCACTGCAACCTCCACCTACTGGGTTTAAGCGATTCTCCTATCTCAGCCTCCCCAGTAGCTGGGATTACAGGTGTGCACAACCATGCCCGGCTAATTTTTGTATTTTTAGTAGAGACATGTATTTTCATCATGTTGGCCAGGCTGGTCTCAAACTTGTGACCTCATGTGATCCACCTGCCTCGGCCTCCCAAAGTGCAGAGATTACAAGCATGAGCCACTGCGCCCAGCCTTTTTGATACTTTTTAAGAGGCCTGGGGTTTCTTTCCTGAGGAAGGAACTCAGATAAAACAAACGGAAGTTTCAAGCTTTCAGACTAGAATGGACACTTTCTATGTTTATCGGAAAAAAAATAAAATAACTTGTGAGCCAAGATCACGCCACTGCACTCCAGCCTAGACAAAAACAACAAAAAAAAACTCCATGTAAAAAAAAAAAAAAAAATCAAAGAAAGGAAACTCACCAGATCACCGCATCCAAACAGTGAGACACCAGGCACCACATGCATCATGAGTGCTAACCTACCTGTCCTGAGTTCCTATTTTCCCACACATTGTTACATTTCTTCCCTGCCAGATAAATCCCTACTTTCAGTGGGTCAGTGATATGAATCTGATACTGACCTCCCATCTTCGCAGCTGCAGCACCTGATAATCATCTCAGTCATTGGCTTCCTGTGCTGTGAGATTATGGTTTTAATCATCAGCTTCCTGTGCTATGAGTGGCAGGACCTAGACTCAAACCCTGGTGTTTTGGTAACAAAGTAACCTCCAGTCCTGCAAGTTCCCATCATGGTAAGTGCCCTATACAGGTGTGCCATTTTCTATCTTTTATATTGCATTTTTGTTGAATCCTTTCTATATTTAGATATGTTCAGATACACAAATACCATTGTGTTACAATGACCTACAGTATTCACCATATAATTCACTAGCTGTATGTTTATAGCTTTGGAACAAAAGGCTATACCATACAGCCTGGGTGTGCAATAGGTGGTACAGTGTAGGTTCTCATAAATACATTCTATGATGTTCACACAAGAACAAAATCACCTAAGAATGCATTTCTCTGAGGGTATCCTGGTTGTTAAGTGATGCATGACTGTCGTTTGGAAAACATTGGTTTAGAGGTGATGAGAAGACAAAATAACTAATGAGATTGAGAAAGAGTGACCAGTCAAGGAGGAAGAAAACCAGAGTATTTCCAGGAGTAGGGAGTAGCCAAGTGTTATCACCTGATGTTAATGGAGTGAGATGAGGACTGACAATTGATTTGGTAACAAAAAAGAGAGATATCTGTGATGGGGACGGTTAGCAATAAGAAGAAAGGGGTTCTCTAGACACATTGAAACCAGCCCAATAGACCCACAGACCTTATTTTGGATAAACAAAGAAACTGACTTTCTGGTGTTTTAATTTTAATTTGTTTACTTTTTTTTGAAACGAAATCTTGCTCTCTCGCCCAGGCTGGAGTGCAGTAGCACAATCTTGGCTCACTGCAACCTGTCTCCTGGGTCCCAGTTCAAGCAATTCTCCTGCCTCAGCCACCCAAGTAGCTGGGATTACAGGTGTGTGCCATCATGCCGGGCTAATTTTTGTATTTTTAATAGAGATGGGTTTCACCATGTTGACCAGGCTGGTTAGGAACTCCTGACCTCAAGTGATCCATCTGTCTTGCCCGGACTCGGCCTCCCAAAGTGCTGAGACAAAAGGCCTGAACCCACCACAGACTCTCTGGTCTTAAAGCTTGAAACTTATACTTGTTTTATCTTAGTTCCTTCCTCAGTAAAGACCCTAGGGCTCCTCAAGAAAGTATCAAAAGATGATTCTGAGAGAGCAGTTGATTTTAAAAAAAAGAACTGAAACACACCAGATGACGGCATCCAGACAAAGATACACCAGATCCGTCTTTCTTCATGACTGGTTCCTTAATCCTCCCTAGTCCTGTTTTCCCCTACACAGTTACATTTCTTCTCTGCTATATAGACCCCTAATTTTAGTAGGTTAGGGAGATGGATTTGCAGCTAGTCTCCCATCTTCTTGGCTGCAGCACCTGATTAAAGCCTTCTTCCTTGGCAATACTCCTCTCAGTGATTGGCTTTTTTGTGCAGCAAGCTGCAGTGCCTAGACCTTATCCCTGGGGTTTCCAAAACATCAGGGGGTGGTGTCTTTCATATGAAGCATCTTCTGAAGGAAACTGCCTATCCCATGTCTCCTGCGGAATGAAGGGCGGGGAGACTCCCTTAGGCTGTCATTTGAGCTGGCAGGGCTGTGTCCCTACCACATGTCCTTTATCCCCACCAGCCCTAGCGGCCTGGACCAAATGCAGCCAATCTACGGACCAGCTAGAGATTAAGTGTGGTTATCTGTGCAGAAGAAACCCAAAATAATAGTGGCTTATACAAAATAGAAGTTTGCATCTCTCATGCTAAAGGCCAAGCTCCGTTCCTTCTATCATGTTGGTTTACCATCCCTAGGGTGTTAACCTAGTCCACACAGCGCATGATGATTTACTATGTTCCAGCAGGGGCAGGGGGGTGCCGGGGAGGGCAAAGGAGAGCAATAATTAGAAGCCTTGGGAAACCTTAAGCCTAGCTAAAAATTGGAGATTCTGTTGGAGAAAGGTCAATTGGACATTTTGGCTTGTATCCAAACAAGAACACAGCTAAGCTAATTAGGTTTTCTCTTTCTAAACTGGGCAGAAACCTGGCACTTTATCGTGGGAAGGTATATGAAAACACTCACTAGTCTGAAGACCAGCCCACCCCTAGAGCTCTGGAGGAGTCTGCAAAACCTTCAGGCTCAGCCTCCTTGGAGCAGCAGCACTAGTTTACTGGTTCTTCTTGGAGACCTGGCTATTTGGGGGGTTTGAAGTGATTTCGGGATTGAAATTCCATTTTTCTTTATTCCGAGGTGCAGTCTGGAACAAACATCCCTGGTTATCGGAAGTAAACTGAGATCACCTCTGTGCAGGCCAGGAAGGTACGATGCGTGGAGGCGCAGCAGCGGGGATACCGCGGGACACCTACCCTCCGAGGGAGCATCGCACGCAGCCAGGGAGGGATCTTGCGTGGGTCTGGGGCGCCGCCTTCTGTCGTCACAGTAGCGGGGATGCAAAAGTCCCACGCCGGGCGATGTTTGGCGCGGCCACCGCCCACAGTCGGCACGGAGGGAGAAGCGGCCCTTCGAGAGCAGTGGGCAGGGCTTCACGAACAAGCGAGCGCTCCTCCAGACTGGTCCAGCGCGAGCCGCTGCAGCAAACGCAGCCCCGGGCGCGGAGACCGCGGGGTCCTCTGGGAAGCGGCGTTGGGGGTGGGGGCTGCCAGCCGCGCCCCGCGGAGGATTCTGGGAGTGGTAGTTCGGCCTCTCGGCAGGCCGGCGCGAGGTGTCCCTGCAGACTGTTAGATGCCTTTGTCGTCTGGCTTGGCTTCCTCCGTGTCTGGCTGGAGGTCGGACCCAGGATCGAGGAGGACTGAGCGCATCCTCTTCTAAGGGCCCGGGAGGGTGGCGGGAAGAACCCCCGGGTGCGGGCGCCGGGCTGCTCGGCGAGGGTCGCGCTTGCGTTCCGGGCCTCTGGGGGGACCCGAGCGACTGACCCCCGGCCCGTTCCCCAGCGCCAGTTGCCCCCACCGCGGGCCCCGAGGAAGGAGTCGTCATGGAGCCTGGGGGCAGAGGTGAGGATTTGGGAGTCAGGCGGCCTTGGTACCTGCTAGAGAGGGAGAAAGGCTGCCTCTGGCTGGGGCAGGCTCAGGAGGGAGTAGTATCACGAGCTCCTTCCTACTAGCCGGTCTCACTTGGGGTTTTGAGGGACAGACGCCACCTCCGTTGCCCTCCTGGTCTGTAGGGCGCTGGATGCCTCCCTTGCCCAAGGGAAAATCCCAACACATCTAACAATTTGGCTTTCGATAATGACTTCTTTTTTGACCTCAGAGGAACCCTGTAAGGCAGTAGGAAGGGACTAACTGACCCTTTTGAAAGGTAGGGAAAACGGGGATTTGAGAAGTCACGGAATTTGTTTACAATCTTGTTTTGGTTTTGGTGGTGGTGGTTTTTCCACAAGACCCATCACTTTCTGAGTCAGGCAGTATTGTATTAATATCTGAAAAGCCAGTGTTCAAAAAGAATTTAGTGTTCGTTCATCCTGTGAGTCTGGAATATAACAAGGATCAATCACTAAGTGAGGAATGGACACACAAAGAATTTGAGTATTATTTTGACTACTTAGCACATACAAGATAAAAATATGTTTATATGTCCACATGTTCATAGCAGTTCTGCTAGAGTTTAAGGGCAGAGGAGGACAGGAGGAGCCTGAGGCAGCAATGGTCAAGGCTGTCTTGATTAAAGAATATTATGCGATTGCCTTTTGGTTCCCTGTGTTGACTCTTCTTAGATGACAAGTAGCTGGTGTGTGGCACTTGCTGCGCGTTTATTGCAGAGTAATCATCATGGCGCCTGTCTCCACTTCTAGGATCACTTTTTGCTGACTCAGACCTTCTCCATGCTGGAAACCCAAAAGAAAATGGCATGACTGCTGTGCTGCTGACCTCTGGGTCCCAAGTAAATGTTCTTCTTTTTTTCTTTCATTTCTCTGAGCAAGGATATGTTTTCTTTCATTGTTATGGAATTGGCCAGCCCTGATTCCTAGACCACTGGGTTTATCCTGATAAATTGATGACTGATGAACCCCACAGGAAGTGCTTTTCATTTGTGCAGAACTTTCTTCCCAGCATTGCTTTCTCTGTACCCACTGAGTATTTGCTGCACCCTTATTAGCCATTCAGTACTGTAATTGGCCTTGGTGAGATGCAAAGAAGTAAAAGCCACTTGCTGTTGCATTGTGGAGTTTACCAAGGCAGTGAGAGATACATAGATAAAACATGAAGAAATTGATATTTTTTAAACGTAGAAATGACTGGTCCGGGCAAGTCATAAATGGCTCTGAAAGAGGCTTTTTTATCATCTGTTTGGGAAAAGTGTGGGATAAAAACTGTACTTTGAAAAACAAGAGAGAGTGAGTAGTTGAAGGGTAGAATAAAGGAATATTCCAAGAGAGAACAGCTTTGGCCAGAAAAAAAAAAAAGTATTTAAATGATGAGGGAGTTGGAGGCCTTCTAAGGATGTGTGGATGTGTGAGTCACTGTGGGGTGACCTTGACTGTGGTGAGGGAAGCTTGGGTCTGTTGTACCCAGACGCCAGGACAATCTATACTTGGTCTTATTTCAGAGGCAAATGAAGTCCCCATGAAGGTTTTTAGAGGCCCAGCAAGATGATACATGCCATAGCTGATTGGCAAGAGAAGATTAGTAAAGATGCTTCTGTAAGATCTGGCCTTTGGTTCAGGTGCTGGGACTCTGTCTCCGTCACACCAGACCTAACGGCCTGTAGGTACTGATGATCCTTTTAAAATCATGGGAGAAAATGCCAGTATTGATGTTTGTCTGTGAATTAGTAGATCGCTTTTAGAGAGATGAGGGGAGAGAAAGTCAGTAGCACCTGCTGACAGTGTCTGATTTGCCTGCCTGTGCCTTCCAGCCCCAGCACATGCACACTTAAGTGAGTTGCAGAGGTTTTCTCAGGGAACTGAAGTCTGAAAGCAACTGCCTGTTAGTCTGTTAGTGTTAGCACTGTTTGTAAAGAACGAAGATTGTGCACCTTATATTACTTGTGCTGATCATTCCTGAGGCATATGGCCATAAGGGACCTTAAACTTAAAAGTACAGGATTTCTTAGTGTCAAAAAGTGTATTTGGGGCAGAGGATTTTCAGAGTAGGTAGTTCTTTTAACTTATGTCATTATGTGCATTGTTTTACAGTCATTTTTGGAAGACTATGAAATACACGTTAGAAAGTTGAATATAAACAAAATTAACAGTACGATTCATATGTATAGTCAAGGGACTGTGGCCAAAGTGGTAGTTTAAAGAGGGGTAAAACTGATTCATTTGCTAACCCAAGGACTGGTTTATTTTACTGTATCTCAGTTAAGTTGTAGTTGTATAGAAATTTGAAAAACAGAATTTGAAAAATTATTAGACATTTATCTTATCGGCAGTAACAGATTTAAAGGAGCATTACCTTCCCTACTCCCTTATTTCAATATTTTAGTAAACAAACTAAACTTTGTACCTGCCATCTAGATGAAAGTTAGGCTAAACACTCCTGTTTTCGATGTTTGATACACTTCTGTTCTTCTGCTCACTTCTGTTCCCATGCACACTTTTATAGAATATCCCATTTAAACTTGTTTCTACTAATTATTGTTAATTCCTTCCTTTCTTCATCAAATATTCCACAAATATTTACAGGTTTCTACACTGTGCCGAGTAGTAGCACTGCTTCAGTGAGCAAAAATAGACCTGGCCTCTACGCCTATGGAGCCTATGTTAGTAACAAAATCCTCTCCATGTGTACAACCCAAGAGAAGGGAAGGAACATGTGCTATAACTAGGAGTCAGGGAGGGCTTCCCTTGAGGTAACACCTGAGCTGAGATCTGAAGGGAGAGAAGGATTCACATTGCTGAAAGGAGGGTGCAGTGGGTAGAATATTCAGGAATAGTAAGCAGGATGTGTAAAGGGGCTAAAGGGAATGAGACACACACTTCAAGCAGATGAAAGAATGTCATCAACTAGGGGACGGGGACAGACTGATCAGGGTCATTGTGAAAAATGACAAGAACACTCTGGAAACTTATAATTTGGGCTTCAGATACTGTTTTACAAATAAATTTATATTCTGTGAAATGTGTAGGAAACATCTTAATGTTTAGTATATGTGGGACTGATTTCATTTTGAAAGGAAAACTAGAGAAAAAAATACTTCAATTTATTGAACCCCATATATTTTAAAAAGTATACCATAAGGAAAATACTTAATTTGTAATTACATTTTTCTCCCCTTTTTCCTGTGTAAGTAGTAGCAAATTTTATAATTCTGTAATTTATTGATACATAAACTAAGAAGTGCATACCTTCAAGTTTTACATTAAGGTACTTTCCCTCCTACTTGCAGGTAATATGCAGTTCTGCTACCTGGAACCAAAGTGTGAGTGTGTAGACTACAAATTCACCAGAGAATCTTAGTATTGGAAAGGGTGGCTGAGGCTATTTTGTCTGTCCTCTTCTATCCTTCCTGTCTTCCTCCTTCTGTATTGTCAGTTTTAGCTCTCTTCAGAGGCCTCTGGAAGGAGGCTTATTGGTAAGCACCAATGTGTTTGGTTTTTCAGGAACTGATGGTCAGGGATATGGCCGAGGCTTTCACCCAGTGGAGGCAGCTGAACTCTCCTCAGGGAGATGTGCCTGAGAAGCCTAGGAATCTGGTCTTGCTGGGTAAGGATGGCTCCCCTAATGCCTGTGAATTTACCCAGTGTGGTACGTTGGCTTCCTCAATTCCTAGGAGCTCCAAGGTCCTTACATTCAATGATTTTTAATTCTAGTAGAGCCTGAGACAGACAATTTCTGCCTTTTGTTTCTGGATATAGTTTTAACCCTTGTGGAATTAGACATAAACATCTTTATGCTATGGACCTGTAGCATCCTTCTTCTCTACTCCTTGACCAAGGATTTAGAGACAAAGTGCCAACGAAAACAACTCTTAAGAGAATGGGTGCTTATTCTTTAAATAGGAGGAGGTAAAATTGACATGGGATTCAAATGAACCCCTATCAATCTTCCTACCTCCTGAGCAGTGTTGAAAAAGAAATGGAGAACTGACCTCACTCTCTCCCTCTCTTATTGTATTCCTGAAGACCGAGGAATGATGAACACTGACCTCTTTACTGACTCCTTTTTCTTTCCCTATGAATAGGGCTTCCAATTTCCACACCTGATGTCATCTCTCAGTTGGAGCATGAGGAGGAGCTGGAGAGAGAAGTCTCAAAAGCAGCCAGTCCAGGTATGTGAGTGTTGGAAACAGTGCCTGTAGAACCCAGATGGTCAATGGAAATGCTTGTGGAAGAGGAGCCTATCCAGATTTTGCTAGACCCATGGAAAAGTTGAAGTCCCCATCTCTCCCCTGTGCCACATCCCAACTCTGTGGATGGCGATCTGTTTATAAAGTTATAATTTGATTTTTTAGAAAGTAAATACTTTCTACTCTTTTTTTTTTAATTGAGATGCAGTCTCGCTCCCATCATGCAGGCTGGAGTGCAGCGGTGTGATCTTGGCTCACTGCAGCCTCCACTTCCTGGTTCAAGAGATTCTCCTTCCTCAGCCTCCCAAGTAGCTGGGATTACAGGCATGTGCCATCATGCCCAGCTAATTTTTGAATTTTTAGTAGAGACAGGGTTTCACCATGTTGGCCAGGCTGGTCTCGAACTCCTGACTGCAGATGATCCACCCACCTCGGCCTCCCAAAGTGCTAGGATTACAGGCATGAGGCATTGCACCCAGCCTTTCTATTCTTTCACACCAATTCTTTTTCCCAATTAAGGTGAAATGAAACCAACATTTTCATTTTTGTTAATAACTTGCTTGGTTTCAAGGCTCTAAACCAGGATTGTTTACATGTGTTATTTTATCTTTGCAGGATGCCATTTTAAATTGATCTCTGGGTTTTCCCTTGCTGCCTTCTCTGTCTAAGCAGAGGCAGGATAGCATGATGATTAAGACTGTAGACTTTGGAACCAGACTTCCTTGGTTTAAAGGTGATCTTAGCTACTCATTAGCTTTGTGACCTTTAACAGGTGACTTGTATTCTCTGTGACTTGAATTTCCCCAATGGTAAAATGGAGATAATGAGAACAAAAAGCTTATATTATTATGGTAACATAACAATATAAGGAAATAATCCGAGACAAATGGCTTTATGCTAAGCAAATGATAGTTATTAAGTTCTAATAACTTCTTTGAAAGATGTTATGAGTTTGACCCTATTACTTCCGTCAAACTGCATTACTGCAATAGACTACTGGCTAATTATACTTTCTTTAGTTTTATTCTTATAAAATTGAGGCAGCATAATATTGCTAGATTGCCCATTGAGTTCCTTACTCTGCCAATTCTGTATTCCTCTACCTGCTTTCAAAGCTGTTGTTAGTCTACCTGCCTAACCTTTTGCTTTCTCTGTTCTTCAACTTAACATCAGATAGGCAAGTCCCTTACCTGCCTCCCCAACCATTTGGGGCTTTATTTTTTCCACTCCCCTTAGCTGGAAGTCCATTTGCCTTAAACCTCTTCTACTTATTTGTCCTTTAAAACCCCAGGCACTCCCCTGAGTATATCTAATTGAGAACACTGTATTAATTTATTTCATGTAGAGACATGATTGACATGGATATTAAAGGCCATCTAGGCTTGGAAGTATTTACACATTTTTAGCAATGAAGCTTTGCCCCCACCCCCAAATCCTTACTAGGAAGCCCAGGAACTTAGGGCAGGTATCTTGAGAGGTTGGAGGCTAATCTGAGCACATGAAGTTTTAACCTTCCTTTCCCAACACGCTGCTGTTTTTCTCTTTCTTTCCTTTTTTTCTTTTTTCTTCCTTTTTTCTTTCTTCTTGGTTCTGGTTTACTCTTTCCAGTTTGCTGAGTTTAGGGTGATGGTAAACAATCAGAGGTGATTAGTTGCTTTCCAGGTACTAAGCTTTATGGTATTTGAGTTTGTAGACCTGGACCATGTTGAATGCTAGCTTCTAGAATTTGTGTCTCATGAGACATTAGAACCAACAGATTTTTGTAAAAGAGAGATGGTTTTGAGAGATTATTCTTTTAGTAGTGGTTGGGACATATGGGAGTAGGAAAAGATTGGTAGCAAGGAGATGAGCTAAAGATGGTCATTCTCGGCATGAAGTGATAAGGCTCTGCTGGTCAGATAGGTACAGTGAGTCTTTGGAAGACCATCTTTCTCTGATCCTAGCCCTGTCTTCTCTAAATCCTTTATTTAAAAATCTGGTATTTCCCAACATCACCTCTTCTTAGTCTTATTCTGTTATTCTTTGTAATTTCCTATCCTGCTGAGAAGAGGAATGTTGAGTACCTACACACACTGTCCTTTTGTGCAGCTGTACTTCTTTGCCCAATCATCTTTTTTTCTTGTGTTCTCTCAAGATTGCAAGACTATTTTTGAGAGCTTTCAAGTTCATGTGTAAATATTCTTTGTCTCATTATTTTCCTACCACAGCAGTTATTTTTCTCTCAGTGAAGGAAATGATTTACATGTGTACTTTTGCTTCTTTCAGACTGGGAAATGATACCAGAAAGCAAGGAGCTAACTCCAGAGAAGGAGATTTCTGAAGAAGAATCAGCCCCTGGGGTGTTAATCATAAGATTTTCAAAGGAAGGTTCCAGTGAATGTGAGGATTCTTTAAAGAGTCAGCAGGAAAACCATGAGAAACATTTAATACAAGAGGCTATCACTCAGAAATCTTCTAGAGGGAGAAGTTACCAATTTGATGAATTTAGAAGAAATTGCACTCGGAGGTCCTTACTTGTTCAGCAGCAAGGAAAGAGACTACATCATTGTGATTCATTTAAAAATAACTTAAAACAAAACTCAGATATAATTAGGCATGAGAGAATTTGTGCAGGAAAGAAACCTTGGAAATGTAATGAGTGTGAGAAAGCCTTCAGTTACTACTCAGCTTTTGTCTTGCATCAGAGAATTCATACCGGAGAAAAACCCTATGAATGTAATGAATGTGGTAAAACCTTTAGCCAGAGCATACACCTTACTCTGCACCAGAGAATTCATACTGGAGAGAAACCCTATGAATGTCATGAATGTGGGAAAGCCTTTAGTCATCGCTCAGCCCTTATTCGGCATCATATAATTCATACTGGAGAAAAACCCTATGAATGCAATGAATGTGGGAAGGCCTTTAATCAGAGTTCATACCTCACTCAACATCAGCGAATTCATACTGGAGAGAAACCTTATGAGTGTAATGAATGTGGGAAGGCTTTTAGCCAAAGCACATTTCTTACCCAGCATCAGGTCATTCACACTGGAGAGAAACCTTATAAGTGTAATGAATGTGGCAAAGCCTTTAGTGATCGGTCAGGTCTTATTCAGCACCAGAGAACTCATACTGGGGAGCGGCCCTATGAATGTAACGAATGTGGGAAAGCCTTTGGCTACTGCTCAGCCCTAACTCAGCACCAGAGAACTCACACTGGGGAGAAACCATATAAATGCAATGATTGTGCCAAAGCCTTCAGTGACCGCTCAGCCCTTATTCGTCATCAGAGAACACACACTGGAGAGAAACCTTACAAATGTAAAGATTGTGGAAAAGCATTCAGCCAGAGCTCATCTCTTACAAAGCATCAGAAAACTCACACTGGAGAAAAGCCCTACAAGTGTAAGGAATGTGGAAAAGCCTTCAGCCAGAGTTCATCCCTCTCTCAACATCAGAAAACTCATGCTGGAGGGAAAACCAAGGAATATGTCCAAGCTTTTAGTGAGCATTTAGCCTTTGGCCAACTCAAGAGAATTCATACTGGATAAAGACCATGTAAATGTGGTTTACATTCAGAGCATACTTTTTGAGCATTTACTGTACTTGCTGTGGGAGTCTACAAAGAAATTCAAGTCTGTGTTGCAAAAAAAAATATTGACAAATCATTGCTGATGTGGGATGTAGCATAATTAGACTGTGAAAGTATAGTTTTATATTTTTAAAAGTGTTCTGGCAGAGGACACTGAATTTCCCTCAGGAAAGAGAAAAATTATGTGTAACATCCTAATGTGTATGTAAATTACCATAGCTTTGGGAGAGAAATGGGGTGTGGCATGGTGGAAAGGGGACATCTTGACTGTGCCAGGTGTTTTCATAATACTAAGAATATAAGTTTTAAAGAGATAAGTGATCTTTTTAGAGAAGTTGCACAGGTAGAAATAAGAGATTGAGAATTCACAATGAGTTTGTCCAGAGTCAGGAGTGGTGGAAGAAGGGAAGTTGTCCTTCATTCTTAAGGAGCCAAAGGAAGTAGAGGGAAAGGATAGAAAAAAAGACCTGGGGGAACGAACTCAAGAAATGTTGACTATGATAACTACTTAACTGAATATTCACAGCCATGAAAAATATTAGACTTGCTAATTGGTCAGCTGAAAAGTTTCTGTGAGGGTAACTTTACCCTGCAGCTAAGGAATGTTGGCTGCAGGATAATGCAGGGTGTTTGCTTCTGCCCTTTTTGTCTTTCAGACCTTGCTTATTGAGACGTCACCTACTATAAATCATGTTAATTCCAAGGGTCAAGACCCACAGCATAGAATATTGAGTACAGAAGAGACCTTTGATGTGTTCAAACTGTTTTAAGGTATCTGAGTTGCCTGAGAATGTGCTTATTTATAAAGATTTACCTCATTTTTATCTAGTTTGTACCTTAGATTTTTTTATAGCGTACAGTAAAGTTTAGTTGTAGATTTGCACTGACACTATATATTAGATTATGAAAAACTTGGAAAGACTTTGAAATACCTTTTACCATTTTACTCTTAGGTAGAGGTAGGTGGCATCTTTATGTGTGTGTGTGTGTGTGTGTGTGTATATATATATATATATACATAATTTTATATATATATATATAATTTCAATTATATATATATATAATTTTTGTTGAAAACTTAAAATTCTAGACATGTTTATTTTGAAACACACTTCTAAACAAGGTAGACTAGCAACAATACATATGTCTACTACACTGCAGATGTAGCTTAAAATTGGCAAGACATCCTCCTTTGTACTTGTTTCCTAGAAGAGTTGCTAGGTCACTTTTTGCCCATGACCAGCAGCCTCTTTAAGAACAACAAAGGACCTACTGTAAAATTCACTCTCAGGTATCTGCATTGCCAGTTAACACCTTCTCTGCATACTGCACCCCTGAAGATGCACAGAGCCCACAGGGCTTGCTGGCCCTAGCTCCGGCCTCACCACCAATTGGGTCACTTTTTGTACTTGTCCTGGCTGCTCCACTTTTGTGGTGGGGAGCAACTGATAACCTTGAGCACAGAAGTTATGCTTGTAAAGATGGCTTCTGTGTTTCTTTGGGTCTTCTTTCTGGGTGTGGCTCTTTGCTGGTTCCTTATTGTCTTCTTTTCGTTCATGGTCTTGTTCTTTATGAGAGTGCAATGTGTTTTTAGTTGTGTTAGTTAGAAATCTTTTATTGGTACCAGCAAGAGGACACTTCATCCAACCCAGGGGTCCCATTGTTTCAGCTCTAATTTTCCCCATATTGCTTATCATTATTTGCCTCCTTCTATTGCTTTCCTCTCCAGCTCCTGGTCCTCTTCCATCGTGGGGGCAGTTTCCGGATCCTCACATCGTGCTAGTGGATTGGAGGCTCTTCGCCATAACTTGAGGCATGGAGGTGAAGCAGGAAGCTACATACGTTTTTCATTGAAACTTTAAAGATTATTGGACACATTATTTTGAGTGTTTTTAATATTGAGGAAGTTTTACTATAATGTATCTTGGTGTGGATTTCTTTTAGTTTACCCTATTTGGGGTTTGCTTAGCTTCTTCAATCTACAGGCTATGTCTTTTGCCAAATTTGGGAGATTTTCAGCCATCATCTCTTTAAATACATTTTACATTTTAGCCCCCACCTTCTACTCCTTTTCTCCTGGGACTCTAATGAAAGGCTGTTTGGTTGTAGTCTCACAAGTTCTTGAGGCTCTGTTCATTTTTTCTTGATGATTTTTGCCTGAATCTGCTCAATCTGCTTTAACAAGATAACATAGACTGACTGGGTGACTCAAAAAAATACCTATTTCTAACAGTTCTGGAGGCTGGGAAGTCCAAGATCAAGGTGCCTGCGGACTCTGCTTCTAGTGAGGGATCTCTTCCTGGCTTACAGATGGCAGCCTTCTCGTTGTGTCCTCCCATGTCTGTAGTGCATGCAGATGGGGGGCCAATGGGGAGAGGAAGAGAGAAATAGTCCACCAGTTATCAGTCCACCAGTTCTAGCAGATTAGGACTCTTCCCTTATTATCTCATTTAACCCCAATTGCCACCTAAAAACCCTGTCTCCAATAAATTATATTGGGGATTAGGGCTTCAACATAATTTTGGGAAGGAGGGGATACATCTAATTAATAATATTCCATCACAGCCTCCCCCCCTCACCAAATTTATGTT
This sequence comes from Sapajus apella, assembly GCF_009761245.1. NCBI lineage: Eukaryota > Metazoa > Chordata > Mammalia > Primates > Cebidae > Sapajus > Sapajus apella. Next base: position 981,241 of record NW_022437133.1, read on the forward strand.
CTTGAATGCAGAATATATTTATTCCACTCCAACAGCCCCTAAAACCTTGACTCATTCTAGCATTAGCTGTAAAATCCAGACCTTCAAGTAAATATCACCTAAATCAGATATGGGTAAGAGTCAAGGTACTCTTACCTGAGTAAGAGTACCTCTTTATCCTGAGGCAAAATTACTCCCCAGCTGTGAACCCATGAAACCAAAGAAGTTACATGCTTCCAAAATACATTTGTGATCTAGACGTAATGTAGGCATTCCCATTCCACAGGGGGAGAAATAGGAAAGTAGGAGGAGGAGTGGTTCCTGAGCAAGTCCAGAACTTAGTAAGGCAAATTCTTCAGAGGTTACATTTCATCAGATCTTGTGATAATAACTCTCTTTTACTCAATGCCCTGCCTTCTGGACCCACTGGAGTAGTGGTCCTATCTCTGTGGTACTGCCAGGTGGCCCCTCTCCTAAGCCTCTGCAGGGCAATTCTTCCTCTAAGTCTTCAGCTGGAGCCTTTCTGTCCTGTTGAAAACCAAAGTGATGGTTCCACCCTTTGAAACAGGAAGTATTCCCAGTGGTCTCTGAATTGTTTTCAGTGTCATTCTCTTGAAGAATAACACATTCATAGAAAAATGGCTCTCTAGTCTGGTTCTATATGACCTAAGAAGCCCTAAAGCCTACCTTCATTTTATTTTGTTGTTTTCCTCTCCCCTTTAGTACTAGCTGGCTGTGTCTCTGCTGGTATAATCCCATTTATGTTCCTGGCTTCTGATGGGGCTGCTAAACCCATGAGTCACATTCATGATCTCTTTATCAAATGGTTGTTCAACCACACCCTTAGGGTAAAAGTGGAGGATGGAGGACCCTTGTTACAGCCTGGTGAGGGTGGAAACATAGGCCTTTGTTGGTGTGGATAGGACCATAGCTTTCTTCTGTGGTCTTTGAAGTAGGATTGTGACTTTCTGTCTTGCTAGGCTGCTCCCTTCCCAGTCCTTTGGCTAAAAAAACCAGACTTGTCTTGGCCTTTTTTTCTCCCTTGTTGGTGTCTGTTGGCATTTCCAGGTTGTCAGCTTCTCTGTCAGAACCCAGTCTGGGATAGATTAGGCAAAAAGAAAACCCAAGAAAGTCACTGCTGTATTCTTCCTTGAGTTCTGAGGTCCCTAGTCACTCCATTCTCTCTCCATCTTTTAGAACCTTTTTATGTTTGCTTTGTATATAATATCCAGGATTTTTAGCTCTACTTAGTGAGAGCAATAGGATAAGGTAGTACTCCACCTTTCCTGTGACACTTTTGTGCTTGACACTGAAATCACACATCAAGTTGTGGTATATATAGGGTTTTTGGTACATAACCTAAGAGTTTGTGGTATATGCAAGTCATTTGTAACCAGTTAGGAATAGGTACTAAAAGGAATGCTCACTGGTTTCCTGAAGATAAGCTTCTAATTTGATAGGTAGAAACTATTGGCCTGCTTCATCTAGCTTTGAAGGAACTATAGTTTTTAAATTGAGGAAACACCAGCATTTAATTGTAGGTTATAAACTTGAGAAGGATAGATATGACTAACAATATAAACCGTAGGGTTAAATTTTTTTAATTTGTATTTTTGTTCAAAAAATGTATGAGAAGCACTGGAGAACTGGACTTAGAATTTTGGATATTTTTTCCAGTTATATATTACCTACATGTGGTTCTCTGTTCACTTTAATTTGCCATATGACATATGATATAGAGAATCAACAAAGAATGAAAATAATTGGGATTTGGGACAAGTCACTTTCATCCTTTGAAATCTGTTTCCTCATAGATATATGTTTTAAAATTTAATGCCTATTTGAGAATGACTAGAGTTAGGTAGAAAATGGATGCAATGTGATTTGTGAGCTATCAGGTGCTATATAACTAGTAGGTACTATTGATAGAGTCATTTAGAAGAGGACATGTCTGTCATGTATGCTCCACAGCGGTGTAGCCGAATAGAAACAACTGTGAATATGATGGAATGAGGCTTTTTATATTTTTAAATAAGTTTTCTGGGATCCTGGTAAAATCTGTATCTTTTGAGCTAATCGTGTGGTTTCTTTTAATCTATTAATGTGGTAAAGTACATTGATTTTCTGATGTTAAAGAATCCTTGCATTCCTGGGATTTACCCAATTTGGTGATTTTTTTTCCCCCATCTCTGGGGGAGTTTGTGTCCCTTGAATTTCTGCTGTATTCATCGTTAAACTGGGATTATTATGTTTGTAATATGTGGTTTGAGTGGTTTTAGGGGCTATTTAGATTTACGGTTTCTTCTAGAAAATTGTAGGTTTTTCTAAAAATGTATCCTTTTTGGTTATCGAAATGTTTAAAACATTTTTATTTTCAAGTACTTGTTCTATCTGAACTTATGTCCCTTTTTTCTTTCCTGATATGGCTTATTTGTAGCCTCGCATTTTCCCTTGATCATGTTTCTAGAGATTTGTCTATTTTACTAGTCTTTTAAAATAACTTTTTGAACTTTTGCAAAATCAGCTTTTATCAAAGTATGCAATAAAATTCACCCACTTAAAGGTGTTTGCCATGTTTGACGAAGATATTACCCTTGTAACTACCACCGTAATTGTGTGCGGTTATAATAGTTCCTCCTTCTCCTCCTCCTCCCCTCTCTCCTCCTCCTATGCATCTTCCTCCTCCTTCACCCCTTTCTCTTTATTTCTCCCTTTCTCCTTTCTTCCTTCCACAGTTCTGTCTTAAAACGACCTATGTAGACTTGTGTAAAAATCACCACAACGGGTACAGAACAATTCCACTGCACCAACAAATTCCCCTTGTGCTTTTTTTCATGACTGGCTCCCCACCTCGCATTGAGTAAAAGGCTTTGATATTCATCATTGTTGTGTTATTTATTCCTTTTTATTGATGAGTGGTTTTCCTTGTAATGTACCACAGTATTCTTAACCATTAACCCATTGAAGGACATTTAGGTTGTTTATAATTTTTGTCGATTATGAATAAAACTACTACAATCATTTATATGTAGGTTTTGGTATGAACATAAATTTTCATCTCTGAAGGGTAAATATTGGAATGAAGCGGTTAGGTCATATAGTAAGTGTATGTTTATCTTTGTAACACAGGGCCAGCCTTTTCCAGAATTATTGGTTAATTTTGTTTTTCCACCAGCAATGTATGAAGATGTGGTTGCTCCATAATTTGCCAGCACCTGGTATTCTCATTGTTTTTATTTTATCCACTGTAGTAGATGTGTAGTGGTATCTCCTTGTGGCTTCAATTTGCATTTCCTTAATGACTAATGATGCTGAGCATCTTTTCCTGTGCTTATTGTCCATCTGTGTATCTTTGATGAAATGTTCAAATCTTTTGCCATTTTAAAAGAATTCTATTGTTTGTTTTCCTGGTTTAATTGTGTAGTTTGTGGCTTGTCTTTTTATTCTCTTTTATTCCATTTTTATTTCAGTGTCTTTTATAAAGCAAAGGCTTTAAATTTTGATGAAGTCCAAGTTTTCCTTTTATGGACCATACTTTTGGTGTCATAGTTAAGAACCCCATCCCTGGCTGGGTGCAGTTGCTCATGCCTTTACTCCCAGCACTTTGAGAGGCTGAGGCAGGCAGATCACCTGAGGTCGGAAGTTCAAGACCAGCGTGACCAACATGGAGAAACCCTGTCTCTGCTAAAAATACAAAAAAATTAGCCAGGTATGGTGGTACATGCCTATAATCTCAGCTACTTGGGAGGCTGAGACAGGAGAATTGCTTGAACCTGGGAGATGGGAGAGGTGTGGTAAGCCAAGATTGTGCCATTGCACTCCAGCCTGGGCAACAAGAGTAAAACTCTGTATCAAAAAAAAAAAAAAAAAAAAAAAGCCCATCCCTAACTAAAGTTTAGGAAATTTTTCATTTTTCTTCTAGCTTAATGATAATGTTTTTCACTTACATCTATGATCCATTGTTAGGTAATTTTTATATAAGGTGTTAAAGCCCCAGGCTCATTGTTACTTACATGTTATCCAATTGTTTCAACATCATTTGTAGAAAACATATTTTTTCTCCATTGAATTTCCTTTGCTCTTTTGTCAACGATTGATTATGTTTAAGTGGGTTTATTTCTCAGTTTTCTATTCCATTGATCTATGAGTCCATCCCTTTGCCAAAACCACACATTGTCTTGATTACTGTAGCTTTGTAGTAAATCTCAAAATCAGGTAATGTAAGCCCTTTAAATGTATTCTTTTTCTAATTTATATGCTTCCACTGTCGTATATTTGTCTATTATTTCAAGTTTTAATTTATATATTCTGACACTCAGTTGTTATCTGAATACAGGTTAAGAATTGTCAAATCTCTGGTGATTTGAATGTTTTCTCATTATGTAGTGACTTTCTTTAAACATAAGAACATAACAGATATATTGGAGTTTTTTGGGGGCAGGGGGTTTGAAACAAGGTCTCACTCTCACCCTGGCTGGAGTGCAGTGGTGTGATCTTGGCTCATTGCAGCCTCAACCTCCTGGGCTCAGCCTCTCAAGTAGCTGGGATTACAGGCATGTACCACCACATCCAGCTAAATTTTTTAGCATCTTTTGTAGAAATGGGGTTTTGCCATGTTGCCCAGGCTGATCTTGAACTTGTGAGCTCAAGCAATCTGCCCACCTTGGCCTCCCAAAGTGCTGGAATTATAAGCATGAGCCACTATGGCCCACCACAGATTTATTGAGATATAATTTACATACCATAATATTTCACCCATTTAAAATGTACAATTTGGCGTTGTGTATTTGCAAAGTTGTATGACCATCACCACAATAAATTTTAGAATATTATCACCTTCAAAAGAAAACTTTTAGCTATGACCTCTGCTATGGTCTGTATGTTTGTGTACCCTCAAAATTCATAAGTTGAAATTCTAACTCCTAAGGTGATGGTATTAGGATATGGGGCCTTTGGGAAGTGATTAGGTCAAGAGGGCATAGCCCTCATGAATGAGCTCCGTGCTCTTATGAAAATGGCCCCAGACAGATCACTCACCCCTTTTCCCTTGTGAGGACACAATGAAAAGACCGTCATCTGTGAGCTAGAAAGTGGGTTCTCACTCAAATTTCATCATGCCAGTGCCTTCATCTTAGACTTCCCAGCCTCCAGAACTTTAAGAAATCCTAAGATACTCAGTCCATGGTACATTTGTTACGACAACTGGAACAGACTAAGATAACTCCCAACCCTTCTATTCTCCCCAGCACTAGGCAACCATGAATATACTTTCTATGTCTATAGATTTACCTATTCTGGACATTTCATATAAATGGAGTCATACAATGATCATACAGTATATGATCTGGTCTGGTTTGAATATGTATTAGCTCATTTTCACACTGCCATGAAGAAATAATCTGAGACTCAGTAACTTGTAAGGAAAAGAGGTGTAATTGCCTCGCAGTTCCACAGGCTGTACAGGAGACATGGCTTGGGAGGCCTCAGGAAACTTACAATCATGGATGAAGGCAAAGGGGAAACAGGCTCATTTTACATGGCCAGAGCAGGAGTGGGGAACGGTGCCACACATATTTAACCAGATTTCATGAGAACCCTATCATGAGAACAGCACCAAAGGGAAATCTGCCCCCATGATCCAATCACCTCCTATCAGGTCCCCACCTCCAACACAGGATTACAATTTGACATGCAATTTGGGCAGGGCCACAGACCCAAACCATGTCAGAATGTGTCCCCTAACATTCATGTGTTGGAAACTTGATCCCCAGTGAGGTGGTTCTGGGAGGTAGGGCCTAATGGGAGGTCAGTGGATTATGGGGGCACCACCCTCATGAATGGATCAATGCTATCATTGTGAGAGTGGATCTGTTATCACAAGAGTGAGTTCCTTTCAAAAGAACAAGTTTGGCTCCCTCTTACTTTCTCTATTGTCCTCTCTTTGCCCTTTTGCCATGGAATGATGCAGCAAGAAGGCCCTCAGTAGATATCAGCTTCTTGATTTTGGACTTCCCAGGCTCCAAAATCAAGGAGTGAGGAAATTTATTGTGAGGAAATAAATTTCTATTCATTGTAAGTTTCCCAGTATAGCATTCTGTCATAGCAGCACAAAAGGGACTAAGCCATGGTCTTTGTGATTGGCTTGTTTCACTTGCCATAATGCTTTCATGAGGTTTATCTATGTTATAGAATATATTAGTGCTTCATTTCTTTTGAAAACACTCCTTTTTAAAAAAAAAAAAGTCTCAAATGTGATAGTACTTTTTTTTATTGTGGTAAAAAACACAACATAAAATTTACCATGTTAATCATTGTTTTTGTTTTGTGCTGCTATAACAGAATACCACAGATGGTAATTTATAAGGGTGGAAAATTTATTGCCTTATAGTTCTGGAGGCAGGGAAGTTCAAGATCAAGGGGCCAACATCTGATGAGGGCCTTCTTGCAGCGTCATCCTATGATGGAATGTGGAAGGGTAAGAGAGAGCAAGAGGAGACTGAGCTCACTCTTTTGTAATGGCACCAGTTGCACCCACAAGGGTGAAGCCCTCATGGCTTAATCACCTCTTAAAAGTCCTGCCTCCTTAAACTCTTAACACTGGCAATTAAATTTCAATGTGAGTTTTGGAGGGGGTAAACATTCAAACCATAGCATTCCACCCCTGCCTCCCCAAAACTTTTGTTCTTTTCACATACAAAATACATACATCCTATCCCAATATCCCCAAAAGCCTTAAATGATTTCAAAATCAACTTTAAATTCCAAAACCAAGTGTCATCTAAATCAGATATGGGTGAGACTCAAAGCACTATTCATACTAAGGCAAATTTCCAGTTCTGAGCCTGTGAAATTAAATTATGTGCTTCTGAAATACAATGGCGAGACAGTCATAGGATAGATATTTGCATTCCAAATGGGAGACACAGAAAAAAAGAGAGGAGATCCTAAGCAAGTCCACTCTCTGGCTTTCCTGGGCTCAGTCCACAGAGACGCTCTCATAGGTTGAAATCTTGTGCCTGCAGCTCTCCCAAGCTGGTGTCACACACTGGTAGCTCTACAAGAACTGTTCTGGGGTCTTGGGAATGGCCCTGCCCCCACAGCTCCTCTAGAACTAGTGGGGAATCTCTGCAGTGTCTCTGAACCCATAGTTCTACTGGGCATTGCCCTAGTAGGGTCTCTCTACAGTGGTTTCACCCCTGTAACAAGTCTCTGCCCCAGGCTGTTCATGACATCCTTTGAAATCTAGGGCTACATTTAAGATCAGGACATCTGCAGTTAATTTTATTTTGTTCCTTTCCAATTTCTTGCTTAATTACTTTTACTAGGACCTCTAGTACTATGTTGAATAGATGTGAGAGTGGGCTTGTTCCTATTTTGGAGGAAAAGCTTTTAGTTTTTCACCATTGAGCATGATATTAGCTATGGACTTTTTATATATGGCCTTTTATGTTGAGGTAATTTCCTTCTAGGTATTTTTAGTTTTTTGAGTGCTTTTATTTTTTAAAAAAAATCATGAAAGGGTGTTAAATATTGTCAAATGCTTTTTCTGTGTAAACTGAGATAATCGTGTGGTTGTTTTTCATTCTGTTAATGTGGTTTATTGCATTCGTTCATCTTCATATACTAAACTATCCTTGCATTTCTTGTATAAATCCCACTTGGTCATGGTGTATAATTTTTTTTTTTTTTACTGTGCTGTTGAATTTGGTTTGGTAGTATTTTTTAAAGGAATTTTGCATCAATTCCTCAATAAATCCTGATCACGGAATACATTAGGGATACTGAGCTGTAGTATCACAGGCGGAAGCTGAAGAGGAAAGAGGCATGTGTTACATGGACAGAGCAGAAGGAAGAGAGCGAAGGGGGAGGTGCTACACACTTTTAAACAACCAGATCTTTTGAGCTCACAATCATGAGAAAAGCAAGGGGGACATCACCCCCGTGATCCAATCACCTTCCATTAGGTCCCTCCTCCAATGTTAGAGATTACAGTTTGACACGAGATTTGGGCATGTACACAAATCCAAACCATATCATTCTATTTCTATTATTTTTAATGGTTATTTTTGAGACAGAGTTTCACTCTAGTCTCCCAGGCTGGAGTGCAATGGCACAATCTTGGCTTACCGCAACCTCTGCCTCCCAGGTTCAAATGATTCTCCTGTCTCAGCCTCCTGAGTAGCTGGGATTACAGGCATGTGCCACCATGCCCAGCTAATTTTGTATTTTAGTAGAGATGGATTTCTCCATGTTGATCAGGCAGGTCTTGAACTCACAACTTCAAGTGATCCACCCGCCTCAGCCTCCCAAAGCACTTGAATTACAGGCATGAGCCACCGAATAGTCATTATTTTTAATATCTTAATTAATTAAAGAGACAGGGTCTTGCTCTGATGCTCAGGCTGCAGTACAGTGGCCCTATCATAGCTCACTGCAGCCTCAAACTCCTGGGCTCAAGTGATCCTCCTGCCTCAGGCTCCCAAGTAGCTAGAACTGCAGGTGCACACCATCACACTCAGCTTATTTTTAAAATTTTTGTGAGATGGGGGTCTCATCATGTTGCCCAGGCTGGTCTTGAACTCCTGGTGTCAAGTGATCCACCCACCTTGGCCTCCCAAAGTGCCGGGATTACAGGTATGAGCCATCACACCTAGTTTATTAATATTTTGTTATTTTTAATACTATTATTTCATTTTTGTTGGTGAAGGGGACAGAGTCTTGCATTGTCACCCAGGCTGGAAAACAGTGGCACAATCTTGTCTCACTGCAACTGTGCTTCTTGGGTTCAAGCAATTCTTGTCTCAGCTAATCACAAGGCCAGGCATGGTGGCTCACACCTGTAATCCCAGCACTTTGGGGGGCCGAGGCGGATGGATCACAAGGTCAGGAGATCAAGACCAGCCTGACCAACATGATGAAACCCCGTCTCTACTGAAAATACAAAAATTAGCTGGGCGTTGTGGCGCCTGCCTGTAATCCCAGCTACTTGGGAGGCTGAGGCAGGAGAATTGCTTAAACCTGGGAGGCGGAGGTTGCAGTGAGCCGAGATCGTGCCACTGCACTGCAGCCTTGGCAACAGAGCAAGACTGTCTCAAAAAAAAAAAAAAATATATATATATATATATATATTTTTTTTTTTTGACAAGCTAAATTAGCTTAAAGTATATTTAAAGACTCTAAGGTTAATTTCTTTATTGTTCCTACAAAGAAATAAACAACTTTAGAATGCTTTAGCATCAATCACTCCTGTATGGGTTAGCTATTGCTGCAGGCAAACTATTCTAAAATTTAGTGGTATGAAACAATAGCTGGGGGTAACTCATCATGAATCTAAGGGTCGGCTGGATAGTGCTGCCTCTGCCTCCCCAGCTGGGCTCAGTTATGTGTCTGCAGCCAGGTGATGGATCAGCTGTGACTGGCTGGCTTATGATGGCCTTGGCTCTTTTTTTTCTAGCAGCCTAGCTAGCTCAGGCATGCCTTCCTGGTGGCAGGAGTTCAAGAGAGCAGAAGGGTGCAAGCCCTTTCTAGGCTTCCACTCCAAACCAGCACACGGCAACTTTTATCACATCCTATAGGCCAGAGTCACAAGGCCAGCTTAGGTGTGGAGAAATAGACGCCAGCTCCTGATTTCAGGCGCTATAACATCACATTGCAAAGAGTGTGGACACAGACAGGGATGAAGAATTGAGTCAGTCTTTGCAATCAGTATGGCAGAATCACCCTCCCTCTGAAGTATCAGTTTTATTTTATTGACATTGTCATTATTTTATATAATCAGTATTTTTTTAGACTTGCCCATATGTTTTTTACCATGCCTTCTTGCATTCCAGAAGACCTTCTTACTGAAGCCAGTAAAATATAAGCTCACAGGGGCCTTGTTTCTGGAATAACTTTTTTTTTTTCCTGAAGGAATCTTTTTCGAAGTTAGTCTGGTGAGGATCCGTAGGTGGTAAATTGTCAGTTTCTGTTAACTGATGTCTTCATTTTTGCATCAGTTCCTGATGTGTATTTTCACTGGATGTTGAGTTCTAGGCTGCTGTTATTTTTCTCTCATCTCTTTAAGGACAGTGTCCTATGTTGGCCTTAGTTTCTCATGGTTTTGTAATCATTAATTGTGAGCTTACATTTTACTAACATTAGTTTGTAGGGATTCTGGAAGGCCTATGTTTTGGGGTGTTTCTCTGAAGAAGAATAAAATAAATTTATTTTTTGAATTGAGATTTCCTGGACCAAGCAGGAAATATTACCTCAAATGCCAAGCCCTCTTTGGGACAGGTCTGTGGTATTTGACTCACTAAGGGAAGATCACCCCATTCCCAACTCCCATCACCAAGTATAGGGTGTTTAGAGAGCCACGTGTATGTCCCTGTGGGCCCCCATTTTTAGTGGCTAGATGCATTTTTTACCACCTGTTTCACTAAGGGTCTCAATCCTCTGTGGTGTCCTGGATCCAAATCGCTGCCCTGCTCACGCCAAGTCCTGGTCTCCTGGCGTAAGTGGCACTTGAGTCCCAAAGTCCCAGGGAGTTGGGAGCACCATGCAAGGCAGGAATTTTCTGGTGTCTCTGGTCCCTAGAAATGAAGTATTTTATTAAATGAATTATTTTTCAAGATAATGAAATAATCATTGTCACAATTTATTCATATGGGTCTAGAAAGAAGGGACCCGAGGCTCTTCTCTCCTTCCTCCCTTTCTTCCTCTTACCTTTTTTCCTTCCCTCCCTCCCTCCCTCCTTCCTTCCTTCCATCCTTCCTTCCTTCCTTTTCCTTGTTTTTCTTTTCTTTCTAGCACATCTGCTTTATCTTTGTCTATACATGTTTTCCTTTTGCTGAACTATTTGCGACAGGATTGCCAACATCGTGGCATTTTACCACTCATGTCCTGTATCTTGTAAGAATATGTATCAGCATGTGTATTTTATTATTATTTTTTTTTGAGACAGAGCTTCATTTTGTTTTCCAGGCTGGAGTGCTGTGTCGTGATCTTGGCTCACTGCAGCCTCAACCTCCCAGGCTCGGGTGATTCTCCCAACCTCAGCCTCCCAGGTAGCTGGGACTATAGGTGCACACCACCATGCCCAGCTCATTTTTTTGTGTTTTTCTAGAGACAGGGTTTTGCCATGTTGCCCAGGCTGGTCTCAAACTCTTGGGCTCAAGTGATTGCCTGTTTCAACCTCCCAAAGTACTGGGATTACAGACCTGAGCCACTGCGCCCAGCTGTTTTATTTATTTTTGGAGACAAGGTCTCTGCTCTGTCGCCTAGGCTGGAGTGCAACAGCATGATCACAGCTCACTGTAACCTTGAACTCATGGGCTCAAGCGATTCTCCCACCTCAGCTTCCCAACTATCTGGGATTACAGGTACACACTACCACATCCAGCTAATTATTTTATTTTTTTTGTAGAGATAGAGTCTTGCTATGTTACCCAGGCTGGTCTCAAACTCCTGGGCTCAAGCCATCCTCCCTCCTCATCCTCCCAAATTATAGGATTATAGCATATGTCTTCTATGAGCAAGTACATTCTCCAACATAATTACAATGCTGTTATTCAACCCTAACAATCTAACTCTGATGAAAGATTACTATCTAACATACAGTTAGTTTAAATTTATCCACAGTTATCCACAAATGTCATGTACAGCTCTCTGTCCAGTTTCCAGTCAGTCAGGACACACTGTATTTATTTGTCCTGCCCCTTTAGTTTCCTTCAATATAGAATGGTCTTTCCACCTTATTTTGTCTTTCGTGACATTAATATTTTGAGAAGTCCAGACCAGTTTGTTTTGTAGAATGTCCTACCATCTGCATTTTCTATTTCTTCATGATTAGATCCAGTGTAAGCAATTTTGACAAGAAATCTACATAGACATGGGATTTTTATTAAATGACATGAGGAGGGCTGGGCTTGGTGGTTCTCATCTGTAGTTTCAGATATTCAGGAGGCTGAAGCAAGAGGATTACTTGACCCTGGGAGTTCAAGGTGATAGTAAACTAGGATCACACCACTGCCCTCCAGCCTGGGTGACAGAGTGAGACCCTGTTTTTTTAAAAAAAAGTTTATATCACATCAAGAGACTCAAGATGCCAATTTGCCTTATTCCTAATGGTAAATTTGATTACTTTGTTCACATGTCCAAATTCTCTAGTTGTAACTTCTCCCTTTGTACTTAATAAAATAATCTATGAATATCTTGGCTCCTAACAACTTTTCACCTGGTGTTTTTGGTCTCCATTGATGATACTTGCCTGAATCAATTATTAAATTCGTGCTTACAAAGTGCTTTTTTTATAATTCTGTTATTCCTCCCACATCTAGCACTGGCATTCTTATGAAAAGAAGAGCTTTCTGTCCATCTCCACTTTTCACTTTGTTGTTGTTGTTGTTTGTTTGTTTGGTTTGGTTTGGTATTGTGAAAGGAAAATATCTTGGGCCCCCAAAATCACTAAGGAAAACTCAAGCTGGAAATTGCTTAGGGCAAACCTGCCTCCCATTCTATTCGAAGTTATCCCTCTGCTCAAGGAGATAGATTCATATCTGATTGCCTCCTTTGGAAAGGCTAATCAGAAACTGCAAAGAATGCAACAGTTTGTGTATCACCTATCTGTGACTTGAAACCTCCCTCCTAGCTTCCAGTCTTCTTGCCTTTTTGTCCCACCTTTCCAGTCCTGATCAATGTACTTCTCTCATATATTGATTGATATCTCATGTCTTCCTAAAATGTGTAAAACCAAGCTGTGCCCCATCAACTTGGGCACATGTCGTCAGGACTTCCTGAGGCTGTGTCACGGGTGTGTCCTCAATCTTGGCAAAATAAACTTTCTAAATTAACTGAGACCTGTCACAGATTTTCTAGGTTCACAGTATCACTATGAATCTTTGGATTCCTTTTAAAGAAGGTTTTGAGGGTTAACATTCCTAACATGTATAGATCTTCAGTATATGCTTGATGAATTTTTATATGTCTATAAACCCAGATAACCACCAACAGTTCTTGGTGAAGATACAGACCTTTTTCTTTCTGCTGGAAGGCTCCTCCATGCCCTTCCCTTCCCAGTTAATCCAGCCCACCCCCCCCCCCCCCACCTCATCGTCCCAGTGCCTTACCTCTCCATCCCCCTGGGCAATCACTGGTTTGGCTTCTATCTCCTCTACTGGTTTTATCTGTTTAAATATTATTTAAATAAGATCCTATAGTATATACCCCTTTGTATCTGGCTTCCTTACCCTACATTTTGTATGATTCAACCATACTGTATATATCAGTTGTTCTTTTTCACGGATGATGTGGTATTACACTGTATGAATATACTACAGTTTGTTCATTCTTTCTACTGTTGATGGATAATTGAATTGTTTCCAGTTTGGGGGCTCTTATGAATATAAGTGCTATGAACATTCCTAGTAAACATATGCATTTTTCTTGGGTACCTATACCTAGGAGTAGAATTCCTGGGTTTTATACACACACACACACACACACACACACACACACACACACACACACACACACAGACAGACAGACCATGGAATAAAAGGAGCGAAATAATGGCATTCACTGCAACCTGAATGGAGGTGGGGACCATTATTCTAAATGAAGTAACTCAGGAACAGAAAACCAAACATTGTATGTTCTCACTTATAAGCGGGAGCTAAGCAATAAGTATGCAAAAGTGTAAGAATGATACAATGGACTTAGAGGACTCAGGGGGAAAGAGTGGGAAGGAGGTGATGGATAAAAGACTACACACTGAGTAGAGTGTACACTGCTTGGGTGATGGGTGCACCAGAACCTCAGAAGTCACCACTAAAATACTTATCCCTATAATCAAACACCACCTCTTCCTTCCAAAATTTGAAATAAAAATAAATAAAATTTTCATTTTTCTGAGTATTACTAATGTTGATCATTTTTTCAAGTGTTTATTGGATATTTGGTTATATTCTCTTTAAAAGTGACTCTTTTATCCATTTAAAAAATTTGGTGTTTTAAGTTCCTTTGCGGAAGTTCTTTATCTGTATTCTTAATGCAGGTCCTCTGGTAGCTGTCTGCATCGGGAACATTGTCTCCCAGCACTCGGCACTGGTGAGACGGGAAGTGGCAGACCTTCGTGCTGGCTCCTCTGTCGCCGCCTCTGGGCGCCTCCCTGCTTCCGATGCAATGCGATGGAGGTTTCAGGCTCACTTTGTTCTTTCCTTGCACCAAATCTGATATCAGCCAAGGATTCTTGGTTCCTTTTAGTGAGGAATGACTACTTGTTTTTAAACCTCTGGGGGTTGCTGTTATGTTTTTATGAGCTGATTTATGATGTTTTAATCCAGCATTTCCATTTTAAAGTGTGGGAATTGTAGGGAATACCCACTTTATCCAGTGCTGACATGATAGCGTCTGTGAGTGCTTCTTAGCCTTATTTTGCTGCTCATGTAGAATTGGACTCCTTCCAACTTAAAAAAATGTGAGGAAAGTCACACACTACTGGTGGGAAGATAAAAATGCTACTGCCACTTTGGAAAATAGTTTGGTAGTTTCTTATAAAGACACCCATTGACCCAGCAATCTAACTCCTGGATGTTTGCCCAAGAGAAATGAACACATATGTTCACGAAAAGGCTTCTTCAGGCATGTTCCTAGCAATGCTCTTCACAACTGGAAACAGCCCAAATGTCCATTAGCAGTCTAATAGCAAAACAAATTACAGTGTATTCACACAATGGACTACTCAACAATAAAACAAATGAGCTCATTGCAAAACATGTTGAGTGAAAGAAGTCAAAACACTACAGTATGTATTACATTATTTCATTTATATGAAACTCTACATCTATAGTGACAGAAAGTAGAAGGAAGAGTCACTGCTACTTAGAGGGGGCTACTTGGGAAGGGGTAAAACAAACTTTCTAGGGCGATGACAATGTTACTTATCTTGATTGGGGGGTGCATACAACTGTGTATCTGTTGGTCAAAATTGTACAGTTAAGATTTACATATGCAATGTATATAAAATGTTCCTAAAATGTGTATAAATATGCAAGAATGTGTGTTTAAATTGTGTCTCCAAGTGTTAAACAAATTAAAAAGGAAGGACAGAAATATTAACTGCCTAGCAAAAGCTTGAAGTTGGCTGAGTTGATCAAGTTAATTTAACTCCAGGGGACCCTTTGGCAAAAGGGGAAATAGGAGTTCTCTGCAGTGTTACTGGGTTTCAGGGCTGTTGTCCAGGGACTCAGCTTTGGTTTTAACCTTTTTTACGGGTTTATTTGCTTCAAGAACTTTCCTGTAGTTCCCTTCACCCTCACCAGGTGGCAGTGCCATATCAGTTAGGGGCCTGAGAAAGGTCAGCTCCCAGGAGATCCTGTTGCTCTCTGGAGCACCGGAGCGTGGGTGCCTCTGTGTCATCATCAGTCGCCTTTGAGCAGACTGAATGACTCATAATCATTCATCAGTCTTAGCTGGACATTTTTTAAATCTGTTTCCAAAAATTATATCTAGGGCACATGTGTTCCACCATTGCGGGTATTCGAGAGACTGTGCCTGGGGCCCCATGGAAAACTGGATGGAGGAGGAGCTCCCAAATCCAATATGTAAACTTCTCCCGAAATGGAAGACGTGTGTGCAGCATGATTCCCTGTGGAGGGGTTTGGAAACATGGAGATGATTTCCCTCCACAGAGATGTACCTCTACGACTTTCGGTTTTACTGGGGGGCCCTGGGTTTCATTGATGATTATTCACATGTATTGAGCATTTGCCATGCACCAGCACTATTTTAATTGTTGAACATAGGTGATGTCATTTCTACTCTAGGAGGTAGGGACTATGAATACCCATTTTTTCAGGAGAAGAAACAGATACCAAAGGGCATTGTGACATCCCAGTGCTTGTGAGAAGGCAGCTGGCTAGACCAGGCAGTCCAGTCTACAACCCAGGCAGGGCACCTGGGACACTCCTAGCCTAGCAGCTAAGCAGATAGGAGAGGGAATTTGGCAAACATTTCCATTACAGTATTTTGCTCTTCATCTCTTTAAAATCTTGGGTGGATTCCCCAGCTCAGTGTTTGTCTCTTTTATTACATATTGTGTACTTGCTGACATTGGAGCCGGCACTTCCAGCATACCTGCTTCAAAGCAAACTGTAAGGAGGTCAGTCTCTTTGGAGGCCGGGACAGCAACAACAATGACAAGAAAAGGATTCTATTTTTTTTTTTTTTTTTTTTTTTTTGAGACGGAGTTTCGCTCTTGTTACCCATGCTGGAGTGCAGTGGCACAATCTCAGCTCACCGCAACCTCTGCCTCCTGGGTTCGGACAATTCTCCTGCCTCAGCCTCCTGAGTAGCTGGGATTACAGGCATGCACCACCATGCCCAGCTAATGGTTTTGTATTTTTAGTAGAGACGGGGTTTCACCATGTTGACCAGGATGGTCTCGATCTCTTGACCTTATGATCCACCCACCTCGGCCTCCCAAAGTGCTGGGATTACAGGCTTAAGCCACCGTGCCTGGCCAAGGATTCTATTTTATCATCGTTACTTAGCACTTCTTTGTACCCTGGTCTTTTTAATGCTAATATAGGATGCCCTAAATATACCTAGATATACATGTCTGTATGTGTATATACATACATATGTATATGTATATATGTATTTAAGGGAATAGAGTTGCAGAAATGTTCCTCCATTCCCTCTTGCTTGTTGCGTGGTAGTGGATACATAACTGGTACAGTACTCAGTACAGTGAGCTGAATGGCCTGTTGAATTCTTGGTAAAATGTACCTGAAGTTACGTTTAGCTCTCTAATTAGTTTGCCTCATTATGTGGGATGTCCTGTTCCCTGCCTAATTGTTTTTGAAAGACACTTTCCTGAGGGATGACTCAGGTCACATCCTGAGCCTCTGGTTTTATTTTCTGGAAGCACACCTTTGTCCAGAGTTTCTTATAAGGACTCCAAATTTTAGTCTTTTCATTTTAGTTTTAGTTTTACGCATACACACCAGACTTCTTACATTTTATTTTTTTCCCTTTCTTTTTTTTCTCTTTTCTTTCTTTCTTTCTTTTTTTTTTTTTTTTTTTTTTGAGATAGAGTCTCACTTTGTTGCCCAGGCTGGGGTATGGTGTCATGATCTCAGCTCACTGGCATCTCCACCTCCTGGGCTCAACCAATTCTCACGCCTCAGGTTCCTGACTAGCTGGCACTATAGGTGGGCACCACCACATCTGCCTAATGTTTGTAATTTTAATGGGGAGTTAAGGGGAGTCTTGCCATGTTGGCCAGGCTGTAGGCTGGTCTTGAACTCCTGAGCTCAAGTGATCTGCCCACCTTGGCCTGACAAATGCTGAGATCACAGGCATGAGCCACCACACCCGGTCTGTTTTTTTTCAATACACACACTTGCTCAGCTCAGGGCAAGCTGCTCCCAGCTGGAACCTCTTGCTGCTTTGTGATGCTGCAGCCTTTAGTCTGAGCTGGGACAGGACCAGCAGCTGGCACATGGACCAGTTACCCAGTTTCCCATCGTGAGAAGTATGGAAAGTGGTTGCAAGGGAAACTACCAGAGGCCTCAGGATGGGGAAGGCAGAGCAGGACCTGCAGTGGGGAGATGGCATGGAACCCCGCTTGTCAGAGCAGAAGAAGGAACATCTCATGGAAGTGTCCTGGGGAAGAGGACAAGGAAATCTCTGGGACCCCCAAAGTGAGAGGGTTTGAATGGAAACTCATTAGGCTGAACAAAGAGAGGCGATTGTGGAAAAGTAACTAAATCATGTGGCGAGGCTAAAGAAAGGTAAGGCTTATTTTAGCGAGGTCTATTTGTAGGAATTCTCTTGGCTATGACTCCCCTTCAAAGAGCATTTCTTTTTCCTGGTACAGGGAGGGCATCTTTCACATGGGAGTTTTTATTTTTTGTTTTCAGGAATAAGTAGGGAGTGACTTTCCTGCATCTGCTGTTTCTCAAGATGCCTTTAGCTTGAGGTAATCCTTATGTTACACTTCATTTTCCTCTTTTTAAACACTTTTATTTTTGAGACAGGTCTTGCTCTGTTGCCCAGGCTGGAGTGCAGTGGTGCAATTATAGCTCATTGCAGCTTAGAACTCTGGGGCTCAAGTGATTCTCCCACCACAGCCTCCTGGGTAGCTGGGACTACAAGCACATACCACTAGACCTAGCTATTTTTTGAAAAAAATTTAAACATCTCGCTATGTTGCCCAAACTGCTCTCAAATTCCTGGCCTCAAGCAATCTCCCTGCCTTGACCTCCCCAAGTGCTGGGATTATAGGCGTGAGTCACTGCACCTGGCCCTCCTTTGAAACATCCCCCATGACGTTTCATTGTCCAGAAGCTCAGTTGGTAGACTGTCTCCTATCTCAGTGGACCAGTTTCTTAGTTTTTTTTTTTTTTTGGAAGAAGTCTCACTCTGTCTGTCGCCCAGGATGGAGTGCAGTGACACAATCTTGGCTCACTGCAACCTCTGTCTTCCACGTTCAAGCGATTCTCCTGCCTCAGCCTCCCAAGTAGCTGGGATTACAGCCACACACCACCATGCCTGGCTAATTTTTAAATTTTTTATAGAAATGGGGTTTCACCATGTTGACCAGGCTAGTCTCGAACTCCTAGCCTCAAGTGATACGCCTGCCTCGGCCTCCCAAAATGCTGGGATTACAGACATGAGCCACTGTGCCTGGCCCAGTTTCTTAGTTTTGAGAATAGATCAGTTCCGTGAAATATGTGTGTCTTATTCCAGGAAGCAGTGATGCAGGTGGCAGTAGGTGTCCATTTAAATGAGGTTTCCATATGGTGCCAGCAGTCAGGTGCTCAATGAGGAGCATTTCTCTGGAAACAAAAGAAAAAACAGAATGGATATTATGATTAGAATAAGGCCCCAGGAAAAAGAATTTCTCTCTCTGACATTTTCCTATCCCTCTTTCACCTCCCCAAGGCAGGACTCTAATCTGATTGTGGATCTAAGACTTTCATTTCAAAGAGGGTCCTGCCTCACTCACCCTGGAGGAAGGAGTACTGCACAGAGATGGCAAGGGGAATCTGGATGGACGGGCATTGCAGGGTTTCCCACTTGGTCTACTAGCATTTGATCATGCTTTTTTTGTCCAGTTACATTTCTGCATAGTTGTCCGGGCTTCAGTCATGCCTATCCAACGAAGGTTTTATAAAAGGCCCAAGAGGACAGGGTAGGAGATGTTCCAGGCAGCTGACCCAAGGAGGCTCACAAGAAGGTGAACAAAAACTCATTCCTGTGCCCAGAGGGTGGACTACTCCAACTGCACAGGGCCCTTCCAGACCTCACCCTGTGTGTCTCATCATCTGGCTGTTTACTTGTGCCTTTTAAAATGTGCTTTGTAATAAACTGGTAAACAGAAGTGTGTCTACGAGTTCTGCAAGCTGCTCCAGCAAATTATGATAATAAAACTTAAAAACGAACCCTCTTTGGGTTTTATTATCTTAATTTGCTGGCGCAGCTCACAGGACTCAGGGAAATACATGAAGCTGGTTAGTCAGAAGTTCCTGAGGCCTGGACTTGTGGCTGGTTAGAAGGAGAGGAGGGCATTGTGGGGTGAGTTCTCACCTTGCGGTTTCTTAGACTATCTCTGAGTAGACAGCATCAGAATTGAATTGAATTGAATTGCATTATAGGTCACTCAGCTGGTATTTGCTGCACAATTCATTGCTTGCTTGGCAAGTGGGGAGAAATCCACATGCATTTGGTCATAGAAGTCTTCTGTGTTGGTTGTTGTTGAGGGAGAGAACAGGGTAAAGCAAACTGGGTTTTGTTTTTTCCAGAGTTTCACAAAGATTAGTAATTGGAAGCCTAGTCTCTGAGTTCAGAAGGCAGCCAGTCAAGGTTTCTAGAGTTGAGCTCAGAGCATCCTCAGATGATGGAATGAAGATGGCAGTTGTAGTTTGATGTACCTCCTGGTTTGCAGTTGGAATGTCTTCAGTTACGGCACTGGACCTTCCAGTAAACTTTCTTAGTGGCTCAGTCAACAGCAGGCATGAAGCTTGTCCATACAGGATTTATTGTGGCGATTTCTTTGAAGTTTACATCAAGTGGTCAAGTTTAGTTTGTTAGGGTTTCAGGAAAAGGGAAGGTTTACTTTTTAATGATTCTAAATCAGAAGGGTGGGAGAAAAATTGGAAATGTTAGTTATTGACAAAATGTATAAAACAGCAGGAGCTAGTTTAAAAGAGGAAGACGCTCAATGTTGGTGAATACAGTACTGTTCAACGCCTCCTCAGAGGTTACAGCTTTAATTGAAACAGAACTGTCTCCCTACAATCACCTCAATTTTCATCAGAGATCACCTGAGCTGCTTGGGTCTTCCAGGAAGTAGCCTTCTTTATTCATCTGGAAGGGAGGGGACTCTGTGGGCAAGGAGCCAGGCTGGTCTTGTCAGGGGGCTTTCTGATTCCATGAAGTCACCTCTAGTTCCTTAAGCCTGTCTGGTCGTATCTGAAAATAGGACATTCCAGTCAAAGCCTTGGCAATATAATTAATGTTTTCAAATTGCGTCTTGTTATAGAAAAAGTAGATTCTTGTTGAACCTGTGAAAACAGCTATATTGCCGTGAAAATAAGAATACTCAAAGTTTCCAGAATTCTGGAGGAATCAGGTAGGCAGAAAAGGAAAAACGTCTCAACTTTATTTACAAAGGTATAATTTACCAGACTGCTGTAAGCTATAGATAGCTTAAGAAAAAAAGGGTTTCCTTAAATATGGTAAAGAAAACATTAAAGAATCACCAGTGTTTTAAACAGTTATACAAACTACGGTCATCTTCTTTGGTTCATTTAGTTCCATGTAATTCATTCTCGTTCTGCTCTATGCTAGATTAGCAGTTTTCTGAATCCATCCATTTTTTCCCTTCATTAGAGCTGTGGAAATTCTTACCATGTTCAATGGTATGATCTGAACATTGTGAGTGGCCTGTATGATTGCACAGTGCTTGTCAAAGTCTTTCCATGAATCTATTTGAAGATGAAACACTTTTGTCTGTAGCTGATTGTAAGAGCTTTTGGGAAATCATCAGAGTACAGCCACCACCTGTGATAGATAAAACAAACTAACAAAAACAACAACCCTCTAAAATAGCCATGATTGAGGATATGGTGAGAGTTTACTGTAATAGAGTTGACAAGAAAATTTTATTATTTCTGTGCAATGCAACACCTTAAGATACCTAGAATTATGACTGATTATATGGACACTAAGGGCATTGATAAATTCCTAGGGATTTCACATACAGGCATACATCATTTTTCTTGCACTTTTATTCTTTATTACATTTTGCAGATATTGTGTTTCTTACAAATGGAAGGTTTGTGGCCACCCTGCATGGGCATGATTTATCCATCAGCGTGTGCTCACTTCATGTCTCTGTGTCACACCTTGGTAATTCTCACAATATTTTAAACTTTGTCACAGTTGTTGTATCTGTTATGGTGATGTGTGATCAGTGATTTTTAATGCTACCATTGCAGCTGTTTGGGGGCACCATGAACTACCTACCATTAATATGGCGAACTTAATTGACAAATGTGTGTTCTGACTGTTTCTCTGACCAGATGCTCCCCTACCCACCTTTCTCGGGCCTCCCTATTTCCCTGAGACACAACAATATTGAAATTAGGCCAATTAATAATCCTATCATGGCCTGTAAGTGTTCAAGTGAAAGGAAGGGTCACATGTTTCTCACTTTAAATCAAAAGCTAGAACTGATTAAGCTTAGTAAGGAAGGCATGTCCAAAGCTGAGACAAGCTGAAAGCTAGCCTTGTTGCACAAATAGTTAGCGAACTTGTGAATGCAAAGGAAAAGTTTTTGAAGAAAATTGAATGTGCTACTCTAGTGAACATATAAATGGTAACAAAGCAGCGCAGCCTTATTGCTGGCAAGGAGAAAGTTTGAGTGATCTGGATGGAAGATGAAACCAGCCACAATATTCCCTTAAGCCAAAGCCTAATCCAGAGCAAGCCTTCTACGAAGGCTTAGAGTGGTAAGGAAGCTGTAGAAGAAAAGTTTGAAACTACCAGAGGTTGGTTCATGAGGATTAAGGAAAGAAACCAGCCCCATCACATAAATTAAATGCAAGGTGAAAGCAGCCAGTGCTGACAGAGAAAACACAAGTTATCCAGGATATCTAAGATCATTGATGAAGGTGGCCACACTCAACAACAGATTTTCAATGTAGACAAAACAGCTTTTTCTTTTTCTGTTTTTGTTTTGTTTTGTTTTGTTTTGTTTTTTTTTTTTTTTTTTTGAGACAGAGTCTCACTCTGTCCCCAGGCTGGAGCAAAGTAGTGTGATCTCAGCTCACTGTAACCTCCGCCTCCCAGGTTCAAGCAATTCTCCTGTCTCAGCCTCCTGAGTAGCTGGGACTATAGGTGTGTGCCACCACTCCTGGCTAATTTTTGTATTTTTACTAAAAATGGGGTTTCACCATATTGGCCAGGACGGTCTTGATCTCTTGACCTTGTGATCTGCCCCCCTTGGCCTCTCAAAGTGCTGGGATTACAGGTGTGAGCCACTGTGCCTGGCCCAAAACAGCTTTTTTTTTTGGAAGAAGATGCCATCTAGGACTTTCATAGCTAGAGATAAGTCAATGTGTGGCTTCAAAACTTCAAGGGACAGGCCGACTCTCTTGTTAGAGCTAATGCAGCTGGTGACTTTAAATTGAAGCCAGTGTTCATTTATCATTTTTAAAATCCTAGGGTCCTTAAGCATTGTGTTAAATCTACTCTGCCTGTGCACTGTAAATGGAGCAACAAAGCCTGAATGACACCACATCTGTTTATAGCATGGTTTACTAAGTATTTTAAGCCCAGGGCTGAGACCTACTGCTCAGAAAAAAGATTCCTTTCAAAATGTTACTGCTCATTGACAGTGCACTTAAACGCCTAAGAGCTCTGATAGAGATGCACAAGGAGATTAATATTTTCATGCCTGCAAATACAGCATCCACTCTGAAGCCCATGGATCCAGGAGTGATTTCAACTTTCAAGTCTTACTACTATTTAAGAAACACATTTCATAAGGCTATAGCTGCCACAGCGATTCCTCCAGTGGATCTGGATAAAGTAAATTGAAAGCCTCTGGAAAGGAGTCACCATTCTAGATGCCATCAAGAACATTCGTGATTCATGAGAGGAGGTCAAATATCCACATTACTAAGAGTTTGGAAGAAGTCGATTTCAGCTGTCATAGATGACTTTGCAGGGTACAAGCCTTCAGCAAAGGCTTGGCAGAGAGAGAAAGAGAACTAGAATTAGAAGCGGAGGCTAGGCCAGGTGCAGTGGCTTGCGCCTGTAATCACAACACTTTGGGAGGCCGAGTTGGGTGGATCACCTGAGCTCAGGAGTTCAAGACCAGCCTGGCCAACATGGTGAAACCCCATCTCGACTAAAAATACAAAACTTAGCTGGGTGTAGTGGTGCATGCCTGTAATCCCAGCTACTTGGGAGGCTGAGGCAGAAGAATCACTTGAACCTGGGAGACGGAGGTTGCAGTGAGCCGGGATTGTGCCACTGCACTCCAGCTTGGGTGACAAGAGTGAAACTCCATCTCAAAAAAGAAAAAGGGGAGCCTGAAGGTGTAACTGAATTGTTGCCAATCTCATGGTAAAGGCTGAACAGATAAAGAGTTGCTGCTTGTGGATGAGCAAAAGAAGGACTTTCTTGAGATGGAATCTACTACTCCTGGTGAAGATGCTGTGAACACTACTGAAATGACAACAAAGGATTTAGAATGTTACATAAACTTAGTTGCTGCCGCAGGGTTTAAGGGGAGTGACTCCAATTTTGAATGAAGTTCTACCAAGAGTAAAACACTATCAAACAGCATGCTACAGAGAGACATTTTGTGGAAGAAAGAGCCAATTGATAACGGCAAACTTCACTGTTGTCTTACGTTAAAAAATTGTCACAGCTGCACAACCTTCAGCAACTACCACCCTGATTAGTCAGCAGCCATCATCATCAAGGCAAGACCCTCCACCAGCAAAAAGACTATGACGTGCTGAAGGCTCAGATGATAGTTAGCATTTTTAGCAGTATTTTTTAATTACCATAGATACTTTTTAAATACACATAATACTCTTGCATACTTTAAATAGACTACAGGACAGGTTTCTATTATTATCATTATTATTTTTTGAAGACAGAGTCTAGCTCTGTCGCCCAGGCTGGAGTGTGGTGGCGCAATCTTGGCTCACTGAAACCTCCACCTTTTAGGTTCAAGCAATTCTCCTGCCTCAGCCACCTGAGTAGCTGGGATTACAGATGCCTGCCACCACGCTCAGCAACGTTTTGTGTATTTTAGAAGGGATGGGGTTTCACCAGGTTTGATTCGAATTCCTGACCTCAGGTGATCTGCCCACCTTGGCCTCCCAAAGTGCTGGGATTATAGGCGTGATCCACTGTGCGAAGCCTACAGGATAGTTTAAACGTAACTTTTATATGCACTGGGAAAGAAAAAATTGGGGTCACTTGCTTTATTGCAATATTTAACATATCAAATAAGCCTAATTAGTCTAGTATATCTACTTTTATAAGATGAGAAAAAATCCTTTAAGATCTTCCAGGCGTTCTCTGGGAAATTCCAAAGTTAGTTCAAGGTTAAAAAAAAAAAAAAAGGCCAGGCGCAGTGACTCATGGGTATAATCCCAGCACTTTGGGAGGCCAAGGCGGGTGGATCACGAGGTCAAAAGATCGAGACCATCCTGGTCAACATGGTGAAACCCCGTCTCTACTAAAAATACAAAAAATTAGCTGGGCATGGTGGCGCGTGCCTGTAATCCCAGCTACTCAGGAGGCTGAGGTGGGAGAATTACTTGAGCCTGGGAGGCGGAGGTTGCAGTGAGCCGAGATCGAGCCATTGCACTCCAGCCTGGGTAACAAGAGCAAAACTCTGTCTCAAAAAAAAAAAAAAAGAAAAGAAAAGAAAAAAAAAACCTAAACACTTTATTTAGAATTTGGTTTTGGGGAGGAGCAAAGATGGCCAGTTAGAAGCAGTTGCAGTTTGCAGCACTCATGGAGAGGAATGAAAGAGGCAAGTTAATACAGCACCTTCAACAGAAATATCCAGGTTATCACATAGGGACTGACTAGGCAAATGACTTGACTCATGGAGAACGGAGAAAAGCAAGGTGGGGCAACAGCCCACCCAAGAATGGCACAGAGCCAAAGGAACCCCCACCCCCAGCCAAGGGAAGTGGTGAGTAATTGTGTGACCACATTCAGGAAACCATGCTTCTCCCATGGATCTTTGCAACTCATGGATCAGGAGATCCCTTCATGAGCCCACATTGCCAGGTCCTAGGATCCAATACAAAAAGCTATGTGGAGTTTCAGCAGAGTAGCCACTCAGGCACACAGAGACCCAGGAGCTTTACATACTCCAGCCCTGGGATTTCCAGCAAGGTGGGAGGTCTGCTCATATGTACCCCTAGAAAGGGGGCTGAATCCAGGGAGCCAAGCAGTGTCATTCTGGAGGCCCAACTTCCACGGCACCTCTTAAGATAAGACCCACGGGTTTGGAATTCCAGCCTGCTAACAGCAGCAGTAAATATGAAAAGGAAAAACTGTTACCAGCCACTATGAAAACACTCTGAAGTACACAGACCAGTGACACTATGAAGCAACCACATAAACAAGTCTGCAAAATAACCAGCCAGCATCATGATGACATGATCAAATTCACAAATAACAATACTAACCTTAAATGTAAATGGGCTAAATGCCCCCAATTAAAAGACACAGAAGAGCAAGCTGAATAAAGAGCCAAGATCCATCAGCATGCTGTCTTCAGGAGACCCATCTCACATGCAAAGACACACATGGGCTCAAAATAAAGGGATGAAAGAAAATTTACCAAACAAATGGAAAACAGAAAAAAGCAGGGGTTGCAATTGTAGCTGCTTACAAAACAGATTTTAAACCAACAAAGATAAACATTACATAATGGTAAAGTGTTCAATTCAACAAGAAGAGTTAACTATTCTAAATATATATTCACCTAATACAACAACACCGGATTCATAGAGCAAGTTCTTAGTCTCTACAAAGAGACTCAGACTCCCACACAATAATAGTGTGAGACTTGAACACCCCATCGACAATATTAGACAGATCTTTGAGACCGAAAATTTAAAAAGATATTCAAGACCTGAACTCAGCTCTAGACCAAGTGGATCTGATAGCTATCTACAGAACTCTCTACCCCAAAACAACAGAATATACATTGTTCTCATTACCACACGGCACTTACTCTAAAATTGATCACATATTTGGAAGTCAAACAAACAGTCTCTCAGACTACAGCACAATTGAATTAGAACTCAAGATTTTAAAAATTCACTCAAAAATACACAACTACATGAAAATTGAACAACCTGCTACTGAATGACTCTTGGGTAAATAATGAAATGAAGGCAGAAATCAAGAAGTTCTTTGAAACTAATGAGAACAAAGAGACAACATACCAGAACTGCTGGGACACAGCTAAAGCCATGCTAACCACTAAATTTATGGCACCAAATGTCCACATGAAAAAGCTGGAGAGATCTAAAAATCATCATCCTAATATCACAACTAAAAGAACTAGAGAACCAAGAGAAACAAACCCCAAAGCTAGCAGAATACAAGAAATAACCAAGATCAGAGGGGAACGGAAGGAGATAGAGACATGAAAAACCCTTCAAAAAAATCAATGAATCCAAGAGCT
This sequence comes from Sapajus apella, assembly GCF_009761245.1. NCBI lineage: Eukaryota > Metazoa > Chordata > Mammalia > Primates > Cebidae > Sapajus > Sapajus apella. The sequence goes on from NW_022437133.1 coordinate 1,007,942, forward strand.
GTTTTTTTTTTTTTGAAAAAAATAATAAAATAGGCTACTAGCCAGACTAATAAAGAAAAAAAGAGAGAAGAATCAAGTAAACACAATCAGAAATGATAAGGGGGATATCACCACTGACCTCAAAGAAATACAAACAACCATCAAGAATACTATAAACAGTTCTATGCACATAAACTAGACAATCTAGAAGACTTGAAGAAATTACTGGACACACACACCCTCCCAAGAATGAGCCAGGAAGAAATTAAATCCCTGAATAGACCAATAACAAGTTCTGAAATTGAGGCAGTAGTAAGTAGCCTACCAATGAAAGAAAGGCCAGGACCAGACAGATTCACAGCTGAATACTACCAGAAGTGCAAAGATGAGCTGGTACTATTTCTACTGAAACTATTTTAAAAAATGGAAAAGGAGGGACTCCTCCCTAACTCATTCTATGAGGCCAACATCATCCTGATATCAAAAACTGGCAGACGTAAAACAAAAAAAGAAAACTTCAGGCCAATTTTTTTGATGAACATTGATGCAAAAATCCTCAATAAAATACTGGCAAACTAAATCCAACAGCACATCAAAAAGCTTATCCACCACAATCAAGTTGGCATCATCCCCAGGAAGCAAGCTTGGTTCAACATATGCAAATAAATAAATGTGATTAATCACATAAACAAAACTAAAGAAAAAAAACCACATGATTATCTCAATATGTAGAAAAGCCTTTGATAAAATTCAGCATCCCTTCATGTTAAAAATTCTAGATAAACTAGGCATTGAAGGAACATAACTCAAAATAATAAGAGCCATATATGACAAACTCACAGCCAAGATCAGAGGGGAATAAATAAATATAAATAACAAATAAATATAAATATATCACACAGAATGAGAAAAGCTGGAAGCACTCCCCTTAAAAACCAGCACAAAACAAGGACGCCCTCTCTCACCACTTATATTCAACATAGTGTTGGAAGTTCTGGCCAGGGAAATCAGGCAAGAGAAAGAAATAAAGGGTATTCAAATAGGAAGACAGGAAGTTAAATTATCTTTGTAGATGATATGAGCCTATATCTAGAAAACCCCATCATCTTGGCCCAAAAGCTTTTTAAGCTGATGAATGACTTCAGCAAAGTTTCAGGATACAAAATCAATATGCAAAAATATCTAGCATTCCTATACACCAATAACAGACTAGCAAGAGAGCCAGCTCATGAATGAACTTTTATTCACAATGGCTACAAAAAGAATAAAATACCTAGGAATACAGCTAACAGCGGAAGTGAAGGGTCTCTTGAAGAGGAACTACAGACTTTCAAAGAAATCAGAGAGGACACAGACAAATGTAAAAACATTCCATGCTCATGGATAGGAAGAATAAATATAAAAATGGCCATACTGCCCAAAGCAATTTATAGATTCAATGGCATTCCCATTAAACTACTATTGACATTCTTCACAGAATTAGAAAAAAACTATTTTAAAATTCATATGGCCAGGCACGGTGGCTCATGCTTGTAATCCCAGCACTTTAGGAGGCTGAGACAGGTGGATCACCTGAGGTCAGGAGTTCAAGACCAGCCTGGCCAACTTGGTGAAACCCCGTGTCTACTAAATATACAAAAATTAGCTGGGCATGTTGGCAGGTGCCTGTAATCCCAGCTACTCGAGAGGGCTGGGACAGGAGAATCGCTTAAACTTGGGAGGCGGAGGTTGAAGTAAGCAGAGATTTCTGCCACTGCACTCCAGCCTGGGTGACAAGAGCGAAATTCTGTCTCAAAAAAACAAAAACAAAAACAAAAACAAAATTTGTATGGAGCCAAAACAGAGCCCAAATAGCCAAGACAATCCCAAGCAAAAGAACAAAGCTGGAAGCATCACACTACCCAAGTTCAACCTACAAGGCTGCAGTAACCAAAACAGATGGTACTGGTACGAAAACAGATACATAGACCAACCAGTGGAACAGAGCAACGAACCCTGACATAAAGTTACATGCCTACAGTTATCTGAGCTTCAACAAAATTGACAAAAATAAGCAATGGGGAAAGGACTCCCTATTCGATAAATGGTGCTAGAATAGCTGGCAAGCCATATGCAGAAAACTGAAACTGGACCTCTACCTTTCACCATATACAAATATTAACTCAAGATGGATTAAAGATGTACATGTAAGGCCTCAAAGCATAAGTGGGATCTAATTAAACTAAAGAGCTTATGCATAGCAAAGGAAGCCATCAACAGAGTAAACAGACAACCCACAGAATGGGAGAAAATATTAACAAACTATGCATCCAACAAAGGTCTAATATTCATAATCTATAAGGAACTTAAACAATTAAAAACAAATAATACCATTTAAAAAGGACAAAAGACATGAACAGATACTTTCCAAGACATACAAGTGGCCAATAAACATATGAAAAAATGTCCAACATCAGTAATCATCAGAGAAATTCGAATCAATACTGTAATGAGATACCATCTCACACCAGTAAGAATGGCTATTAAAAACTCAAAAAATAACAGATGCTGGGGAGGCTGTGGAGAAAAGGAAATGCTTATACACTAATGGTGGGAATGTAAATTAGCTCAGCCACTGTGGAAAGCAGTTTGGAGATTTCTTGGAGAACTTAAAACAGAGCTACTGTTCGACCCAACAATCCCATTACTGAGTATATATCCAAAAGAAAACAAATCATTCTACCAAAAAGACACACACACTCATATGTTCATTGTAGCACTATTCACAATAGCAAAGATACAGAATCAACCTCGGTGCCCATCAACAGTGGATTGGAAAAAGAAAATGTGGCACATATACCATGAAATATTATGCAGCTGTAAAAAAGAATAAAATGATGTCCTTTGCAGCAACATAGATGCAGCTGGAGGCCATTATCTTAAAGCAAATTAACACAGGAACAGAAAACCAAATACCACATGTTCTCACTTATAAGTGGGAGTTAAACACGGGGTACTCATAGACATACAGATGAAAACAACAGATGCTGGGGGCTATTAGAGGGAGAAGTAAGCGGGGAGAGAGGGGCAGGGGTTTAAAAACTATTGGGTACTGTGCTTTTTTTTTTCTGAGACGGAGCCTTGCTCTGTCATGCAGGCTGGAGTGCAGTGGTGCAATTTTGGCTCACTGCAACCTCCGTCTCCCAAGTTAAAGCAATTCTCCTGCTTCAGCCTTTCAAGTGGCTGGCACTACAGGTGCACACTGCCATGCCCAGCTATTTTTTTTTTTTTTTTGTATTTTAGTAGAGACTGTGTTGCCCAGACTGGTTGTGAACTCCTGAGCTCAGGCAGTCGGCCCACCTCGGCCTCCCAGAGTGCTGAGATTACAGTATTGATTATAATTTTTAATCATTAATAACATTTCTTTTACAGAGCAACCAGAAAGTAAACAATATTTGAATCATCTAAATATTAACATACTGTAGTATACCAGCAAATTTTACCAATATACCATCTCTTAATTTTCTAGGTGTGTTGTTTTTCATAATATAATTTTTCAATGTGACTAAAAGAAGATGTTTATTAATAGAATGAAATAGCCTTTGTCTCTCTAAAAAAAACAGGAAGCCAAAAACTAGAGAAACTTAAACACACATACTAATTAATGTTTCAGTATTTTACCTTATTTGGAAATGATCTAGATATTCAATGAATATTCATCTTTTTAACTTAGTAGAACTTTAAAGTTTCAAAAAAAAGATTTTGGAACTTATTTTTAAGCAGACATATAAAACATAACCCTTGTTAAAAAGTCCATTTATAAACTTTTATGTCACTTTACTTCATTTACTTGCTTTTAACAATTATGTTTGAATTGTCTGTGAAAATTTCATGAGACATTAAACAAAGCTGGTAATAATCTTATTTTTCTTGTAGATAAATCAGGCAAGTATTTTAACAATCACAGAAGTAAATAATATAAAGGTTAAAGTAAGTTCTTTCCAATGTTTTCTTCTTTTTTTTTTTTTTATTGCAGCGTTTGGGACGGAACTTGATTACGGGGCACCAAGTGGGAGGGGAGTGTTATGACCCGATGGCTTCACTTGTGAGCTGTTTTTCGTGGTAATACGGGCTAAACCTGAGCCCTGGGTTTCAGGACAGGCAGTCTGCTGCCTTTGGCTAACTTTTAAGTGCAGAGGTGCTGGGCTGCTCTGTAGAGTAGTGGGCGCTGATGAATCACAGTGATTTTCCTGTAGAGAGAGTCCTAAGAGGGGATTCCAGCTGTTCCCCAACCCACTGAAGCAAGGGCTATTCTTCCCACAGAAGTGCTCCTGGGAGCCTGACACCACCTGGGAGGAGTCATATTTGACCCTGGAGCTTCTTGTCAGAGCTTTGGTTTGGTGAAACCTGGATCTTGGAGCTGCCCTGGGAAGCTTCTGTCTCCAAGGTTCACACCCAGGTCCAGCTGCTGTGCGGCTCCCAACACGTCACAGGAAGGGGCCAAGCCTCCTTCTTCCTGCTGGCCCATGTCTGAGTTTCTGCTTTCTGCTTCTGTGCTTCTCCCAGCAGCCTGCTGCCTGTTGCAACGTGTGCTCACCTGCCGCACTTTGCTTCTGCTTCTTCGTCTGCACTCACTGGCTTGTCTAGTTCCTGCTGGGCACCTAACACACACTTGCCCTTTTATGCTGACCTTCTGTCCCTTTGTGATTTTGCCACCTCGTTGCTTCGTACTGTCTTTGAAACAGTGTGTCTGGCCTCTGTGTTACCCACCTGCTCCCTGATCTAGCCTGGATCCTGAATGCCAGCTGTCCCCTCAGCTCTTCCTCTTGAGCTCCATTCTGCTGACACTCGCAGTTCCCACTTTGCTCCCCTTTGCTCCCATATTCATTAGGGGGCACTGCCTCCCTTCACCGAAGTGCATCGTAATTTACACCACAGTTCCCCCTGGGACGTTGCCAGTCTCCACGGAAACCTTGACAATGAAGCCAGTCTCCTGGATTCTCATCCTCTCTCCCTCTGGAGACAGGAAGACCGACTTCAAGAGTAAAGGGCCCATTTCTGTCTCCCTGGGCCCAGGCAAACTGCTGCCTAGGCCTTTGCTGTCTCAGGTCCTGCCTCATTTGCAAGAGTGCTGCCTAGTGAGGGAGGGCGCCTGCTTCCTGCATGCTGGGAGCTGGGATCACCAGCAGCTGATGGGTGAAGCCAGGGGTCGATCTCAGAGGTCAGCAAGGCCAAACCCCACTTTGGCATGTGGGAGACTGGGATCCTCAGTGGCTCATGAATCTTTAATGAGAAGGTGAGGCCGGCCTGCAGCCCCGGTGTTTCTCTCTGAGCGCACGGTGTCCTCCAGGCATCCCTCCGACAGTGACCTCTGAGATCGACCCCTGGGCTATGCACATGGAGAGAGCTCACATTCCAGCCCCAGACAGAACCTTGTATGATGTTATCATCAGGCTACAAGTTTGGGTTTTCAGTCCCAGGATCTGAGACAGGAGGAGACTCATGACAACATATAAGAGGGAGGCCCTGCAGGCAGGCAGAGCCCAGAGCGATTCCCTGCTGTGGAGACCTGTGCGGGCAGGGCATCGGGAGGAACGTGATGACTGCCATTCCTTCTTCTGTGGCATTTACCTTACTTATCCCTAAACATTCATCAAAGACCCTTACACAATTCTTTGTGGAGAGCCAGAGACAAAGGATAGGGATTGGCTCCCAGATTTCATGTTGTGACCAGCAGCAAAGTGAGCAAGGGGACACTAGAGAATCCCCCATTGTGCCGAGGTCTTCGATAGATAAAGTGGCTTTGCAAGGAGGTGGAAGGGATGCTGTGGGATGGGCTGAGCCACTTGGTTGGATATGAAAGGAGAGGGCCCGGGGACCTCCAGGCAGAGTTCCCTGGAGTTTCTCATTTGTGTCTGCTCATCCATCGAGTTCCAGGATCATGGCTGGTAGGAATGGGCCCCATGCAAGCGCTGGGGGCTCCCCTTCTCCTTCAGAGCTACATGAAGGTGTGGTACCAGTCAGTGCACGCTCTACCATATTTGAGTACCAGCAGAGTAAAACAGGAATGAAAGGGAAAAGAGAAGACATGAATTATGTCATTTAGGCTTGACAAGCGCAGGATTCTGTTTTAATACAACACAACTTATGGGTCTGTGTTTTATTTTCTTCAGTACTATGTCATTTGCTTCTAAAATACTTTTACTAATTGGGGGCTAGGAGAGTAAAACTTAAATGTATTGGGCAACCAGAATGCAAGTGAAGGAGAAGTGAGAGAGAACAACCACACTTTCTGACCTGTGCTCTGACGGGGAGATTCTGCTTGGTACACTCAGAACAAATGCATCTGCAGTCAAATAAACTCAAGACGCAGAGGATGGCATTGAAGGCTGGATCCACGCAGTGTCCCTGAGCCACAGAGCTCTGGCTTTATTCCAGGCAGCAGAATGCCTGGCTAAAAGTTAATGTTTCCCACCCTACCTGTAGCTTATGTGTGGCCTTATCATCAAGTTCTTGCTAATAAGATGTGAATTCAAGGTCTGGGGATGACCTCTGAGAAGGCTGTTTAAAGGAGGTTGCCTCAACCAAGAGGGATATAGCTCCTCTCAGCCATCTCCAATCCTGGGATGTAGATGTGATGACTAGACCTTCTGCAGCCATTTTGTTCTGTGAAGCAACCACAAGGTTAGAAATTGCCTTAGGATGATAGAGTAGAAAGAGAGAAGGAGCAGGGATTGTTGACATTCATGGTACTGCCAGGATACCCCTAAATTTTCAACCTCCAGTCTCATTTTATGTGAGAGGAAATATATTTCTGTTTCCATTTACCCACTGTTATTTGGAGTTTTCTGTGTATTCAACTGAACCTAATCCAAGAGATACTTGACACAGAAATCCCACTTCTGGGAGACTCACAAGTTATAGTCAAAAATTAAAGACAATAAGGAGCTTTATAATCAAGAAATTTATTATAGGCAGAATTCTAAAGATGTTCCTGGAGGATTCCCGTCCCTTGGCTATTTAATCAAATGTCACTCAAGGTACTGCTGTGGCAGGACTTTACAGATATAATTAAGGCCATTAACCAGCTGACTTTAAGATAGGGGGTCAATCCTGAAATATTTAATTGGTTCCAGTGTGAGTCGTTAAATACAGATTAGGAAGCAGATGAGTCAGTCAGAGAGACGAGGTCAAAGGGATGAGAGAATATGGCTGATTCAGGAGTCAGAGAGATTCCAAAGGTGAGAAGGATTTGAGGCACCCATGGCTGACAGCCAGCAAGGAATCGGGGGCCTCAGTTCTACAGCCACAAGGACCTGGATACTTCCAACATTTTAGATGCTACCGCAGAGCCCCCAGAACAGAGCTCAAGCCATCAACCCGCACCTTGATTTAAGTCTTGTGAGACTCAGAGCAGAGGAACTAGTTGAGAGCCACCCAGATTCCTACCTACAGAACAATTAGATCATACATTTGCATGGCTTGAAGCCACTAAGCTTGTGGGGATTTCTTTCAAAAATAATAGAAAGCAAATACAGAAACCTGATCACCTTCACATAATATATTAAACTTTTGTCAAAATAACACATACATATGGTAAAAAAACAAACAGTACAAAAAGAACTATACTGAAAAATCAGCAAAACACTGCCCTGCCCTGGCTGCCTGCAATCACACTGCCTTCTCTTCTTTTTTCTGCTATTACCACCATATTTCTAAAACATGTTGCTATATCTAGATTTATGAACACAGACATTGCTTATTAACTTTCTATTATGAGAGACTCAGATGTAGCTCCTTCATCCTTTTTCATCACACCACAATTGCTTTAATAGGTTTGTTTTTGTTTTTTGTTTCTTTGTTTTTTTCTTGGTTTTTTTTTTTTTTTTTTTTTTTTGAGAAAGTCTTGCTCTGTCACCCAGGCTGGAGTGCAGTGGCACCATCTGGGCTCACTGCAACCTCTGCCTCCTGGGTTCAAGTGATTCTTGTGCCTCAACCTCCCGAGTAGCTGGAATTACAGGTGCCTGCCACCATGCCCAGCTAATTTTTGTATTTTTAGTAGAAACGGAATTTCCTCATGTTGGCCAGGCTGGTCTTGAACACGTGACCTCAGGTGATCCACCTGACTCAGCCTCCCAAAGTTCTGGGATTACAGGTGTGAGCACCATGCTCAGCCACAATTGCTATAATATCAATGAATTCCACCTCCAGCGTTGGCCTGACTCTTGCAGGTGTGCTATGATCGCATCTCTTTTCTTAGTCTGTGTTATAAAATTTCCCTGTTTGGTAACTTGCATAATTTACTAGACACATATCTTTATTTCCAATACTCCATCAGGCACCTTCTACAGCTTTCCTTTATTCTAGAACCACTACCGCCAAGTATCCCTCTTTCCCCTCCACCCGTCCACACACACACCGCTCCTCTTTCACTCTAATCTGGTCTGGGTGTCCTCCAAGTTCTGTAAACAGCTGGTTGTCATCTTAAGGTATCTCTGCCTCTCTTTTGGCATCGAGTCACTGTCTTCCCATTCCTGTATCTTACTTATTCTTGACTTGTGCCACCATTTTTGAGGAACACATCCTTTTTCTTTTTTTTCCGGCATCAGTAATTAATTTATATTCATTAAACAAATTACCACAGCCTGCATTTATTTACATAATTTCTTTCTCTTATGATTAATTTAATACTTAAGGAAATAATGAATTATTGATTTGTTTGATGCCAGAATTCTGCCCTGCATCAAGTTTCATCTGTGAAAAGTTATATTCCTTGTAACTAGGGAGACAGTAAATCCCCTAAGTTGATAGATTGGTTTGGAGGAACACATCCTTTAGGAAGTTCCACAAAAAGAATGCAGGATATATTCATGTTTTAGGTCCTTTAGGTCTAATATTGCCATCTTTATGCCACTTAAGTGCTAATCTGGCTGGTTATAAAAGCCTGCATTTGGAGGTCCTTGATCCACACTGTTCTGCATTTGGAAGCGCTGCCCCACTGTCTTCTGCACTGGGAAGTTGCCGAGGCATTGTCCAACATCTCAGGAAGGCACTGCTTTGCTGTCTCTGTGTTCGAGGGCACTGTTCTGCTGTACTCACATCTGGATGTTACTGCTCACTGTACGACTTAGCTGGAGGCACGTCTCCAGTGTTCTCTGCATTTGAAAAAAAAACATTCCAGTGTTTTCGGCAGTGGAAAGCCTTTGTTCCATCCTTCTGTGGATGTGGAAGGCACGGCTCTGCTTGTGTGTTTGGGGGACACTGTGCTGCTGCTCTCTGTTCTACCATCATCTTCATTTGCAGGCATGAACCCCATCTTCTGCTGCGGAGCTGTGCCTCCCTGTCCTTTGCAGGCTGAGGCACTGCTCCAGGAGTACTGCTTCCCTTTGGAGCCAATGCTCCTCTGTCATCTGCACTGGCCTGGTACTGCTTCCCAGTCTTATGCATTTAAAGAGGCAGCACTCCCTCTTTGCTCTGTACATGGAAGGCTCTGATCCACACTGTTGTATTGGGAGGCAGGGCTCCCAGGCCCATTGCACTAGGCTGTCTCTGCTGCCTTCTCATTTTCATCTGGAGTCACTGTCACCTGCCCAGTACATCTGGGAGACACAGCTGTCCTGTCCTCTGCCTTCGGTGGAACTGCCCCACTCCACTGTGCGTCTCCACGGCCCTGCCCCTTGTTCTCTGCATGTGGAAGGCATGGCTCCGTTCCACATGGAGAGGAGCCTACATATGGAGGCATTTGACTGTCTTCTGCCTTTGGGTACACTGCTCCATTTACCCTGTGATTTGGTTTGGATCTGTCTCCTCCAAATCTTATATTGAAATGTAATCCCCAATGTTGGAGGTGGGGCCTGGTTGGAGGACTGTGGATCATGGGGACATATTCCTCATGGATGGCTTAGCGCCATCCCCTTGGTAATGAGTGAGTTTTCACTGTGAGTTCACAAGAGATCTTGTTGTTTAAAGGTGTGTGGCACCTCCCCATTCTCTCTCTTGCTCCCGCTTTCGCCATGTGACTTGCCTGCTTTTCCTTCACCTTCCACCAGAAATGAAAGCTCTCTGAGTCCTCCCCCAGAAGTTGAGCAAATGCTGGCACCCTGCTTTGTGTGCAGCCTGCAGAACGGTGGGCCAATTAAATCTCTTTTCTTTCTTTTTTTTTTGAGACTAAGTCTCACTCTGTCACTCAGGCTGGAGTACAGTTCTGTGATCTCGGCTCACTACAATCTCAACCTTCTGGGTTCAAGTTTTTCTCTTGCCTCAGCCTCTCGAGAAGCTGGGACTACAGGCATGTGCCACCATGCCCAACTAATTCTTGTATTTTTAGTAGAGACATGGTTTCACCATGTTGACCAGTCTGGTCTCGAACTCTTGACCTCAAGTGATCCACCAGCCTCAGCCTCCTAAAGTGTTGGGATTATAGGCGTGAGCCACTGTACCCGGCCTCCATTTCTTTATAAATTACCCAGTCTCAGGTGTATGCCTTTATAGCAATGCAAAAACAGCTTAACACACCCTGCATCAGAGGCTATGCCCACAGCTCTCCACATTTGGTGACACTGGAGCTCCTGTCCTCTGCCTTTATGTGGATGTCACTGATCCAAGGTCATCTGCATTTGGAGCTGCTGTTCCACAGTCCTATGTTGCTTCTTCATTTTTTTTTTTTTTTGACAGGATTTTACTCTGTCACTGTGGCTCATTCAATCATAGCTTACTGTAACCTCGAACTCCTGACCTCATGGGATCCTTCCACTTCCCAAGTAAGTACTGTGCTTCTGGAAGGACTGGCTCCAACACTCCCTGTCTTTCTAATGCACTGTTAATGCACTCTCTTGTGTATTTGGGGAGCCTTGCCCCACTGTCTTCTGCACTTGGATGTCACTGCTCCACTGCCGTCTTAAGTTTGAGGTCCTTTCTCTGCTGTCCTCTGCATTTGGAACAATCAGCTGAAGTGAGGTAGGCATTCCCTGCAGCAGAACTGCTTTGGTCACTGACTTCATCTGTTTTCCTGCCAGCTTGGTAGCCCATCCTTAAGAGCTCAAAGTGGTCTTGCTGGCCCCCAGTGCTCCCCCAGAGCACCCCATAGGCTGCCCAGACCTTGGCAGGGAGTGTCTGCATCTCTACACATGCCCACAGTGGGTATTACTCCTCAAATTCCATCTGCGCCCCCCAACTAGCTGAAGGCTTCCTGAGACATGTTCTAGGGCCCCTCTGCACCCAGGCTCCTCCTAGCCACCCAGCTGCTTCCTGCCCTACCCCGTCTGAGAGCAGTGGAGGGCACCCACCCTCTTCCTCCCTCCTTTTTCATGCCTATTCCTTACCTGTGTGTATTGGTCCCTGGAGCCTGGGGCAAAGGCTACTCATTCTTAGGATACAGGCTGCGGTGGATGGGGAAGGCAGGGGGAGAGACAGCCACAGGCCGAATCGGATCCTGATCCCCTCCCCAGCCCATATAGAAATGTCAGGAGCATATGAGGCGGGAGTGCCCCTGCCCTATAGGATAAGAGATTAAGAGATGTGTCCTGTAAGGAGGGCCTGGGGCAGCCCTGGCAGTGACTCTCAGGCCCCCTGACCCACCAGAACCTTCTGGAAATCTCACAAAACTCACAAACACTCAAACGCTGAACTCTACTCCTGGAGATTAGAATTTGGGGTCTCTGGGACATGAGCCAGGGATCTGCAGGTGATTGTGATGAGCAGCCAGGCAGAGACATGGGGGTGAGAGATGAGCCCTCTTTGCAGCCCACCCAGAGAGGAAAGGCCTTCTTTTTCAAATACCCTCAGAAATCAGCGGTCCAGGTCCTTCCTGCTTCCTGGGAGATGCCATGTGGATCTACTTCTGGGGGTCTACGCAGGGGGTATGGGAGCGCTGGGGACTCTTGGGTGTCAGGTGCCCTATGTCCTCTCCCATGGTCTGCAGAAAGCTTGCACTTTCTGTCTGCAGAGTGCACCAGCTGCATAGGAAAGGGAAATGCTGCTGGGATTGGCCCCCGGAGGGCTGCGCCATGCCTGTCCTCACCCTTCCACGGCTTAAACCAGGCGTGGGTGGCAGGGTCTGTAAGGCAGAGAACGTAGGTAAGAAGTGGGGGGAGAAGGCAGGGTAGGATCAGATATCTTGGCTCCTCTCAGTTTGGAAGGTTAGAAAGCAAAGCCACCTTCCCCTGACCTTTCCGTTCTCCCTCCTGACCCTTGGGGGGGCTCTTGTCCTTGGTACAGGTGACCCTTCTGGCTTGGTGCCCCTGGTCCTGCCTCATCTTGCTGTGGCTGTCCTGAGAGGGAGTCCAAACTGCAGAGCAGGGCTGAGCAGTGCAGGACCAGGCCACGGCCCTGGCTGCCAGAACTTTGACCTCCGGGGCTGTCTAGCCTTTAAAGTGTCCTGGGTGTCTCCCCACATCGTTAACTCCCTATAACGTGCGGTCAGCTAATCCTTTCGGTCTTTCTGTTTCCACAAGCAGTTGTGAGTCTGGGAATCCTCAGCTGGCAGTTTCATCGTCCTGTCTCCCTTTGGAGCAGTGGGTGTGAGCTCTGTTCCAGTCCCTCCAGTTCCCTTCCAGGCCCCTCCTGTCATCGGAACCACACACTTTCTTCCTGGTTCTGAGCAGTAGGTCCTACTGATGAGACTGGTTTCCAGATGCTGAGCAGGGCAGGCTGTGATCAGAGCAGGTCATGGGCTGCCAGAAGTTTCCTTCAGGGTTCTCATCTCATGTTTCACCCCAGCGTGGCATCCCCATCCCAGGCTCCCAGCTGTGGTTGAGCAGGCTCATCTTTAGGCCTTACCGTACCTCTCTCCCGGCCCCAGAGCAGAAGCCTCTGCTCCTCCACCCTGGGACTCCCAGAACTATCTCGGGGACAAATGGGGCAACAGAAAGCCTGTCTATCTCAGCCTGTTGGTGCAGAGCTCCTGAGAATCTGAGCATCTGAGGAGGAGGGCACCCACCCTCTCCAGAGGCCACACAGGGCTCAGGAGAGTTTGATAAATCTTGCTGTTGTGAGCCCCGAAGAGGCAGAAACAGACAGCGACATCTCCAAAGGGGCAGAAACAGACACATGACCTCTCCAAAGGGGGAACGCCAATGACCTCTCCTTCCACTGAATGTGGGGGGAGAGACTGAATGGGAGAAGGTGTCAGCTTAGGCCCAGCGGCTGTTGGTCAATGTGTGTCCACTGTCTTTCTAAGTCTGGCTGTAGGGAGGCTCTGTAATGTTACCAGACCACACGTGGCCTCAACTGCCTCGAGGTTCTGCACACCAGACTTCAGTCTCTGTCTCCTCCCCAGGGGTGAAGGCTCCAGGGCCACATGGAGAGGGGCAACTGATGCCAGTTTCAGATGTGGCCTGAACCTAACATTGAGACAAGCCCTCTCCTGACCTTGGAGAGAGAGGGCAGCCAAGAAGGCTCTGGGCAATGAGAAGATCTGGCTCAGGCTGGAAGATGCTGCTCTCCCATTTGACACAGAGGCCATGGAGAGGTGACAGAGGGGACTCACCTGACCATGGAGAGAGGACACAGGGGACTCACCTGGCCATGGAGAGGGGGCATAGGGGACTCACCTGGCCAGGGAGAGGAGGCAGAGGGCACTCATCAGACCGTGGATCATGAAGAGGGAGCAGAGGGAACTCATTGAGGGGACTCACCCAGCATGGAGAGGAGGCAGAGCCTATCCTGTGGGCCTGGGCTGCAAGGACTGAAGTTTTTCATTAACCCGAAGCCTTTCTATAGCAGGTCTTTCTGGAGGATCTGTTTGAACATGACCTGCTTTTTCTAGAAGCTCACCCTGACATAGGGAACCAGAACACAGGCACCCCTGCGTGCAGGGCCCCTGCCCTCCTGACTCTGATCACTTCTATCAAAGCTTCCTGAGGTCCTGATGTCCTGTGGCCTTCTAGTCCCTGCCAGGTAGCCGTGGTAAAGCCTTACGGACCTGCAGTTGCCATTATGGGGACTCTCAGCCCTTTGCTGAAACCGTCACACACTTCCACACTTGGATAGCCTCTATTTGGGCCAAATCCCATCCTTACTGCTTGGAGAGGCTCATGAAGAAGGTCCCAGGGCTCACCAAGGAGCCTTCTCTTTTTCCCACACCACCCACCTCGCCCCTTCCCTGCCAGGTTCACTCACCACAGTGGCACAGAGTTTTAGTTTGGAGATGTACCCATTCATTCTCCTTCTTTTTCGAAAATACTTTTATTTATTTAAAGACCAGGTTATAAGACTGGCTATTTTTCTTTTCTTTTCTATTTTTTTTTTTTTTGTAGTTTTGGTAGAAACAAGATTTCAGCATGTTGGCCAGGCTGGTCTTGAACTCCTGGGCTCAAGCGATCCGCCCGCCTTGGCCTCCCAAGTGCTAGGATTACAGGCACCAGGCACCAACCCAGCTAATTTTTATATTTTTAGTAGAGATGGGGTTTTACTATGTTGGCTAGGCTGGTCTTGAACTCCTGGCCTCAAGTGATCTGCCCAGCTTGGCCTCCCAAAGTGCTGGGATTACAGGCATGAGCCGCTGTGCACAGCCAGGTTTTTGGTTTGTTTATTTTGATGGCCCTTATGGGGAACGAATATTATCATTAAATATATTCAAATGTGCTTTTCCAAAATTTAGAGATTGGAGAATACACTGAGAATATGCTGGGTTCTGTGTTCAGGGCTGAAGAGGGTGTGATGGTGAGTAAAACTCAATCCTGTCTATGTAGAGAAGGCAGACAAGTGAATGTAATATGGGAGCAGGTTTCATATTAAGGGATGACTTGAAGGGACCCCTCACTCAGACTGGGGGTCCTAGAGAAGGTGACCACAGAACCAAGTCTTAAAGGATGAGCAGAATTTGGGTGAACATGGAGGCTGGAGACAAAGAGGGAGAATTGTGCCCAGGGCCAGGATGGAGGGGAGTGTGGTGTGGCTAGCCGAGGACTGCAGGAACTGGCCCGGGGAACTGAGAAGGGCTTCAGTGGTGGAGGGCCCCAGCGAAAAACTAAGGAGTCCAGTGCAGGAGCTGTTAGGAGGTTTGAAGCAGGGGAGTCCCAGGGTCCATCTGCAATTACGATGGTCCTTTCTGAAGCCATTCTCAGGAGGGGTGCTGAAAGACTGGATGGATGGCTACATGCAGGAACGAGGGACGAGAAGTCAGGCAGGGGCAGCCGCCACGCACTGCAAGCTTGGGCCCAGCTGCTATGCTTGCCCCATGTAAGTCTGTTGAGGGCCCCAGTAGACTGGGATACCCTGCCTCCAGTTGGGACCATCAGTTTCCTCCCACTAGGATGGAGAGTGTGGCCTGTGGTGCTGGTGGGACTCATAGTAGACCAGCTGGGAGAACAGGAAGACTCAGATCGGCAGGGCAGCCCTCTCTGCCATGTTACATGCAGTGAGTCCGTTCTGCAGAGGAGGCCGATGTGCAGCGGGGAGAGGCCCCGTCCCAGAGAGAGGGTCTGAGACAGACACAGGGGCCCTTGGTGGATTTCCTGTTCCAGGATCTGAGTCCTCCTGAGGCCCCTTGGGCTCCAAAAATGCCCCTATATCTCTATAATAGATCCTCATGTTTCAAATCTTTCCACTGCCCTAAGTGGGTTTTTCATTCCTGCCATCAAAAATGTTGACAAAGACAGTGGTTCTGCCAAAGCCTTGATGGTCTGATAAATGGGTCTTTGGCCCCTTGAGTTGGTTTAAAGCTCATTCCCAGTGTATGGCATGGATAGCAGAGGCAAGAAAGAGGAGGAGCCTGTCTTCTCACCTGCGGTTTCCTTGAGAGTGTCTGAGCATCTCACCCGTCTGTTCCCAGCGTGGCTGCATGAGGCAGCCAGACGGCCCCAGGGGCTTTCTGGAGGGCAGAATTCCTCCCCTTGCTCAGGTCTGCACCTTTCCCCCCTTTCCCTACCTTGGGGCTGTGGGGCTTGGGAAACATGGATTTTCTGGAGATGCATGAGTCGGGGTGAGCACATGGCCCCAGGAGGTGTTTCCAGGGCAACTAGGAGCAGCTTCTCCTGGTCAACCAAAGAATTCCCCATGGAGGTCAGAGGGTGCCAGGGGTCAGCAGGAGCACAAAGAGTACAGGTGTACCCAAAAAGATGTGAGGAAAAGGAGGCACCAGGCCACAATCCCCCTCTGGCCCCCCCATTCCCACTTCCAGAAGCCCTCCAGCTGGGCAGCCTGCCTGCCCCAGGCCCTTAGTGGCTGCCCCAGGGGCACCCATGCTTGTGAGCAGCCCCCACCCGCCTGCTTGCTGGGCCTTTCCATGGAATTCAGTTAGAGCAGAGACTTCCTCGCCTCCTCTGCCCAGCTCCAGGCTGGATTTTGAGCCCCACCTGCTCTGCCAGGTAGGGCTGCAGGTGGGAGGAGGTAGGGGCTGACTGGCCGGTCTGATGATAAACTGTTTATTGGTATCCCAGTGGGGAAGGGGAGCTGTCGAGTCCTCTCCTGGCTTGGCCGCTGACTCAGAATAGTCCTTTCTTCCATGCATCTATTTCTCTATCTGTTGAACAGGCAGATTCAGTATCTTCAACAACCCTCCTGCCCTGGGCCAAGGAAGAGGCTTGGTATGTTTTTGTTTTTCCTAGGGGAAATCTTACGTTCAAACAATGGTGTTTTTACCATACACACGTATAAAAACAATAGCAGTAACCAATGATTGGCTTAATTATGACAATAATTGAGAAGAGAGAGAGAGTGGGAGTGGAGCACGTGAGGCCAAAGCTGCTTATTTCCTAAGTCCCCAAGGGCCTCTAGTCCTAACCAGGAAGCTGGGACCTGAATTTCCCCACCACTAGAGCACCCAAGTCAGAAGATACAAAATTGCCTAAGCAGCAGGTACTCAGGTGAGGGCTGAGTCCATCCTGCTGCTGCTGGGAGTTAGAAGGCATTCTTCCTGACAGCCTAAATTGAAGGGAGGAGAAGGGAGAAGCAGTGAGGCTGGAGAGAACAGCCCTTCCTCAATGCAGTCTCAGGGGAACCAGGAGCCCCCAACACAGATGCTGGGCTCAGGTGAGTTGGGAGGAAGAGCTGTGGGTGGGCCTAGGTGGGCTCAGCCTTCACTGAGCTTCACAGCACTGTCATAGGCAGTGTGGCCAGGCGCCTCTCTGCACACACTGGGGTCCGACCCCTACAGGAGGAATTGGCCCTAGACCCTCCCTGGGATCCACAGCCTGCTCCCACCAGACCTGGGGTGCCAGGGAACTCCCAGACTATTCTTCACTGTGTCCCTGATCCTCATCTCTGAATCACCCCTTTATGAGGCACCCCACTATTAACTGGACTATGCCTTCTGCCACTGTGTTTTCTTGTCCCCTGGCTCTGAGAAAGCCACAGAGGCAGCAATGGGGAGAGCAGGAGCTCTACTGTAGGCCCAGCCCTGACTCACACCTAGGGCCCTAATTCCCTGATAACCCCACCAGGGACAGCCAGACATCCCTGAATCTCACCCATCCCACAGACCGTCCTCAACTACTGTCCCGGACTGAGCTTGGGGGTCCTAGGAGCCACAGAGCCAGCCCTTCTCTGCAAGGCTCCCGGGCACGGGCAGGGAGCTGCCATGGAATCTCACAAACTTCTATTACTTCCTTTTTTATTTTTTGAGACAGAATCTTGCTCTGTTGCCAGGCTGGAGTGCAGTGGTGCTGTCTCAGCTCACTGCAACCTCCGCCTCCTGGGTTCAAGTGATTCTCCTGCCTCAGCCTCCCGAGTAGCTGGGACTACAGGTGTGTACCACCATGCCCAGCTAAGTTTTGTATTTTTAGTAGAGATGGCGTTTCACCATGTTGGCCAGGATGGTCTCAAGCTCTTGATCTTGTAATCCACCCCCCTCGGCCTCCCAAACTGCTGGGATTACAGGCATCAGCCACTGCGCTGGCCTCGATTACTTCTTTAAATACAAGTAACACACGTTTAATGCACAGAAATGAGGAAGTACATGTGAGCAAAAGAGAATGAAAAATCGCCAGTGACTCCACCCAGAAATGATCGCCGTTTCACACCTTCACTGCGTGTACTGGTCTGTAATCTGCTACTTGCACTTATGAGTGCATGTGAGTATTTTTCAGTCACAAGAGACATTTCCACAGCATGTTCTTTAGCGACTGCCCAGTGTGTGATGCAAGAGACTCATTTTGCCAGTTCCTCAGTGGTGGCTTTCGGGATTGTTTCTGATATCCTCCACCCCTTCCATGAATTTCCCCATGACCTGCTCAGTTATAGGTGACTTTCTGGGTATTGGGCATACAGCTGTTTACAAAACAGAGACTTGTGCAGACACATTTCTGGGCATATCCTATCAGTTCTTTCAGCTGCTGACTGGATGGCATATAGCCAGGCCAAAGGGCACACCTCTGGGATTTGCCCTCCCAAAGGCCTGTGCCTGTCAGGTGGGCCTCTGTCCCAGGTTGGCCTGGCAGTGGACAATGGGCATGAATTGTGGGGACAGAGTGTCTTCCAGGTGAAGCAGGGAGAGCAAGCCTGTGTCCTGGCCCTGTGTGTCTAGTCTTATGATCATTTTGGCAAGGGCTTCACTAGGCAGCTGTTTTCACAGCTCCCAGACTGGGCTGCTGGGTCTGGGCATGGAACAGAATATTTGAAATGGGGCCACCCTAAGTGATCCCGAGCTGGTGAGGTGGCTTCTGGACCCAGCTTGGAGGCAGCCTTCGCCTGCAAAAATCTGGGTGGTGGGGAGCCCAGGCTTCTACCCCAAGCCACCAAGGGCGGTCCCAGCCTGGCCCTGCCCTTCCTCTGCTCCAAGCCAGGCAGGCAGGGAGGTGGGAGGCCAGCTAGCTCAGGAACCCAAACCTGTCGGGCAGGTTTTGAGAGCTGTGGAGAGAGGGACAGAGGCTGGAGAAGGATGCACGATCTGCCCTGGGCTTGCCTGTTCCCTCCTGAGCCTGAGCGCCTTACCTTCCCGACCCCATGAGGCACGCACAGGCTCTGCTGGCTCCCCTGCTGGGCCTGGGCCTGGGCCTGGCCCTGAGTCAGCTGGCGGCGGGGGCCCCAGACTGCAAATCCATCGGCCCGGCAGAGCACCTGGCATTCAGCCCAGCAGCCAGGGCCCGGTGGCTGACTCCTCGAGTTCGTGCACCAGGGCCCCTGGACTCCCTCTATGGGACCGTGCGCCGCTTCCTCTCCGTGGTGCAGCTCAATCCTTTCCCTTCAGGTGAGTGTGCCCCTCCCCCGCGAGGGCTTCAGCATTTGAGTCCCTAGCCAGGCTTTCTCTGTCCCCCTCTACCTTGGGATGTGCCCAGTCTACCAGCAGGCACTTCCCGTCCTCCTGGGGTAGAAAGGGCAGCATCTGGGGAGGGCTCCAGAACCTGCTGTGTGACTGTGGGCAGGCCTCATTTCCTCTCTGAGCCTCAGGTGCTCTGTCTGTAAAGTGAGGAGGTTACATTAGAAATACTTTAGACCTGGCTCAGACATCCTCTGAATCTAGCAGTGCTTGGGTTGGGGGATCCAGGAGCAGATGAGGGACCCTCCCAGTCCTGTCCCTTGCTGCTGGAGGGGAAGAACTGCCAGGCCAGGCCCATTCTCTGCCTTTGCGCAGGCTTAGGACAGGCCTGTAGGGTCCAGGAGGAGAGATGTGCAGGCCTCTCCCCCACTCGCCTTCCCGTAGCAGTGCTGAGGTCAGGGCAGGACGGTGCAGGGCTGCGTGATGCAGCTTTCTTTGAGGGTGCCATGGTGGTGGGAGGAGCCCTGTCCCAGAGCCACTTTGCCCTGGCAGTGGGGAGAGGAGAGACACAGGCGCAGGGCGGTGGCTGCCCCCACATCCTCAGCTTGGCTCTTTCCGGTAGAGTTGGTAAAGGCCCTGCTGAATGAGTTGGCTTCTGTGAAGGTGAATGAGGTGAGCAATTGGGGGAAAGGTGCTGGGGGAGGGACTTCCGGGGCGATCAGCAGGGCAGGAGCAGAAAAGCCTTGGCTCCGCTCAGCCCATCTTGCTGGGTGTCCACCAGGCGGGGGCTGGGGCATCCTCTCCCCTTCTCCATGGGCGTTACAGTCTGCAGACCTGAATGCAAACCACAGATCTTCGGTTTACTTCGGTTTACTGGCAGTGAGGTTTGCAGGGAGCTGGAACCTCCTGAACTTCAGCTTCCTCCTGTGTGAGATGGTGATGAGCAGTTCCTCTGGGATGGGTTCCATGAAATGCAGGCCGTGCTCCTGATGGCACCTTCTGGTTTCCCTCTGGGCTCAAGCAGGAGCCAGGGCTGGGCAGTGGGGTTGGGCCGCCCCTCATGCCCTGCCACCTGCCCAGGTGGTGCAGTATGAGGCAGGCTACATGGTGTGCGCCGTGATCGCGGGCCTCTACCTGCTGCTGGTGCCCACCACCGGGCTCTGCTTCTGCTGTTGCCGCTGCCACCGGCGCTGCGGGGGCCGAGTAAAGACAGAACACAAGGCACTGGCCTGTGAACGCACAGCGCTCATGGCCTTCCTGCTGCTGACAACCCTCATGCTGCTGTAAGGCACTGCTCAGGGCTCCGGGCAGGGTGGGCCATGGCCCCACGCTCCCTTGGACCCGGCAAGCCCCTTCCTCCACCCTCCATTCCCACAGGATTGGCGTGGTCTGTGCCTTCGTCACCAACCAGCGCACGCACGAACAGACGGGCCCCAGCATCGAGGCTGTGCCTGAGACCCTGCTCAGCCTCCGGGGCCTGGTCTCCGATGTCCCCCAAGTGAGCACTGTCACCCACACCCCCACGTGCCCCTGTTAGCACCGGGTCCAGGCAGGATGGAGCCCAGTGGGCCCTCACTGGCCCATAACCAGCACATCTGAAAGCCACCCCTTCTCCTGCCCCTGCCTACCCCTGCCGGAGAGTCAGCCACCCTCGAGATGGATGCTACAGGGTCAGGGAGGGGGCTGGGGAGAGGTGGGGGTCAGGGCTTCGGGTGACCAGGAAGGGCAGCCTCAGGGCCCTGTGTTTGCCTAGGAGCTGCAGGCCGTGGCACAGCAGTTCTCCCTGCCCCAGGAGCGAGTCTCGGAGGAGCTGGATGGTGAGGGTCTTGGGGGCTGGCAGGAAAGCCGGCTCTAGGGCCCCTGCTTGGGCGCCTCGGTGGGGGCCTACATTCCAGACCCTATCTGGGAACAGGCTGTCAAAGGTGGGGATCAGGCCAGCTGGAGAGCAACAGTGGCTGCCACTCAGCTGCTGGACGGAAAAGCTGTGCCACCCGCCTCCCACCGGCTCCTGCAGAGCCCGGTGGGGCCTGCAGAGGCAGGATGGGGATGGGGAGGGCCCCTTCACTCTTGGGGACCCACCCTGAGATTGCCTTGTGCTCTGCAGGTGTCGGCGTGAGCATTGGGAGCACGATCCACACTCAGCTCAAGAGCACCATGTACCCCTTGCTGGCAGCCGTGGGCAGCTTGGGCCAGGGTGAGCTGGAGCCACACCTGGATGGTGTGGGGCCCAGTGGGTGCCTCCTACGGCAATCCCACCTGCACCCAGCCCTGGATTTCCTGAGCTGCCTCTGCCCCACCTTTGACTTCCCTATTGCTGTACCCCAGGATCCAGCTCCCTTCCCCTGACTTAATGTGCACTGGGACAGCTTCCATTGTAGGCAGGAGGTCAATGATTTGCAGGTCCCTTTGGCTGGGGGAGGGAGTTCTGCCTCCTGCAAGGCATCTGGGGATGCCTATGGTGGATGCTGCTCAGGCTGGATGTGGGTCTCTCAGCCCTGCAGGTCTCCATGCACCACCTGCAAGCCTTGAATGCCACAGTGGTGGAGCTGCAGGCCGGGCAGCAGGACCTGGAGCCAGCCGTCCGGGAACACCGGGACCGCCTCGTCGAGCTGCTGCAGGAGGCTGGGTGCCAGGGAGACTGTGCAGGGGCCCTGAGCCAGGCCCGCACCCTGGAGCTGGCTGCTGACTTCAGCCAGGTACAGACCCAGGACAGAGTCCTTTTAAAGCCACAGCGGGCTGGCTGCCTGCCACTCCTGGGATCCCTGAGGCAAATTCCCAATCCCTTCCCCCGCTGTTTCTCCCTTGCTCCACCCACCCAGGGTTAATGCGGGTCATCCTGGCAGTGGGTGGAGCGCTCTCCAGGCCATGATGCCCTGTGCATGAGCTTCACATGTGTGAGCTCCTTGAGTTCTTGCTGCTGCCAGGGGCAGTAGGAGCCATGGCAGTCCCCATTTTACACTTGAGAACATTGGGGTTCAGAGGCACCTGCCCCCCATCTGCCCCCAGGGATCCCCCTCAGGCCTCTCCATGAACCTTGTCATACCCTCCCTTCCCCCATTTCAGGTGCCCTCTGTGGACCATGTCCTGCACCGGCTAAAGGGTGTCCCCGAGGCCAACTTCTCTAGCATGGTCCAGGAGGTGAGAGCCACCTGGTCTGCCTGATTCGTCCCTCACCTGCCAAGTGAGGGCCTCCATTTCCACCTTTTGGATAGGAACTCAGTTGTGCCTGAGACTTGGGGCCCCACCCACCACACAGCACCCTGGGCAGGGGACTCCTGATGACCATCCTTGGTGTGCACATGATCTGTGCTCAGAAGGGAGAGCTGGGACCTTCAAGGCAGTGGGGATGGCAAGGGAGTAGGGCTCAGGCTGAGCCCAGAGGGCAGGCAGCTCCCTGGGTGGAGATGGGCCAAAGGGGAGGGGACGGTGTGAGTCAGCTCCCAGGACTGGGACCTGAAGCTGGGGAAATGGTGAGTCAGCCGTGCTGGGTGGCTGGAGTGGAAGGTTCCAGAAGGAAGGAAGTCAGAGCTGAGGCTGGAAGGGTGAGTTGAGCTGGACCTTTAAGAGCTAGACCTGGCAATTGTATACAGGGCGGCTAAGAGTTCCCTGCAATGGTGGGAGAGGGGTGGGGATAGGAAGAAGATGTTTTGGGAGGAGCAACATTTTGGGAAGTTGAGTCAGGCTGGGTGGAGGGAGGGGAGAGGAGGGCAGTGACCAAGAGAACAGGGGGAAGCTGGGAGCACTGAGGGGGGGACCTCCCCTCCCCTCCTCTTCCTTCCTCTCCCTCTAGACCTGGTGACTTTGGGGTCTTCTAAGAGGGGATGCTTGGCAGAGTTGGGGAGGCCCAACCCCACTTGGTTCCTGCAGGAGAATAGCACCTTCAATGCCCTTCCAGCCCTGGCTGCCATGCAGACGGCCAGCGTGGCACAAGGTGAGACTGCATGAGTTAGAGGCAGCTGCCCAGCATGGCTTCCCACCCCATCCCTACCAGGGAGGCTTGTTGAGAGTGGAGTGGGGTGGTGGGGGACTGTCCTCCCTCTGTGGTTCCCAGACGTTCTTCCTGCCCACTTGTCTTGTCCCTGGGCCCCAGGGTGCCCTCCGCATCCCACAAGTCCCTGCTACTTTGGGCAGAGCTGAAGAAGGCAGTGGCCCAGCAGCCAGAAGGGCTGAGGATGCTGGCTGAAGGGTTCCCAGGCTCGGAAGCAGCTTCCCACTGGGCCCAGGCTCTGCAGGAGGTGGAAGAGAGCAGCCACCCCTACCTGCAGGAGGTGCAGAGATACGAGACCTACAGGTGCTTGGCACCCGCAGGGGGGGATGGAGTGGGGTGAAGTGGGCAGCCCAGCCTCTATGCCATCCTGAGCCCCATTCCCAGAGCCAATCAGCCCCTGACTGTACTGAGCTTCTGTGTATTTTTAAGCCAAGACCCCTGACTCCACAGGCCTCCAAGTCCTTACCAGGCTGTGTGCCCTCGGAGCCTGACCCTGGAGGCCACACAGGAGCAATAGGGCCTTGGGAAGGGTCTGCATGTGCACTTCTGAAGCCCCAGCTTGGGGTTAGAGGCCACACCCAGCTGCCAGGTCCCACTTTGCCCCATCTTGGTGACAGCCACCTCCCTTCTTAGTAACACCCATGTCCTCTCCGTGGTAGGTGGATCTTGGGCTGTGTGCTGTGCTCCGTGGTCCTGCTTGTGGTACTCTGCAACCTGCTAGGGCTCAACCTGGGCATCTGGGGCCTGTCTGCCAGGGAGGACCCCAGCCACTCAGAAGCCAAGGGTGAAGCTGGAGCCCGCTGCCTCATGGCGTAAGAGAGGGCTGGGAGAGGGAAAGCCGCCCTCCAACCTTGAGCACAGGGCTGGCCACTTACTGTGGCTCCTGAGCACATCTGCCAGTATCCTCATCTCAATAAAGGGGCTGGACCAGAGCAAGAATGGCCAACAAAGAGCATTTCCTTCCTACAGCAAGGGCAGCTGTAGCACCTAATGGGCACTCCTTCCCTTGAGTCAGACAAAGCCTAGAGTCCTTACCCTGGCTTCCTTACCCTTACCACCAATAAGTGGCAGCACCAGAGGTGGAATCTATTGCCAGCCACAGACTAGACAGTCTCTAAGGCCAAGGCTGCCACATACAGTTGTACAGGCTGTTCACTAAGCAAGAGTGCCTGGCTAAAGGGGTAAATGGGGGCTGAAATCCAACCCATGTTTTTCTCTCCAAGCCTCAGCCTGTCATGGGGTTGTGCCTACCTCACAAGCTCTTTGAGCCGTCTGGTCTAAGATCTTTACTCCTCAGATCTGCTGGGATGCTGCCCTGTTGGCGGGTCATGCCTGGCCATGCCAGGTGACCTTTTTGAGTGTTGGGCCCTAGGCACAGAAGTGAGCAGTCTTGGCTCTTTGGGGTTTGTTTTTGTTTTGTTTGTTATTGCTAAGACATGGTCTTGCTCTGTCACCCAGGATGGAGTGCAGCGACACCATCATGGTTCACTACAGCTCAGCTTCCTGGGCTCCAGCAATTCTCATGCCTCAGCCTCTGGAGTAGCTGGGACTATAGGCATGTACCACGATGCCCAGCTAATTTTTAAATTTTTGTAGAGACAGCGTCTCACTATATTGCCCAGGCTGGTCTCATACTCCTGGACTCAAGCTGTCTTCCCACCTCACCTTCCCAAAGTGCTGGGATTATAAGTGTCAGCCCAGCAAGTCCTGGCTCTTTGAACTAAACAGCTGTTCCCTCCTCTAGGCTGCCAGGGCAAGCCAGGGAACCAGGGAGAGGGTGGGCACAGGGTAAAGGTAAGGTTGGGACTGTCAGGAGTTCTGGGCTCTCCCTCTTCCCCAGGAGGACAAGTCCTCCAAGTTCCTCTCCCGTAAAGGCTCTGTCCTGGGGCCAGCTGACTGAGCAGGGTGGCCCTGGGGTGCTGGTGGGACAGAGAGTATGGTCAGGGTAGCCAGTCCCTGCTGTCCCTCAGTCCTGCCTCTCACCTTCCCCAGAGGCGTGGGCCTCAGCTTCCTCTTCGCTGCCCCCCTCATCCTCCTGGTGTTTGCCACCTTCCTGGTGGGTGGCAACGTGCAGACACTGGTGTGCCGGAGCTGGGAGAGCGGTGAGCTCTTTGAGGTAGGCCTGTCTCTGCTTACAGGCCCTCCTGGGGAGGGAGGTGGGGGTGGTGTGGGCAGAGCAAGAGGGTTGGGAGAAAGTGGGGATCAGAGGGGGTTAGAGGGAGACAGGGAGGGGAGGAGTGAGACAGATATGGCTAAGAAAAGAGACAGAAATCTACCAGCGGATGAGGGAGGGAGAGAGAAAGCACCCATGAGTCCATGGGATGCTGCCCAGGTCCCAGGTTAGGGATCCTGAGAGATGGCGCCCTGACCCATGCCCTCTCCTCTCCTAACACTGTCTGGGAGCGGGGACCCTGGCGTCCGGTGAGCTGAGTTGCTGGACTGGGTTCTCTGTGGTAGACTGGGCTGGTCATCCCTCCTAGGAATCCATGGGAAGAGCCCCTGTGAGGATGTAGAGCCCGGGAGTCATCAGAGTCAGAGGCCAGGTGTGAGCAGGGGTGAGGGGATGTGTCCTACCCATGGTCTCTGCTGTGCCACCGAGGCAGGGGTCCAGGCCCTAGGGAACCAGGGTGACCTCACCCCTACCCCTCTCTGTGCCCATTTCTCACTGCCCATCCCCAGTTTGCAGACACCCCAGGGAACCTGCCCCCGTCCATGAACCTGTCACACCTTCTCGGCCTGAGGAAGAACATCAGCATCCACCAAGCCTATCGGTGAGTGGACGGCCTGGGCAGGGCTAGGCACCAGGGAAGGAAGGAGGAGGGCCGGCATCCCTCAGGGACCTCAGCACCCCTGCCACCCACAAGGCTCCTCCTCTCTCCTCCTCAGGCAGTGCAAGGAAGGGGCGGCGCTCTGGACAGTCCTGCAGCTCAACGACTCCTACAACCTGGAGGAGCACCTGGATATCAGCCAGGTGAGAGAACGTTCCGGGAACTGTGAGGAGCCCTCCTCAGACCCCTCTCCTCTGGTCTTTTTGCCTCTGTGGAGGCACCATCTCTTTGAACCTAGGAGACCTGAGAAATTGTGTGAATGATTAAGGGCAGAGGCCCAGCTACCAGCCCAGGGGAAGGTTCTGGGTGTGTGGGTGTATCCGTGTGCCCTGAAGGCTATGGCCAGCCCCGAGCACAGCCAAGGTGGCGGCAGGAAAGACTGGTGACAATGAGTAGGAGTACGAGGCGGGTGTCCTGACTGAGGACGGGCATTGGCTGGGATGCTCCAGTTGGGAAGGGGAGGCTGGGGAGGGACGTGGCAGCAACAAGGATGGCGACAAGTCTGGCTAACGCTGGTGGAGGGCCTGCCAAGCTCGTGCAGGTGGGAGGTGGTGGCGGCAGGATTCCATCTTCAGCCTGACACACGAGCCTCTTCCCGTAACCCCTGGGCTTTGCTGGAACTTGGTGTGTGGAACTGGAGACACTTGCCAATGCTGGCAAGATAGTTCTAGAATTAAGGCAAGGAAGGGCTGTTTCACAAGAGGAATGGAATTTGAGAACGGGTCCTCCTCATGCTGCACAGAAGCTGTAAGACATTCCCTCTTCGACTTCCAGGCTCCTAAGCATATCCTAGGGAAACCTACATCCCCTGGCCCCCCAGGTCCTCCCTTCCTCCCCAAACACAGAGTATGATAACTGCTGATTTTGCATCATCCTGGGAAACCCTTCCAACCCCCGGATCCACCAACCAGCCTCGGCCCACAGACAGCACAGCCAGATGGCCCAGTCCCAACTCTGTGCCTTGAACTGCACAACTTGGGACAGTTATGGAGCTCACTCCTCCTTCCGCATCTTTAACCAGACAGGAGGTCACTGGAGCAGGCAATAATGCCTCAGTGCTAGGCTGAGACACTATCCTGAGGAGGAAGACTGGCCAGGGATGGCTGAACCAGGGCCCTGGGCATAGGAGCCCAATCCCCCTGCTGGCAGGAAGTCTTGGCTCTCAAGGGGAGGAGTCTCTGCTTTGGTCCTGGGCAGGGGAGAGTCCAGCTCACAGAAAGGTCTGGACAGATAGGGCTTTGGATTCTGATGCACTGGACAGTCCTCTGAGGCCACCTGACAATGTACCAAATGTGGCCATAAGAATCCTCATCCTCAAAGGAGATACTAATGGGCATGCAGACATGAGTATGACACAGGGCTTTCCAGAGAATGGGGGGACACCACCCACTTCCCACTTCTCCTACAGTTGCTGCCACTGATGCCAGAGACGCAGCCCGAAGACCCCCGCCTGAGAGGGCCAGGTCTTTTCTCCTCCAGGAGAAGGCAGCCGGGAGGAATGGGGAGAGGAGAGCCAAGCTGGGCTGCGGTCTCTAACCTGCTGTGTCACCTCCCAAGTGGATGCCCCACTCTGACCTCAGTTTCTTGCCTGTTAAACACTGGGGCTGAATTTTACAACCTCTAAATCTCTTCCAGTGATAGTAGGAAAATGCTGAGGCTCTTTCCTGAAAATGCAGTTGTGTCCATTCATTCATTCATTCATATAGCTAACAAACTTGTACCCTGCCCACCATGTGTGAGCCTCAGAGTTAGATGCTGGGGGATTGGGGTAGAATGTGCAGGCAAGGCCCCACTCTCGTAGAGCTAACAGCAATGAACAATTACCTACAAATAACATCATTTCAGAGCAACAGGCACTTTGAAGGCCTTGACACAGCTGACAGAATAAAGAGGGGCTGGGAAAGCTATTTTATTTCAGGTGGCCAGGGAAGATCTGTGTCTCGGCCCAGAAGCCAGATGGGCACTGGAGGAAGCCTGGATCTTGGCAGTTTGGGGCAGGCATCTACTGGGAGCCTGTCTGGGGCTTGGGGTGTCCAGGGCAGGGGGCCCTGAGAGTCTGCTGTGTGAGTCTGTTCTCGTGTTGCTATAAGGAATACCTGAGACTGGGCATGGTGGTCCACGCCTGTAATCCTAGTACTTTGGGACGCTGAGGTGGAAGGATTTCTTGAATCTAGGAATTCAAGACCAGCCTGAGCAACATGAGGATACCCCCTCTCTACAGGTTTTATTTTTAAAAGCCAGGTGTGGTGTTTTGCACTTGTAGTCCCAGCTACTAGAGAGGCTGAGGTGGGAGGATCACTGAAGTCCAGGAGGTCTAGGCTGCAGTGAGCTGTGATTGTGCTATTGTCCTCCAGCCTGAGCAACAGAGTGAGACCCTGTCCCCTCCGCCCACCAAAAAAAAGCAATACCTGAGGCTGCATGATTTATAAAGAAAAGAGGTTTAAGTGCAGGCTGTACAGGAAGCATGGCACTGGCACCTGTTTCTGAGGAGGCCTCAGGAAGCTTCCACTCATGGCAGAAAGCCAAGGGGAGCCAGTGCATCACATGGGGAGAGAGGAAGTGAGACAGCCAGGTGGGAGGTGCCACACTCTTTCAAACAACCAGGTCTCATGTGAACTAACTGAGCAAGAGCTAACTCATCACCAGGGCAATGGCACTAAGGCGTATGTGAGGGATTCACCCCATTATCTAGTACCTCCCACCAGGCCCACCTTCACCCCCAGCACCAGGGGTCGTATTGCAACATGAAATTTGGAGGGGACAAACATCCAAACCATATCGCCTGGTGACCCCCTCACTTACGGGAGCATCTCTGGGGTCCTGGCTCAGCAACCGGCATGACTTCCCCCTGTACCCGCCCTCCCAGTATACCAACAAGCTACAGCAGGAGTTGCAGAGCCTGAAAATAGACACACGGAGCCTGGACCTGCTGAGCTCAGCCGCCCGCCGGGACCTGGAGGCCCTGCAGAGCAGTGGGCTCCAGCACATCCACTACCCTGACTTCCTTGTTCAGGTCAGCGGTGGGTACCTCAGCTGGGCTTCCTCAGCCAGGTGGTGATGGAACAAAGGGGCCCACAGAGGAGATGGGTGTGCATCTCACCTTGTCCCAGCTCTGGGTTCCTCCACATGTTTCCTTAGGCCTCTTCCTGTGGAGGTGTCCCCAGATCATGTGCCCCTGGGCCTGTCCTCATGTCACCACCCAGGTCACTCGGGAATGGACACCCTCTCCTCTAGTCCAGTGGACCATGTCGCTGTTCATGGTCCTGATTCCACTGCTGCAGAGGACTCAGTGGGAAGTTGCCTCTTCCTTGAGTTACACCAGAGGGTGCCTCATTTGTTCTTCTTTCTATCTCATTGGGAAAATGTCTGAAATAGTTCACAGTTCCAGGGAAAACCCGCTGTGACTGATGTGTCACAATACACTCAGCTGGTATAGATTGTATTTGATAAGACTGGGGAGTTGGAGGCTAGGGGCAGGTGGAGGTGGGCCCCACGGGAGCTGGGTTCATCCTTCCTGGCCTCTCCTGTCTGCCTGCAGATCCAGAGGCCCGTGGTGAAGACCAGCACTGAGCAGCTGGCCCAGGAGCTGGAAGGACTGGCCCAGGCCCAGGTGAGAGGGAATCAGGGCGGTAGGAGCCACAGGGGGCTTGGAAGGTGGGAGAGGGTGGGAGGATGTGAGGGCAAAGGCAGGGAACTGAGGACCTCACCTGCCTTTGTGGGGTGGGGCCTGAGGCTCCTGACCCCTGGCTGGGCTGGATTCAAGCTCTGCCACCCATTGGCCGCGTGGCCTTGGGCAGGCCATGTAGTGTCTCTGAGCCAGAGGTTCTTCATCTGTGAGGTGAACTGTCCTTCATCTCAGAGCAGATGAAATCACTTGTCTGGCCTCACACAGTTGGGCAAGTGTTTCTTTTTTTTTTTTTTTTTTTGAGACGAAGTCTTGCTCTGTCTCCAGGCTGGAGTGGTGCAATGGCACGATCTCAGCTCACCACAACCTCTTGTCTCCTGGGTTCAACAATTCTCCTGCCTCAGCCTCTCAAGTTGCCCTTGAGGAGAATAATAGCATTTTGTGTTTATAATTATTTAGGGTTTAAAAGTTCTCTTTGAAACATCTGATAGGCGTTGCAACAACTCCCTAGGGTGGATAGAGCCAGGAGCATCCTCAATTTCAGCAGGTGCCTCTGCAGAGCTGGCAGGTTCTGTAGCTGACTTAGGGGCATCCAGCAAGCTAGAGTGGACCTAGAAGTTGGACTTAGGCCCCAAATGCACATCAGGCCCTGGAGCTTAAGGAGGCCTTGGTTTTCTGCCTCTGAGCCCAGCACTCTCTACCTCCCCTTGTTATGTCGGATTGAAAGTCTGGGTGAGGGGTAGGAGGGTGCTGGGCAGGGCCATTCTGATTTCTGTCTCCTCTCAGGGCAATTCTTTGCTGGGGCAGCGGCTGCAGCAGGAGGCCCATGGACTCAGAAACCTCCACCAGGAGAAGGTTGTCCCCCAGCAGAGCCTTGTGGTCAGTTTGGAGGCCCAGGGAGCATGGGTCCTGGGGGAGAGGAAAGCTGGAGAGGGGACAGTGAAAGTGGAGGGAAGCTCTGAGAATTCCTCTCTTCCTCCCTCCTTTCCTCCTTCCCTTCCCTTTCCTTCTTTCCTCTAACCAGCCCTGATCTCTTCTCCACAGGCAAAGCTCAACCTCAGCGTCAGAGCCCTGGAGTCCTCTGCTCCGAATCTCCAGGTGGCTGCTGGGGGTGGGGACGTGTGGTGTGAGGTTGTCGGGAGGCGGGGGGGGGGGGGGGGGGGGGGGGGTGGCTGCAGAGGAAGGGAGGAATCAGGTGCCCATCTCACTCTGGAACTCCGCCCAGGTTGTGGGGTGGGATCAAGAGGAAGATGGGGGTGGCGGCAGAGCCTGGGGGATCACCGCCCTTGGCAAGTTTGTCAGGGCTGAACCCTATCCTGTTGAGTGTGCTGTGGTGTGTGTTGAATTAATGAATGGATGTGTGAATGTGGGGCACTGAGTTGAGGCTCTCATCCCCTCCAGCTGGAGACCTCAGATGTCCTAGCCAATGTCACTTACCTGAAAGGAGAGCTGCCTGCCTGGGCCACCAGGATCCTGAGGAATGTGAGTGGCGGGTGGGATGGGGGAAGGGGTTTCCACCCCAGGCTTCTCCAGTACTGGCTTCTCACTGTGGCTCCCAGGAAAGCTGGGCCTGTCCTCAAGTTGCTAGGCATGGGGGTTGTTGAGGGTTGGGGGCACAGCTGCTTCCGGGACCCCTACAGCCCAGACCTCCTCTCCTTCCTGCAGGTGAGTGAATGTTTCCTGGCCCGGGAGATGGACTACTTCTCCCAGTATGTAGCCTGGGTGAGAGAGGAGGTGAGTGGGGCCTCAGCAGTGACTGATTCCCTGCCCCAGCGGACCAGCTGTTCACCCTGCCTTGCCCTGCCCCCGCCCCCAGAGTCCCCTGGTGATGACCCAGGCCTTCAGTATCAAACTGAAACTCCCAAACCTGGCATCTGTGCCCCTGCTTGCTGGCTGAGCTCTGCCCACCCACCTCTGCGGCAGCCCTTCCCTGAGTTGAGTGTGGGCGGGGTTGGTACTCTCCAAAATGTTTCATCACACCCAGCCTGCAGGCCCTTCCCTGGGCTGGCCCCTTCCCCAGCTTGTCCGAGGCCAGTCCTCAAAGCTCATCTCCCACTGCAGACCTTCACTGAAAATAGCCTCTGCAAGCTGTCTGGACATCCACACGAGAGTGGCAGGGGTCTGGCTTTACCCTGAGTGTGTCTGTGTATCTGTGTGTGAGTGTGTGTGTGTGCGCATGTGTACATACACAGGTTACCTCCCCAGTGAGGGTGGCTTGAAGCATGGTGCTGGGTCACAGTAGCCTTAATCCAGGCTGGTGGACAGACGGAAAGGGGAGGGGCCCAGTAAGGAGCCAGTAAGGTGTGTCCTTATCTGTCTGTCCCTGCGTCTCTGCATGTGTGTAAAAGCGTGTGGTGGCCCCAGCGGTGTCCCCAGGCCTATCTGTCCCTGTCAACCACTCTACCTGAATTGGATATGGGTGCAGGCCTGTGGGTCTGGGTGTATGGCATCACCTGCCTCATGTTGGCACCACAGGTGACTCAGCGCATCGCCACCTGCCAGCCACTCTCTGGAGCCCTGGACAACAGCCGTGTGATCCTATGTGACATGATGGCTGACCCCTGGGTGAGTGCCCCAGTTCATCAGGGCTTGTCCACCAAGTCCCCAAGCCTTTCTGCGCTCCAGGGAGGGCCAGGTGAGCAGGGTGTGAGGCCAGGCATGTCCCCAGCCCTGGCTCTGATGACAAGGCAGCTCAGTGAGGCTGGGTGCCATATGTGGGGTGCTGGGTGCCACATAGGGCAATGAGCCGACCTCATACCCTGTTGCAGAATGCCTTCTGGTTTTGCCTGGCATGGTGCACCTTCTTCCTGATCCCCAGCATCATCTTTGCTGTCAAGACCTCCAAATACTTCCGTCCCATCCGGAAACGCCTCAGGTGAGGAGCTGCCAGTTCTGCAGACAGCATCAGGGGCCAGAGAAGTGTCTTTTCAGTCCCCAGGGTCCCGTGCCACAGCCCCTCCTGAGACCTCCCAGGCAGATGAGGCTCATGGCCAAGCCCTGGAGAGCCACACTCTGAGGAGCTCCAGAGCTGGGAAGTTCTCCTATATGTCTGCCCCTTATTCCTCTTGCTGCATCCATCCGGGTACAGCTTTGTGGGACCCTTCCCATTCCCTGAAGGGCTTCCGAGGAGAAACCTTCAGAGCTCTGGGTTTTTCCCTGTATCAGGGCTGAGAGTCTGGGAGGAAGGGCATGCTCACTCCCTTTCTTTGATGCTGCAGCTCCACCAGCTCTGAGGAGACTCAGCTTTTCCACATCCCCCGGGTCACCTCTCTGAAGCTGTAGGGCCCCGTGGGTGAGTTTTCCCCAACTCGCTTAATTGCTCCATGCCAGGGATTTAGGGAGTGGGGTGGGGAGGGGCTGGGGTCTGGGGTTTCCAGGGCCCAGGAGGGCAGGAAGGCTTGAGGACATGGTGGGGTCTGGGTGCTGGGTGTGGCCCATCCAGCAGTGGGGCTGACAGCCCTGCTCTCCCCTCCCTCCTCTTTACCCGTTTCCTTCTTAATCCATGACAGGGTGAGGTGACCCCGAGGGTGCCTGTCCTCCCCTTTGATTCAGCCTGGGCCACAGGACTTCATTCAGTAGCTCTTGCCCCAGAACCCAGGCTGGCATCCAGGCCTGGACTGTCCCCAGCTCCAGCTTACCTGGCCCCACCTTGCATGCTCCTTTCTACCCCTTTCTGCTCACAACACCCATCATTCACTCTCAGAATCACATGGGACGTCTGTGGAGCTGCAGAGCCAGCAGTCCTTCCAGGTGTCTACCCCTCACCCTCCTGCTGCAGAACATCCTCACAGGAAGAGCCTGTTCTCTACCTGCTGGCGCCTAGTCCCCAGGGCGGGACAGAGGCCTGGTCCAACCTCGCTCCCCTTCCCATGTGTCCTCCCCCTGCCAAGCCTCCCTCTGCCCTTCTCGAGCTCTTTGCAACCCCCATTCTGATCTGGCCTCCCCCGAGCCCCCACTTCCCTCTTATGCCCCTCCCAACTTTTTACTTCCTTCCTTCAGGGAGGTCCTTTTCTCCCTTTGTCCCTTCTTCCCCTTATCCCCACTGCTACTTTGCTGGCCCTAGGGACCATCCTGCCCAACCAAACCACTCAGGTAATGCCACTCAACAGGCAGGGGTCACCAAGGCTGAGGTCTGGGCTAGCTACAGGCCCTGCCCCACGGCCCCTGAGTCCTCCACTGCCCCAAGGCCTTGGGCCCTCTGCAGCTCCCAGTCCGGATTTATTAGTGCCCAGTGAGGCGAGGGAGGCTTGTCTGAAGGCTGAGCCTCCCTGACTGCACTCAGGTTAGAAATGGGGGTGCTGGCACTTAGCTCCTCTCTGAGCACTGGCTCCCAAGGAAGGGATCTTGGACCTGGGCCACTCTGGGGGCTCACCCTTATCTCTTCAGAAGGCTGCATCTTCCACAGCCCCCACCAAGCTTTCTCAGGAGGCATCTCATGGCCAGAACAGGATTTTGCAGTACCCCTTCTATCCTGCACATGTGGCCTGGGGCCATCCCCGGCCTATCTTTGTGTCAGCCCTGAGTGCTGGATGCTGCATTCCAGAAATGAGGAAGAGGAGAGAGAAGAGATAGACAGACCTCAGATCCATTAAAGTGTTCTTACTTCCCTGAGCTTTGGTTCTGGGTCCTTAAAACCAGTTTCCTATGCTGGGTCCCTGTACACAGTTGGTGTTTAATGAGTGTTTATGGAGAGGAGCGTTCTAAGGTCTCCTCTGGCTGCAGGTATCCAGGGGTAATTCCAGCAATCTGCAGGTGGGGAGTAGGTCCCAGCTTGGGAGCCTACTGTCAGGAGCAGGCAGACCCGGACTCACAGCCTGGCTGTGATGCTTGTTCGCTCAGCTTCTCCATTTATAAGGTGGGGAGAATAGTCACAGCCCCCTCAAAGTGTGATAATTCATGGAAAGCCCTTGGCAGGGCCTGGCACAAAACAAATGCTCAGTAGATGGAAGCTGCCTATTGTTATTATTGTTGCTGCTGTTGTTTGCCATGACTGCTCTGGGCCAGGGGTAGAGCTAGCGCCTGGGCAGGTATAAGGTAAAAGGGAGACAGGCCCCTATTTAAAGGCAGAAAGTCTTTTAAGATGGTGGTCTGCTGGGTTTCAAGGTGTGTCTGTTTTTGTTTTTGTTTGTTTGTTTTGAGACAGGGTCTTGCTCTGTTGCTCAGGCTGGAGTGCAGTGGTGAAATCTTGGCTCACTACAACCTCCACCTCCTGGGCTCAAGTGATTCTCATGCCTCAGCATCCTGAATAACTGGGACTACAGGTGCATGCTACTATGCCTGGCTAATTTTTGTATTTTTTGTTGAGATGGGATTTTACCATGTTGCCCAGGCTGGAAATGTCTATGTTTAACTGCATCTTATAAACCATCCACAAGTTTTTCTACTAAAAATTAGAATGGTTCACCTATGCAACAATCTTGCATGTTCTTCACATGTACCCCAAAACCTAAAATGCAATAAAATAAATTTAAAAAAAATTAGAATGGTTCATACACAATGTATTGTTACTACTGTCAGATGAGCATCCTTGAATGTAGCATGACTGCCTCTTTTTTGCTTTTCCTAGAAGTTTTTTTTGCTGGTTAATCATCTGTTGACTTATGTGGGGGAAGTAGCACCTTTGCATTTAAAAAATGAAATTTATGGGATTACAAATGGAATATAAACAATTTTTTACAAGATTTTCAGTTCTCTATCAAAATTACCTATTTAATATTTTATATATTTGAACATATTGAGCACAGTTATTTTAAAGTTCAGTTAGTCCCTTATACAGAGCCTCCATGAGTCTGTTTCTTGTGTTTGTTGTTTCTCTTGGTTTTTATTAGTTTTGTCCTGTCTCCTCCCATACTTCGCAGTTTTTTTTGTTGAGTACCACACATTGTATCTGCAAACCTGTACAAGTAATTTCAGGTCTAGGATGAAGTTGTCTTCCTCCATGATGATTATGTTTATGTCTTGCAGGTGTCTGGGGATGCAGTGAGCCAGGTCTCTTTAATCTACTTGTAGGGAATGAGATGATTTGAGTCACTTTAAGGGCTGATCTACTTCCAGTTCATTCATATTCATAGGGTGAAGCCCTCTGGGGCCCCAATCCAAAGCATAAAACATTTGCCAGGTAGCCTTCCTATTGGTGGGGTTTGCAGTGTCTTCTGGAATCATCAGACATCCTCCAGAGAACGTAGCCCCAGATGTCATGCATATGTCTCTTGAGTTGCCTTCTTTTCCCAGATCTTGGCCTTGTAATTCTTCACTGCTTTGTTTCCTTCCCAATACTCTCAGTTAGACTTAAAAAAAAAAATATATATATATATATAGAGAGAGAGAGAGAGAGAGAGAGTACATATATTTGTGCTCAGATAAATATATATATAGTACATATATTTACTAAAAATTGCATATGTAATTTAGTAAATATATATGTATTTAAAGTTATATATGTGTATATAAAACTTTAGAAGCTATTCAAAGTGCCCTCCAGACACAAATTTTGAGCAGCTTTTTAAGTTGTCCTGAATGGGTTACTCCGTCCACTATTATCAGAAGTAGTCCTAAAAAATCGACTTTGATGTTCCCCCTGTCAATTGGGAAAAGGCTGCCACTCCTTGTTTTTAGTGTCCAGAAACTGTGGCCCAACTAATTGACCATTGTCTTTTGCAAAGCATTTTTGTTTAGAGAGCACCACAGTAATACCGGCCACCTGGGGATGGGGTGGCTCTCCGCAGTTGACAGAGAGACAGAAATAGCCACAGAGAAAAATAGATTGCCTATTTATCTGGCTTTTAAAATGCTGGGATCCTAAAATGCTAATGCTACTTTATATGTGAAACAAAGCCTCTTTGAGGTCACAATCTCTTCTGTCCCATGACAGTCTCTGAGGGAGCAAATTATCTTCTGGTTGAACAGAGGAAGCTCCAGGAAGTTACATGGCTGGTTCAGGGTCTCAGAAGTTAAAGCCCAGCCAGGCTTTGGAAGCAGGTCCCCTGGTTCTGGTGGCCCTGGAGGTTTCTTCCTGGAGGCAATGCTAGTTCTCATTTTTTTTGAGACCCTGTCTCAAAAAAAAAAAACAAAAAAAAACCCTGTGGGCATGTGGAAGCAGAGCCGTCTCCAAGGTGACTTGAACCAAGTGTCCTTGTTGTCCCTGTGGCAGGGATGACAGATTAGGGGTGCTAGGAGTTCTTCTAGATGCTCCAAACTGGCCACCCAGCAGAAGGCCCCATGGCAAATTCTGCCAAAGAAATGCCAGGTGGGCCAGGGTGTCTGAGGTCCCAGGTGGCTGCTCAGGGCAGCTCCAGCTGGCTCAAGGTGTACAAAGGGAGAACCACGTGGACAGGGCAAAAGCCTGCCCAACCACCTGAAGGGACAAACAGTGTGAGTTAATATTTATTTATTGAGCTCTGAGCATAAGTCAGGAAGCACGTTCCATGAATTAACTGGGAGGCAGGCATTGTTATTTACCTGCCTGACAGTTGAGAAAGTTCAGGCACAGAGACTGGATGTGGACAGAATGAAAAGGGTAACACTCATCCAAATGAAGCAGCCGAGAACAGTGGCACTCAGGCCACATCTGAGTCTTCTGGAATCAGCCTGAGGCCCTGCTCTGGGCGGATGTGGACAGAGTCCCCTTTCCCTACTCTCCCTGAGTCAGGGCTGTCCATCGCTTCTAGCCTGAGTGCCAGGAGCTGAATCAGGAGGCTGGTGGCCAACCTGGTGCACACAGCACATGTTGCTGGAATAAAGCTCCTTCTCCATGGTCCTAGCCCTTCCTAGCACATGCTGGGTGTACGCGTCCTGGGATGGTCCACGCTCATCCATCTTACAAATGCTGACGGAGAATTGCAGCTCAGGTGAAGAAGGAGGCAGGGGATGTGCAGAGGGGGACCCCATTCCAGGCCTTGGCCTCTGCCCACAAGTGAAGCAGAATTTAGGGACGAGGTGGCTGAGCACCTACCCACTCTGAGGGCTGGAGTGGGAGCCAACGAGTCAGGGGCTAAGCTTAGAGGAGGGAGGTTTCAGGGAAGCAAGCTGAGTCTGAGGGGTGGAGTCCGCCACCCTCTCTTCACTTCAAGTCGCAAGAAAAGGGGCTTTAAAGAAAGCCCCAGAGAGCGTCACAGTGTCCCCTCTAGTTTGAGAAATCCCGTGGACTGATGCCTCATTCACTGCAAAGTCTAGAGGGCATTCAGGCTGGCTGCATTGGAGGCAGAGCTAAGGAGAGGGCTGGCAGCCCAGGTGATGGGCCTCCTGTGAGTGACCGCGGAGGGAGTCTCCTAGGTCCAGTCAAAGGAGGCTGCCCAGAGAGTGAACTGACAGCCAAGAGGATGTGGAGCTGCCACTAGGCATCGGGGGGCTTGTGGGTCCCCCAAGGCCCACATGAAAT
The DNA here is from genome assembly GCF_009761245.1 of Sapajus apella. Lineage (NCBI taxonomy): Eukaryota > Metazoa > Chordata > Mammalia > Primates > Cebidae > Sapajus > Sapajus apella. The sequence goes on from NW_022437133.1 coordinate 1,045,853, forward strand.
ACTCTAGTCAAGGGACCATGGGGCCAGGCTCTGAGGACCCTTGCAGGAGCCCACAGAGAAAGAGGGACAGCTCTCAGCCTGTGCAAACCCAGAGTGCAGCTCAGCTAAAGGCTGCCATGCCTGCTGCCCGCCCCAGGCCCCCACTGCCAAGCCTGAGCTGGGTGGAGAGCAGGAGAGTTGACGATGACATGGGCTTGGACGGGGCTGAGCCTGTGTTGTGTGATGTGAAGTGATGAGGACCATTTGTATTTTCCTACCAGGATGCACACAGCTGGCCAGTCTTCTCTCTCTCTCTCCCCTCATACCTCTCAGCCAGAACCCAACAAAAAATAGGGCCTAAGGAAGAGAGTCTTGGGCAGGGGGCTCCACAGAGCTGGGTTTGGGGGTCTGGAGAGGAGGGACTTGAATTTGGGCCTGGAATGTGGGATCATGAGCAACAGTGGAGGAAGGTGCAGAAGTCCCCGAGGCCTGTGAGCGGGGGCCCCGTGAGCCGCTTGCCTGGGTAGGACAAGTGTGAGGGCCCTGGCCAGCTGAAACAGACCATGACTGCCTCCTGAAACACTGACCAGAGGAAACCCAACTGTCATCCCGGCTTGAAATCATCCCTTCCTTTCCCACTTCCAAACTCCCCCCAGCCTCGGTTTCTCCCCAAAGCCCCTGTGTCAGGAAACCACAGTGGGAAACACAGGGCTGAAGCTTTCCTAGAGGATGAGACAAGGCCCTCCTGCAGCCTATTCAACCTTCTGTGGGTCCGATGCACTGCATAGAACACTGGGAATGCCAAGGCCATCTCTGGGAAGTCTGCAGATGCCTGTGTGCTCACAGCAGGGCGGCTGCTGAGGCCACGTGGGAGCCGCCCCCCGACCTTTTTCCTGCTCCTGCTCCTTCCTGCATTCCCCACAGGCCCAGGGTAGGACCCAGCTGGAAGTGGCTGGGGCCCTGGACAGGCCACTGAGGAAGGGGGGTGCAGTGGCAGGGGGCACACATACCCCACATCTGTATTTTATGAGGGGCACCCACCCAAGTGGTAGCTGCAGTGGGAGGTTCGCAAGACCGAGCAACTGGTGGGTGCAGCCAGGCAGGGCAGTGTCATGGCTGGTGAACTCTGAGGAGAGCGCACTGAGTATGGGATGCCAGCAGGCAGGTGTGCCAAACAGGGGCCAGCGACTCTCGGGGGTGCTGCTGTGGCGAGCGGGCTCCTCTGCTACTGACTCCTCCAGCCAGACCATCAGGAAGACCAGCCCATCATGGCAGTGAGGTCAACAAGTTTCCAAGCTGCTGTGTAAGCCGTGGGCATACAGCTGCTCACAGGATCTCACCCCCCAAGGTGCTCACTCTGGAAAGAATGCAAGAGGCTTTGGGACCTGGCTTTATCACTCCCAAGCCTGTGACTTGGGCAAGTCCTTTAGCTTTTCTGGGTCTCAACATTATCATCTGTAGAGTGACAGAATGACACTTTTCTCCCAAGGCCACTATAAGGACTTAAAATGCTCCATGCATCCCTGCTTGTGGAGGCTTGCTTGGAGTCAAAAGCAGCACTGTTCCAGGCAGTGAAAAGAGGATGCGGCCGGGCACGGTGGCTCATGCCTGGGATCCCAGCACTTTGGGAGACTGAGACAGGTGGATCGCTTGAGCTCAGGACTTTGAAACTAGCCAGGGCAACATAATGAGACCCCATCTCTACAAAAAAATACAAAAATTAACCTGGTATGATGGCTTGTGTCTTGTAGTCCCAACTGCTCAGGAAGCTAAAATGGAATTGCTTGAGCCCAGGAAGTCAAGGGTCTGTCCTGAAGAGATGGCTTCCTGCCTCTTTTACCTGTGAGGACAAGCATCCCAGCATGGGCTGGTGGCTGTCTTGGACCACACTGCCCCCAAACCCCAGGCCTCCCTTGCATTCCAGCCTGGGTGACAGAGTGAGACCCTGTCTAGAAAAAACAAAAAACAACAACAAAAAAACACGGATGAGCTCCCAGGGAGCTGACAGCCATGAAGGGCCTTGCCTCCCTCCCCCACTTCCCAGGGTGCAGTGTGGGTGGGGGAGGGAGCTGGGAGTCCTCCAGGCTCTGCCGAGCCCTTCCCCCAGTGTGATGCCCAGCCTGTCCTGAAGTCACACAGGACCAAACACCTGGGCTGCCACTTCCCTTCTGGAAACAGTCCTTGCCTTGGTGGGTCGACAGCTCCAGGCTATTTTCTTCCCCTGAGGATCTGAAAGTTGGAGCTAATTGGTTGGCTCAAAAATAAAAATAAATAAATAAAGAAAATAAAGAAAAAAATGAAAAGAAAAAGAAAAAGGGCGTGCAAGTGCAATTGTGCAGGCTGCAAAGGAGGGGCGCATCCCAGGGCTCCGTCTCCATGGGAACTACTGGCACAGGCTGGCTCCTCTGGGCTCCAAAAAGGGAAACTTGGCAAAGGTTTCAGGCACCTGGCTCCTGGGTGGTTTCCCTGGGGAGCAAGCAAATGCCCAAGAGCTGCCCACCCAAGGGACAGGACAGAGTTCCCACCCCCAGGGATGCTTGGGGCCCCTCGCCCCCGTTCTCCACCCTCACAGCCCAGGAGATCTGGTCAGGTCCTCAACAGCCCTGGATGCATCAGGACCTGGGAGCTGGGAGGGGACCCAGCACAGCTGGAGAGCAAGAGCAGCTCGTGCTTTGGGGAGATGCCCACGCTTAGAGTCAGATGAATGGAGGTAGTTAATGGGAGGTGGTTAATCACAGATGAAAGAGGCAAAAGGACCCCTGAGTGTCACTCTGCTGATGTGGCCCTGGTGGCTGTCACTGTTTCTGGGTTTGGAGCCCAAGACCAGCACCTTGCAGACCAGCACCTCAGGCCAGGACCCCGAGGGAGGATGCTTCAGATGCTGGGAGCAGTGGCTCCATGCTGTCCTGGAAGCCTGTTGGGCTGAGATCATGATAAGGGTGGCACTGCCCTGTGTCTGTGAAGAGTGGCAGGCAGAACTGGGGCGATGCGGGAGTCCTGGCTTGTTCTGGAAAATGCCTCCAGAAATGATCTGTTCCTTTTCCACTTCCCCAGTCCCTCCTGGGCTCTTCTGGGCTCAACTGCTGCTCCTCCCCACTTCTTAGGGGCACAAACTCCTACCCCAAGCTCCCCTCTCCCCAGCCCCAGCTCCCTGTATCCCCCACCCCCAATCTTCCTTGGTGACCAAGAAGGGTGTCGAGGAGCAGAGAAAGAGGCAGATGGCAGGGGAGGCAGAGAGAGAGACATCAGTGACTGGGTAGGTAGGGGAGAGGCCAGGAGAGTCAGACAGAGGCTTGGACAGGCTCTGAGAGGGCAGGATTAGGGGCCATGGAGAGAGAGAGAGGGAGAGAGAGAGAGTGAGAGTGAGAGAGAGAGGGGGCGGGGGGGGGAGGGAGGGAGGGAGGGAGGGAGGAGGCAAAGGGGTGGAGCGGTAGAAGCCGCAGGGGAGGAAGGGGTGGGCAGGAGAAGCCGCTGGTGACAATTACGTCTGGGTCCAAGCAAACATGAGGCAGCTGCCAGTCGGCCTGGGCAGTCTTGTCTGCCTCAGCTGGGAAGTGGGGAGGCTGGCAACAGTTTCCTTCAGCGCCCAAGATGCAGCCGGCTAAGGTAGGTGCTGGGGGACTGGGGTCTTGCTCTGGAGAGGGGCGTGGGGGTGGAGGAATGGGGGCTTCTGGGGGTTGTCCTGGACCAGGAAGCTTTTCTCTTTGACCCTTATCCCCTCTTGTTCCACTTTCCTTTGGGAAAAGTGAGCATTGGGGTGTCCTGGCTGGGAGGCTGAACTCCTGGGGCTCCCTTTGGATGGGAGACGTTTTAAGCATTTGTGGGACAGAAGCTGGACAGAGGAGGAAGCTTGGGGTCAGCCCACGAATTGTCCTGCTCAGTTAGGTCCCTGGGCCAGGTGCCAGCATGGCTGACACTGAACCTGGAGCCCTCAGCCCTCGGGGTTGGGGGAGGGGTGAGCCTGGGAGGGAGCCACTTGTGCTTGTAGGCTGGTCAATGAATGCATCTTCTAATCAATCACTCAAGTAATGAATGAGTGCCCAGTTCCCCTGAAAGGGCTAGGAGCCCCTAACAAGAACACTTCCTACACATTCCCTCTCAGTGGGGCTGTGGGGAGGTCAGAGAGAGAACACAAGGAAAATGCCTGCCACAGAGTTCAAGAAATGGTGGTGGGAAGTGGGGAAGGGTAAATAATTAAAGGAGGAAGAAGGAGGGAAGGAGAAATAAGCTGACCCCCTAGCCTGGAGCTGACTCTCCAAAGGTCTGGCCTGATGCCGTGTGAGCGGCTCACACATTCAGAATAGTTCAGGACCAGGTCTGACTGCTCATAACAGAACACCCCAAACAGCAGTGGAGGGAACAAAGTTGGTGGGGTTTGTCTGTCGTGCAGAAGTCCAGAGGGGCATTGGAGGGCTGGCTCAGGCCACCTACTCAGCAGCATGTCAGGCATGCTTGAGGTTACCTTAAGGTACAACATGGCCGCTGGAGCGCCATTCAGCACACGTGGGCTCATACTGACATATTAGCAGGAAGGAGAAAGAAAGAAGGGCAAAAGGACCCAGGTAAAATCAGGGTCTTTCGTGCAGGAGAGAACGGATATGGGGATGGCACCTCAGCATCTCTGCCCTGAAGAGATGATGGCTTCCTGCTTCTTTCACCTGTGAGGAAAGCATGCCAGCCTGGGCTGGTGGCTGGCTTGGACCACACTGCCCCCAAACCCCAGGCCTCCCTTGCTCTGTCTGCTCCATTTTCCAGGGTGCCAAGAGGATCAGCTGAGGTGATGGCGTGAAGCCCTTTGAGTATGGCAACATTGCACATAAGAAATGCGCCTTCTCTCCTGTCACCTCAAGTCTCCCCGGCAACCACCACGCAGGCAGGGCAGAGCAGAAAAACTTAGCACCTTGTCCCAGGCTCACACACTACGTGCTCGCTGCTCACACACTATGCGCTTGCTGCACACACACAAGCACACACCACACGTGGCACAGACTGAGTGCATCCCAGGCATTGGTATGAGCATGGACTGCATAGCCATGGACACATGCAACTGTGTCCATAGGCAGAGGTGCATCGAGCCACCCTGCATGACCACCCTGCATGGAGATGGGAATTTCCAGAGTCAGGCTGCACATAGATGCACACACAGCCAGCTCTGTCCACCAGCAAAGGACCATCTTCCCTCCCTTGCCTTTCCTCTGCTGCCCTTAACTGCCAAAGTTCACTCTGGGAGCTTGGCCACCCCTGCCCCTGCCAGACTGGCAGAGGGAGTGGCCTGAGTCCTGCAGGTACATCTGGTTCTTCCCTTAGCCATTGTGACCCCACACTGCCCTCCACCCCCCCACACCGGCTCCTGGGCCCCAGTGGGTGTCATTGTCCTTATATCTGCTAGTGGCCTTCCTGTGACTGGCCTAGCCAGGGAGGGGAGTGGATCACCACACCTTCTGGTGCTAGGCCCAGCCCAGGAGAAGCCATCACTAGGTTTCTCAACAAGATCAACGGGAGATTGTGAAAAATCATCTTCCTCTCTAGCGGCAGAAGGGACTGTCATCAAAGCTCAGGCTGGGAGGTATTCTGACTCCTGAGGGTCAAGGTTAGTGGCTGCCCCCCAGTAATGCCTCAGGACTGCCCAGCTCCTCAGCCTTCTCCCCACACTCCCCTCCCCTAGGGGGAGGTGGGGAGGCACTGCCATTCCCTTTGTAGACACTGAGGCTCAGAGAAGGGGAACAGCCTGTCGAAGCTCCAGGACTCCATGAGCTTGATCCCATGAGCTCTTAGGAGAAAGGAGTGGCGGACCCGCAGGCCCTTGCGGCAGGAGTGTCTTCACAGCCCAGTCTATGCACTGGGAGCCCTTCTGCCCAGCCTCCAGTCTTCTTGCAGGGCACTGTCCCAGATGGGCCCTAATTTGCTCCTACATTTCAAAAGACCCCAGGCTGCACTGGGAAGAAAGGGCTCTGCCTCTACTCTCCAGGTAGAGCCCAGGAGAAGGGCAGGGCTGAGGGCCAGGAGCCTTAGGGTGCCAACCCCCATCCAGGCCATTGTCTCCCGCATTATCTCCCTGGACCCTCAGAGAGCCCACAAGGCAGCTGTTAGTATTGTCCCCACTTTACAGATAGGGAAACAGAGGCCTGCCCCAGACTGCAGGCTACAAAGCGTTGTGGCTGACATTCGAACCCTGCTCTGTCTTACTCCAGAGCGCAGGTCCCTAGGGGGGGTTGTGGGAAGACGCAGGAGGAGAAGGGCATGCCTTTAACCAGATGGCAGAGGAGGGGTGCATCCCAGCCACGGGCCTGGCTCCCTGGGCTTGTGGTCTGTTGTGTCCTCTGAGCCCTCTAGTGAGTGCACACCAGCCAGACCCCAACTGGTCACATCTCCTGCATTAGCCACATGACCTTGAGCTAGCTGCTTCCCATTTTTGGACTGCAGATGCAGAGTTAGGAAGGAAAGGACCCCAATATTTTGAATTCAGGTTGCCTTGTCTTATCAAAACCTTCTGCAAGAGACAGAGAGCTGTTTTGCTGACTCAGCAGTGGGGGCTTAAAGCCCACCTGCGCTCCCCGGTGCACCCCCAGGCATCCCAGGGACTTCCAGGAGCAGCCATTGTGGCTTCTGAGGGGAAGAAGGTACTCTCAGTTTCCAAGGTGAAACAGAAGAGGGGAGAGAAGTTAGCATGTCTTCCTGAACTGGTGCCCAGGGTGGGCAAGAGCCTGAGAATGGGGGGAGGGCACAGCATGGGGCACAGTGTGGGGCAAGTCCCCTTGTGGCTCTCTGCCCAGGGCCTCTGGCCCCAGCTGACTAATGTTCCCCTTGAGCAGGTGCATCTGTCATCTGTGATCAGCCCACATCTTGGAAGGCCACAGAACAGCCCTGTGGCAGGGAGAAGAAGCAAGGGGACTCGCAGAGTTGGAGAGGGAGCAGCCGAGCTGAGACAGGAGGGCAGTGTGGGTGGGGGTTGTCCCACACTAGGGTTGGCCCAGCCTCCCCCTCCCATCTGCCACCTTAGCTCTATGCCCAGTGTGCCCTCTCCATCAGTCTGGCCAGGCCTGAGTCAGGATCAGCCAGGAAAAGCAGCTGCTAGTCTTTTCTGACCTGGCCTCCCCACTGCCCAACACCCCCAGCCTTCCCCAACCTTCAGCACATGGACAGCAGGCAGATGGCGGGGCAGGCCAGGGGCAGATCTCAGTCCCCTGCCACTGGTGCCACACGCCCCTGTGCCCAGCTCTCTCAAGGTGGGTACTCTGGGCAGTGCCCAAGAGAACGAAACTCTAGCCCCACCTGTGCCCCGCTGACAAAGGGCAGGCGCCTCCCCTCCCTGGGTCTCAGTCTTCCCATCTGGGTCTGAGAGAGGCTCACAGCATTTGCCAGGCCCTGTAATGAGCAGTGCAGGACTGGGAGGGCACGGGCCTGGCTGACTCAGGCCAAGGCCACCTCCAGCAGTGCCCCCACATGTGCACACTAATGTCCATGGTTATTGCACAGAACCCAGATCCTCACCATGTGGGACTGAAGGACCCTGGGCAGGAGACGGGCATGGCCAGGAGGTGTCGTGGCTGTGCCTTGTTGGCTGTGAGCCCTGGCTTTGAACCAGCAGACCTAGGCTCAGTCCTGTCCCCATCACGCACTGGCTGTGTGTCCTCTGACAGGTTACTTAGCTCCTCTGTGCCATTGTCTCCTCGTTTTCTTGGGGGAAGTCTGAATATCACAGATCTCTCCAGATAAATGTAATCCTATACCAACCAGCTTTGCCTGGTCCCTGGCACAGAGTGAGGCCTCCACACGTGAAGGGAATACCTATGTCATTCCTTCTGGCTGCTGGGAGAGCCTGGGAGGGCCACCAAGAGGCAATGTGGCCATGGGCAACTCAAGCCCACCCCTGGGTTAATATGACACCCTCACTGCAAGGCAGCGTAGGGAGCTTGTCCTTGTCAAGGTGGCAGCCATCAGAGGAGGGCAGAACAGCCCAGTTCTCCCCTCTTCTGCTCTAGTGCCATGAGAGGGATGGGGCTCAGGGCTGTATGTGCATGTGTGTGTGCATATATAGGTGTGTTTGTAGGCATGTGTACATATGTGTGTGTGTGTGTGCATATGTGCATGCATGCATCTTCAGGGACTCATGACAACTTTGTCTCCCCCAACAAGGCGAGCTGCCTGGCCCATGTCTGTCTGTGACCAGGGGTGAGTGGAGAATCCAGACTCCCCAAAGCTTCCCCAGGGGCCTGCACGACACAACGCCCACCACTGCTTCCTGCCATCTGCCTCGAGCAATGGAAATAGAGCCAGTGACAGCAAGCAGTGCTGGGTGGGCCAGTCAGTCTGTGCCGCAGCAGCTATGGACAGGGTGGGGGTTGGGAAGCCCCTCATCTGAGCAGTCTGCCTGTCCCCTGCTGGCCCTGACCTCAGGGAAGCCCTACCAGAAAGGAAGGGGCTAGAATCTTCCCCTTCCAGGCAAGGCCAAGAATTTTCTATCTGGAGGGACAGACACTCTAAACAAACTCTCCAAGCTGCATTTTCAGATCTATCAAGGAGATGTATAAGAACAGAGTAGCCCAGGCCTCTCTGCATCAAACAATCCAGTCCCTGGGCAGGCAGCCGGTGGGAGCCTCCCCACGTGATTCCGGTGTGCAGCAGCTGAGAGCGGTATACTGGGCCTCCCTGCTGGGCATGCTGGGCTGTGGGCTTGGACAGCCAGACCCTCCCTGGGATCAGAAGGGTGAGGAACATTGGCCCTCCCCTGCTGGGGCTTTGTCACCTTGCCTTCCCCTTAACCCTATGAGGTCATATTGTTACTCCCATTTTGCAGATGAGGAAACTGAGGCTTGGAGCTATCAGGTTCTCTGTCAGCGTCACCGATCTGTGAAGCGAGGGTGCAGGATTCATGTAACTGGATGGCCACAGACCCCTCCCATGTCCTCGGCTACTGGAAATCCTATCCACGGCCTGCGATCTCCTACTCTGCCCCTAACTAGCCGTGTCCTCTGAGCCTGAACCCAGTGGTCCTGGTGGCACATATGAAGCCACTCACTGTTCTTTTACATCCGTTAAGTCTGTAGGCATCTGGGAGGAGTCAGCCGTGCATCTTGCCTATGCACATGCTCCTAGAGCGCCACCTCTGGGGAAACGAGCCTGAATGCTTTAATGAAGGTTTTCCAGGACCCTGCCTGGCCTCTGGCCATGCAACCCACCTTCTCACAGGCTACCATGTGCCCCCTGGTCACCTCTGCCACATGAGCTCTGGACGGCTCTATGGGAGTTTCTCTGGAGCACCGTTGCTGAGAACCGTGGAGACTGAACTAGCAGCTCAAGGGTTTCACCTTGGCACACCCCTGACAATCTGACTCCATCTTCTCAGCCAGATGGGCCCCCACAATATGAAGCTGTGCCCTGCTGGGAATGGAGCAGGGAGTGGGATGCTACCCTGTGGGCCACCTGGCCTCTCGGGGACCCACAGGGTGGTGTGGAGACTCTCAGGTAGAGACGGGGCTGTGTTCACCATGAGAGGAAGGTATGGGGACAGCTACATCCCTGCAGTGACAGTTTTCTCAGGCACTGGGGAGTCACCACCCCTCCCTCACTGGCCACATCTAGAGTAGGTCCTAAGTATCTGTCTCCATAATATCCCCAGCACATAGCTGTGACCTCCACCTGGCTCAGCTTTCCCCACCTCTCCTGGGCCTGGGCACCCCTCACCTCCCCCAGGTGGCCCCCTGTCTCATCATCCCTCAACCAGACCTGCATAGTCTACCAGGCCACCCTTCTGAGGCAGCTCTGGCTCCAGCTGAACTTGGGTGGCAGAGAGGAGCTAGGGCAGCTGTGGCCTGCCAGGAGGACACTGTCCCAAGCCAGCCAGCTGGCAGGTCTGAGAACCATCCGGACCAGTGCTGTCCAATGGAGACATGATGAAGCCACAGATGCCACTTAAAATGTTCCAGTAGGCACAGAAAAGAAAGAAAAAAAGTTAAATTATTTTAACCATATGTTTTATTAAACCCAATGTAAATGATTATCATTTCAACCTATAATTGATATAAAGCATTTTTAATGAGCTATTTGATAGTCTAGTAAGTAAATGTTTGGAACCTGTGTGTGTTTAAATGGAGGGCACTTCTCAGTGTGGACCAGCCACAGGTCAGTTTCAGCAGCCTGTGTGGTGAGACGTCGCCGTCACTCAGACTTGGGGTGTTGCCTGGCTGAGTGGAGCAGGCCGCCAGCCTCAGCCACAGAGAGAAACACATTTCTTGCATTTACTGTTTTGCTGCATCTGTTGTGACCTGTGCTATTGTTTCTTATTATTTTTCTTTAAATTAACTCATGTGTTGAATTTTAATGAATCCATTTAAAAGGGAATCTTTAAACCGGCATCATAAGTAGGAAGCCAGGAGCAGAAGTGGAAGGTAACCACCACAGTGCCTTGAACTAAGGCAGCAGCGATAAACTCCCACCTACCGTCTGTGGCCTGTTGAGGCTCTGAGCTGAGGCCATGCCCTCCCTTTGAAAGGGGACGGCAGTGGGGAGTTGGAGGGTGCACTGGCCCTGAGTCTGAGTCATCTCCTGCACCTTGCAGGCACAGCCCCCCAGTGCCAGAGACGTCAGGCCAAAGCCCCCTGGACACAGCTGACTCAGAACTGGCTGGGTTTACCCCTGTGGAATAACAGAAGAACACACACCCCAGGGACCCTGGCAAGCTGCATGAGAAGGGGTGAGCTAGAAACCATTATAGGATTTGGGGTTCTGTTGGATGCTTTGGGTAATTTTGAGGTTCTAAGAAACCTCAGAAAGTTGGTGTGAGCATTAAATAAGATAATCCCTCCAAACACCGAACTCAGCAACAGCACACAGCAGGTGCATCACCTATGCCCTCCCTTTTCCATCCGTCCCCTGGCTCCGCACAGGCCAGGAGGACTTAGAAGGAAGTTAAGACCTGGTCCTGGCCTGCCTGGCTGGGCAGGAGCTGCAAACTGCTGCCCCCAGCTGACTGGCAGAGAATGGCCTGGCCACCAGCAGCCTCTACCCTTGAGGGAAACTTGTGACCTTCAAGAAGGTTGCAGGTCCCCAGGGCCAGCCTAGGGCTGTTTCTGGGACACAGCCCCGAACGCCCACACTGTTAGGAGTGCCACTGGGGACTCTGTGTGACCCCAGGGCCCAGATCTTCTGGCTTCACTGGTCTCTGCCACCTAATTCTGACCATCCCCTGAAGCTGGTGGACAATGACAGTTCTGTTACCCATTAAAATGAGGCCGGCATTGAGCAGGAGTGGGAGGAGAGTCCCAGGTGAATTCTGAAGAACACAGGGGACTTTTGATCATTCGTGAGTGTTTATCAAGGGTCTTGTGCATGCTTGCATTTCTTACATCCTCTTTTTGGATGTGTGAGAGTATTTTTTGATGGAAATCTTTATTGAGCTCATTGTAGATTCACATGCAGTTTTAGGAACTCACACAGAGGGCCTTTGTACCCTTTACCCGGTTTCCCCAATAACAGCATCTTGCAAAACTCCAACACGATAGCACAATTAGAGTGTCTGCAATGATGCAAGCCACCAGTCCTACTCCGATTTCCCAGTTCACACTCACTCATTTCAATGTGCCTTTTGTGCTACAATTTCATCACATGTGTAGGTTCCAGTACCCAACAGCACCGTCAGGATGCAAAACAGCTCCGTCCCCAGGAGGACTCTCCTGCTGCCTGTGAGAGCCACACCCCCTCCCTCACACCTGCCTCACCCCATCCTTAACCTCATCCCTCTAATCTGTTCTCCATTTCTAAAATGGAGAACTTTGTCATTTTACAATGTTATATAAATAGAATCACACAGAATGTGACCTTTTGGGTTGGCTTTTTTCATTCAGCACAGTTCTCTGGAGGTTCACGTAGGTGTGGTGTGCGCCAATAGTTTGTTTTACTTGTTCAGAATTCCATGATATGGACACACCGTGGTTTGTTTAATCATTCACCCATTGAAGGGCATTGGGATGCTTCCAGTTTGGGGCCATTCCAGATAAAGCTGCCATGAACACTTGTGTACAGGTTTCACTTGAACATAACTTTTCACTTCTCTGGGATAAAAGCCCAAGGGCGCAGTGGCCAGGCTCTGTGGCAGCACATGCTTAGTTTTCACAGGAAGCTGCCAAACTATTCCCCAGAGTGGCTAAAGCATTTTCCCTTTCCACTGGCAATGGAGGGGTGATTTCGTTTCTCCACATCCTCTCCAGCATTCAGTTGTCATTGTCTTTGGTCCTCACTGTTTGTACAGGTACGTAGTGCTGTCTCCCGGTGGTCTTCCTCTGTTTCCAGAATGGCTAATGACGGTGGACATCTCTTCTGCCTCCTTTGCCATCCATGCATCCTCTCTGGTGAAATGTCTGTGCATGTCCTTCATACTTTCTAACCCGACGGTTTGCTTTTTTTACTGTTGAGTTTTGAGAGTGTGGATCTCTTGGGTTCTAGGCTGTGTCATGAGGAAAAGCAGGTCACATGAGGATCAGGTTCCACTCTCACAGAGCTGATGCGCCCAAGGGGAGAGACAGAAAATGTACTGGACAACACAAAAATAGGATCAGTTCCCAAGGGCTGGGTGCTGTGAGGAAGTGCTGAGATGAAGGTACACGGGGAGGGCAGCCTGACGAGTCAGGCAAGGGCTCTTCTAGAACCTGAGCCCTGGGTGAGGCCTTGAACACCCAGAAGCATCCAGTGCCAGGGCAACAGGTACCAAGGTGCTGGTGTGGGAGCAGACTTGGCATTTGAGGGGAATGATGGGGCTGCCAGGGCCGGGCAGGGAGGCACTGGGGCTCCCAGAAGGGTGGGAGCATCTAATTCATGTCCCATCTCATCACTGCCCCAACTCCCCTCCCAGCACCAAAGCACCATGGGGTGAGGGGCCATGGGGCCGCCTCTCAGGGAGCCCTCCCTTCCCTGCGGTGAGCCTCCCAAGCCAGCAGGAGGGTGCCTGGGCTGCTATTTAACATTCCCTGACAGTTCAGCCAGACCCTCTCTCAGACAGACAAGTATCAAATATTCATGAGAATGACCCAGGTCACTCTCCCTCCTCCCGCCTCCCCCACAGCCTGATGGGCCCAGGCCGCAAGGCCTTGGAGCAACGGAGCCTCGGAGTCTCAGGCAGTGGGCAGTTGTGTGGCACTGCCCAAGCGCAGTTGCTGGGGGCTCCCTGCCTTCCTCTCCTCCGCCCTCTCTGGCCCTCCCCTCCCCTCCCTTCCCCTCCTCAGAACCCACTGCCTGCCTCACAAAGGAGGGTGGCTGTCTCCAGCCTGCCTCATGGGGCTCACAGGTGGGATTCTGGCCCCTTAGCCAGATGGAGGAGCCTGGTCTGGAGCCCCGGCCACCGCTCCACCCAGACTGTCTCCACAGGGAGAAAAGACACACTGGGCCCCCTAGCCTGGGAGAGCATCACAGCACTCCTCAACTTTTGGAAGGCTACTTTTGGAAGGCAGCTGACATGCCTAGGGGGCTTCAGAACACACCCTGCTCCAGAAACCACCCCAGGGACACGGCCCAAGAAACAGTCTCAGCGAAACCCATGGCCAAGCCCATGTGAACTTTGGAATCAAAAGACCATGTATAGTGTGACCCTGGCATGTCCCAAATCTTCTCAGGGACTTAGTTTTCTCATCCGCCAAGTGGGGATTGTGTTACCCACCACATGGGGTTGTCATGACAAGACGAATTTCAGCTCAGCATAGGCATTCACTCAGGGGGTGCTCAGCCTGCCCTGTGGGCTCATCCAGCCTTCTTGAGAGGACAGAGCACTGTGAGCTAGAACCCAGGACACCCACGGGATCTCCCACATGACCTGGGCCTGGGGCTTCAAGACAGAATCCCTGTGACTAACCCTGGGCCCCAAGCAGCAACCCTGCCAGACAGGCCAGCGTGGTTCTGAGATGGGATGCAGACACGGCTGGGGAGTCCCAGGGAAGAGCTCCCGCCAGCGGCTCCAAGGCTGCCTCAGTTTCTCCAGATGTCCTCCACTCACCCCCATGCAGAGCCCACAGCAAAGAATTTGTGACGTAATGAAGCACCCTCTGCTCCTCTCTCTCCTACTCCCCTCTCTAGCCCTTGCAACTGAGAGCCCAACTAGCACAGGAGCTGCCTTGAGGGACTGTATCTGCAGAAGCCTCTCGACGGCGCGTCCATCTGTTATACTGCTCAGAATAAGATCTTGAATAATGGAGAGGGTGTGTCTCTGATGCAGCCTGACAGGACATGTGTGCGCATATATATGTGTGCATTGTGCACATGTGCATATGAACATGTGTACACATGAGTGTACATAGCATGTGCATGTAGGGAGCTTCCCTCAGCACCCCAGGCACGCGTCCAACCCAGCTCCCCCCTTCTTTCTGCTCCATCAGCATGGTCAGTGCCTCTTCTTGCTACTGCAACTCTGGGCACCACTGAGCCCCCTCATTGCTGGGTAAGCCTTGGAGAAGTGGGGGACATGAAGGGGTTGTTGCCAAGGGTGTGTCAGTGGCAGGGGGACGACTGTGAACTGGGGGACTGGTAATTGGGACTTAGCTAGGGAAGACCCAAAAGCCAGGTTAAGGGAACTGGACATCTCCCTGCCTAGGGGACCACTTCACCAAACACTGACTAGCCAACTGTCCATCCCGGGCGTGGATGGGCCTCAGGATGAGCTAGTGAAGTACCCAGGGATTCCTCCCCCCACTGGAGCCTGCAGTGTGCAGAGACCAGAGAAGGTCCCAGGCCCGTGCCTTGGGAGAGGGGCCGGGCTTTTCAGCAGCAGCAGAGACTCCTCGCTGGGCTCTGTGTGGGCAGGCGTGGCCAGGGCTGGTGTCCGGCACTGCTCTCCAATCTCGTCTGCTTCCCAGAACTGGCTGTCTGTGCTTCCCTGCAGGCTGTGACTGACCTGGGCTCCCTGTTGCCAATTTTTCTAGTTCAAATCAGCCTGGGTCAGTCTCTAGCCCTTGCACTTGACAGCCCAACTAGCACACGGGCTACCTTGAGGGGCTGCATCTGCAGAAGCCGCTCGATGGCACTTCCATCTGTTATTTACTTTGAACAACTAAATACTTTTCAGGACTGTGCAAAGGTAGCACACACGAGACCCCATGGCCTGGGAAGGGCATTGCCAACCCACCCCCCTGAGTGGCCCTCTTCACTGGCAACAAACCCAACTGCTCAGAGTCCATATGCATGCAGGGGTGCTGCCTCTGTCACAGCTGGAGCTCAGGCAGTGTGTCACGGACAGAATGGCCATGAGGGCCATTAGTGGGCTATGATCCAATTAACCAGGTCACATGTGTCCCCCTGCCACCCAGAACAGGAGGGCACAGCACAAAGCAGAAAACTAGACCCAGTAGGGGCGCAGCAGGGATGCCGTGGCTGGCTGCAGCCTTCCATGCACCTGCTGCCTCGCGGACCAGTGGCCAACCTGCCGCCAGCATGGGAACTGAGCATCGTGGGCAGTTTGGATGCCAGGATTGGGGGCCCCAAAATCTTGCTGCCCTGGGGCCTCCACCGTGATCCCAGACTGTTCTTTTCCTATCCACATTGACTCAGGTTCATGGCCTCTTTTTTTTTTTTTAGACAGAATTTTGCTCTGTTACCCAGCCTGGAGTGCAATGGCACCATCTCGGCTCACTGTAGCCTCTGTCTCCCAGACTGAAGCAATTCTCCTGCTTCAGCCTCTTGAGTAGCTGGGATTACAGGCCACCACGCCCAGCTAATTTTTGCATTTTTAGTAGAGATAGGGTTTCACCATGTTGGCCAGGTTGGTCTCGAACTCCTGACCTCAGGTAATCTGCCCACCTCGGCCTCCCAAAGTGCTGGGATTATAGGAATGAGCCACCACGCCCTGCTGACCCACTGCTTCTTAATGACCACCCACGGCTCGCCTCTCCCAAGTCTCCTCCACCCATCACTGGAGCTGTTTCTTCAGATCACTGCCTGTCTCAGTGGGGGGTTCCATCAGGGCAACCCTTCTGGGGTGACCACCCAGCCTTTCATTCATTCTCAGCTTGCCTCAACATGAAAACTCAGGCAGAGCAGGAGTCCTGCTGGGGGAGTGAGGGAGCCCAGCTGGTTGTGTGACCCTGTACGGATCCTCTCCCCTCTCTGGGCTTCAGGCAGGTGAGAAATTGGGACAGTGATTTCTAAGGGGCTATCCAGCTCTGACAACCTGGCCTGTGCCAAGGTGGGGAATCTAGTGAGCAAGTCTGGGCTCACTCCTGGCATCCCCTCTCTACACTCCTATCCTCCCATCTTCCAGGGGTCCCATCTTACACCACAGCCAGGGTGCAGAGTGAAAGAAACTGCCCCCTCCCTGGGTCTGGCAGGAATGGCCAGGGTGAGGGGCACTGGGCATCCAGCCCTGGAAGGTAAGCCCCGGGCAGTGTTAGGACTGGCCTCACCTAGGATATCAGGGCAGCTCAGGATCATCCAGCAGTGCAGGAGCTCAGGGCTGCTCTGCCTGTTCCTACTGCAGGAGGTGACAAAGGCATCGGATGGCAGCCTCCTGGGGGACCCCGGGCACACACCTCTTAGCAAGAAGGAGGGTGTCAAGTGGCAGAGGCCGAGGCTCAGCCGCCAGGCCTTGATGAGATGCTGCCTGGTCAAGTGGATCCTGTCCAGCACAGCCCCACAGGGCTCAGGTAGGGGCCGGGGCGGGCTTCGGTCAAGGGTGGGGGTGGGGAGGTCTGTTCTGAGCACTGTCTTTTCTGAGGGCTCCAAGGCCAGCCTTCGACCCCAGCCTGGGCCACACCACCCCTCTCTCTGTTGGAGCTGTGTTTTCATTCATTCACACCCTTCCCCATTCATTAAGTGCTTGCTTTATGCAGGCCACTGAGCTCCCAGTGGGACCCACAGAACATAGAGAAAGAGAGCCGGGACCATACTGGGGTTTTCCAGTTGGCTAGGAAGATGGAACCAGGCTGCAGAGTCCAACAGACCAGGCCAGGCTCCACCCTGCCCACTGCTCACTTCCTGAGTAAGCCGGAGCACCTCATTCATCCTTTCCAAGTCTTCCATGAGACGGCAGGCTGGCACCTGTCCACAGGGCACATTTGAAGATGTGCAATAATGTGTGCAGTGCCTGGTGATCAGGAGACTCTGCCCTTACCCTAAGGATTGGTGCTGTCTGTTTGTCTTGGGTTACATTCTGGGGTGTTAGTGAGAGAACTGGCAGAAATCACTGCCCTGGGCTTGCTGTGGGTGATATTTGGTGTATGACTGAGCTGAACAAACAATGGCAGCCTTATGCGGCCCCCATGATCTCACACACACATGCAGACACCTCACACTTACACCTTTGCACACATGCCAGTGCATCTATCACACACGAGTTTGCACACTCACTATGCACACACAGGTAGGCATACCATACACATTTGCATGCTCTCACATACACATACCATGCACACTCATGGGATCACGTGTGAGTATGGCATGTTTGTGAGTTTACCTCTGACTTTAAGGAAAAGGTGCAGACTTGCCCTTGACAAGATAGCAAACAAGCTGCATCTCTAGCTGTGTGATTTCCAGGGAGCCTCGTCCCCTGGCCAGGAGAATGGGCACAATCAGGGTCCCAGCCTCCCAAGCTTGATGGGGGTCATGCGTGGAAGGGATCACCTGAGGGGTCTGGGCAAACAGCAGGCACAGTGGCTGGCAGCCACGGCCAGAGGTCCATGCATGTGCACAAAGGGAATGACTGCTATGCACCAGCTCCCCGTTCTTTACCCACAAACGCCACTCCAGGGTGCTCCCAGCAGGATTCCAGTCACCTCCCTTTTGGCTCCACCACCTCTGCTTCCCCACAGAGCCCCTACCCATCTGTGATGCTGTCACCTTGGCTGACACTTGTCCCCAACCTCTTCCCATGGAAGCACTGGTACTTATGAATGCCTGGGTGAGATTTACGTGCACCTTCAACTTCTCGGGGGTGGAGTGGTAGGTTTTGCAAGTGGCAGAAACATGATGAGGTCACTAAAAGTACATGCACATAGCGTGACCGGGAAGGGCCACCTTCAGTGCACTGTTTGTTCTGCATCAGGATGAAAATGCGCCTGTTTTCTCTTAGGGTAGGAGTGAGAGCACAGTGGTCATTGCATGGGTTGGGGGCTCAGGTCCACTCTGCAGTGCAGCTGATTTCCTCCACCTCAGCCTTCCAGGGTTTTCTTGGTGACAACGAGTAATTAAGGGGGTGCTGCAGAGGAACCCTCTGTTCCTCAGGTCTTGCAGATGCTCAGCCTCATTCTTCCATCTCTCTCTGGTAGGCAGAGGTGGCTCAGGACAGGCTGGGGCTGATGTGCACCCTTCACTGAGGCTTTCTGCACACCCGTGACAGCAGCAGCTGTGCTGAATGGGGTGGTCCGGGAGAAAGGCGAGCCAGGGGCCAGCATGGCGTGTTCAAGCCAGGGCGAGGGGACCATCCCTGCACGGCCCACCCCTGTGTGCCCTACCCCAGCTCAGGGCAGCTTCCTAGAGGGCAGGGCCTTTCTATTCCCAGCTATCAAGACAGATTTGCTGAACAACTTGTCGAAGGCACACAGGAGAGGAAGGGCCATGGCAGGGCCAGGCACCAGCGATGGGTTTGTTCCCCAGGGTGGGCATGTTTGCCGGACCTTGTGCAGGCACTGGGAGCAGATGGGAACCTATTTGGTTGCGAGAGGGAGGCAGTGTAGAGTTCATCACTCAGTTTTACCGAAGCATCCATGGCGGAAGCTCAGAGGGGTCAAATGACTCAGCAGATGGCACTAGGGTTTGGGGTGGGAGAGGGCTGGGGTCCAGAGCTCCACAGTGCCCACCCTGACGAGCATCTTTGGTGGGAGCTGAGGGAGGAGGAAACCCAGGAACCTCAGGGACAGAGGAACCGGGACTTCGATGTGCTCTTTGTCTCTCTTGGGCATAGCTCCTGGATGGCCTCTCTTCAGTCCTAACACGTCTTGTGTGTCTCGCAAGGAGGCCAGGCTGGTGTGATCACACTGAGGGCTTTGTGCATGTGTGAAATGCTATGCCATGTGCAGATGAGGCACCCCGGCTCTTTGGGAGCCTTCACAGGCTCTGGGTGCAAAGAACAATGGGGCCCATTCAGTGCACCCCAGCTGTGTGCTCTTCAATGCCCAGCACAGTGTCCTGAGTCCTGGGGTCCTGTGGGAGCGGGTGGCCCAGACACTGTGCCCTTGTACTGGGGTTTTTCCATTCAGCAGAATCGGGGCCAGAGACACATGTTGGGAACAGCTGGGAGTGAAAGCCAAGGCCCAGCTCTGGAGTCCCCAAGGCTTGGGCGACGTAGAATGTGAGCCAGGAGTGGGCAGGACCCAGGGGCCTGGAGATACTGTGCAATGGCTGGAGCATCTGTGACTGGGCCCTGGGTGGCCCCAGAATGGAGTCAGGAGGTGGGCAGCAGCAGGACCTCTAAGAGGGGAGCCAGGAGACTCAGAGCACAGGCAGCCTGGCTCCACCCTACCCAGGAGAAGTGCCCCATCCTCAGCTCCTTGGACCCTCCTCCGTGACCCAGAAGCAGGGACTCTGGCCTGCCACCCACCCCACCCATGTCTCCCCTGCATCTAAAGTCCCTCCCTGCAGGACACCTCTCCAGCGCCATGGCCAGTGCCACAACTGGACAGACCTGTTTCTCAAGTCTGGTGCCCACAAGGGCTGTGGGACTTGGGTTTCTTCAACTGGAATAATAATGTCCCCCACAGATAACCTGGGGGCCCAGCTGCAGACAAATGAACCCAGGTGAGCTGGTTTAAGCGGAGCATCTGCTCCAGGCCTTGGGAAGTTCACGGAAACTCTGGAGGACCAGAAATGGAGGCCTGGATGGGACAAAGAATGGGACAAAATCTCCCCGCTGCCTCGGGAGATGCCTGGTATCCTGAACCACTCTAGCAGGAACGCTTCTGTGTGACACGGTGCAGCCATTCCTCACACATGCACACACACACAGAGAACACACATACACACACACATGCACACACACAGGAGCACACACACCCACCCCCCCACACATGCAGCCACACACTCACCCACACACTCCCCCATGCACACACACGAACACACAAGCACACACACTTACCATGCACACACACGCATGCACATGCCCCTCCCCAAAGGGAAGACCCACATCCTCCTCAGCCGCTGTTTATTCTCCTGGGGTTCCATGGCAACTCCACATAAAATCATAAAGTTGCCACCACCAGTGCTCCTGGTAAAAAGGGGTAGCGGAACGCTATGGGAACAAAAGGTGAATTAACTCGTCTCTAGTACATAAAGATAGAAAAACGTGTGGTCACAGAATTTTTGTATATTTGAAGATACAAGATACAATTGACATCGTGAGGCATCAAGATACATGGCATCAAAGTGAGACATCAGATTACTGCAAACTTACAAACATTTCCGAAAATTAACCCCTTTCCATGGTGGTTGTAGTACAACATCTGTGGCCATCTTTAATCCACCACAAGGGCCTTGGCTGAGTCCTTGGTGGAACGATCCAAACCCCCATTCCTGAGGGATCTGAGTCCTTGGTGGTCCTGCCTCAGTGGGGTTGCTAGATGCCCCCATGGACTTTCATTTGTAATTGGCGGCAGCATTGCTAGGCTCCCTGGAGAATTCACTGGATCTGAGGTAGAGTCCTCACTGTTCCCCTTGATAATAGGGACATTCGACGGCCCTTGATGCCAGCTGGTCTGAGTGGTGTGAGGGGCCCAGCATGGCCAGGTGGCTGTCCCAGCTTCCAGTTCAGCAGACCTCCTGCCGCCTCCCTCTGGGGACCCTAAAGCCTCTAATCCAGAGCCTGGAATATTGGAAAGAAGCAGCAGAGGTGTGGTGAGTGGGTGCTGGATGAGGGAGGAGCCTCCACGTGCCTCCCGGCTCCAGGCTTTTTCTTCTGGCCATGGGAGAGGCAGGCACATCCAGCAGCATCACCGGCGCCTGACAGGGCAGCCCTGGAACCCTCAGCTGGCACCGGAACCCATCTTCAGCAGGTCTCACCACTGTCCTATGAGGTCAGCTGCCTCTGGGGGTGGGCACAGGATGGGGACAGGAACCTATGACCCCTGGCCTTTGGCCACACTGCTCCGAGGTGAAATGAGACTGTTACTCAGGAACTATGGTGTGGGGGCACCATGATGGGGGGTGCTGGCAGCACCAGGGCAGGCCAGAGGGAAGGTCACACACAGAGTGATGGTCACTCCATGAGGACAACGGGAGCCCTGGAGTGACAGCAGGGACGCAGAGTGGCTGACCTGCCACCTGGTGACTGGCTGGACGTCGAACCGCAGCTACAGCCTGATCAGCCCAGGGAGAAGTTCTTTTATTGAACCCATGGTGTTTTGTTCACCAGCAAATTGCCAGAGGGGCAGGAACAGAGGCTGTGAGGGGACCACTGGCCCACCTGATCAGCCAGCACCTCCTTGGCCTCAGCGCCCCTTGGAGGGCACTCGCGAAGCACTTGCTGTCCCACACTCTGGGTGGTTCCTCCCCAGGCCCCCAGACCTTACTCCCCTCATACTGCCCCACTACCTCCCTGACCCTGAACAAATGGTTAACAACCACCCATGAATCAATATAAGCCTGTGCCTCGGGCCTCTCTTCTTCAAACAATGTGGGCAGTACCAGGAAGATGTCCCTTCTCCACGTCCTTCCCCTGGGTGGGCTTCAATGTCACCTAGAGTTGGTGCCAATGTTTCTTGCAATTCTGTCTATAAGTCCCCTCTGAACGTTTTTCCTTCTCAAACGGCCTTGGAGACCATGGGGTGCGGGTGGGCTGCAGGGAAGGCAGCAGTGCAGCAGGTACTGTGGGAGTTGCAGGCTTGCAGGTAGAGCCTCCCTCTGCCCTCCAGACCCGCCCTGCCTCGGGTCCTATCCACAGCACTTGGACGTCACAAAGAAGTGCTCCGTGCACATGCACATGCCAGCAGGGCTGGGTGAAGTGGATACCTGTTCCTGGTGGGCAGTTCGGGGCTCATGGCCACCTGGCATCCTACCATGGGCACTCCCCACCGTGGGTGCTCCCCCGGCAGCCCAGCAGTGGGCAGTTAGCTGAATGCCAACAGGAGAGATTTTTGGCATTGCTCAAAACCCAAGAGACCACAGATTTCCCCTCTGAGGGCCTGCCATGGCCCCACAAAGCATCCCAACTTGCCTTAGACTCATCGTGTGTCATTGAATGTGCTGGGTCATTAGGTCCGAGGAGCAGTGCTGCTTGTACTCGGCCTCCACCTGCAGCACAGCCTGTGAGTGGCACACTTAACTGCGGTGCACAGAAGGGCTGCCGGGCACTGCACCTTCCTTTACTGGCAGGGGTTTGAGGCGCAGCAGCTCCTCTTTCCCTCTGCAGGGGATCGGGTGGCTTGTCTGCACTTGCCTGTAACAGAAACCCCAAGTAACAGTGGCTTGATCAAGACAGGTGCATCAGCTCCTATATGGGATATGTGGGGTGAGGCAGTGGCTGGAACTCGTTTGGCAGCTGAGGGATGTCAGCATCAACGTCTTTGGTTCTTTTGCCATTCCCTTCGCTGTGGCGAGGTGGTTGCTTTGCAGCCCACACAGTCTCATTTTAGGCAAGAGGAAGGAGAGCCCAGATGGAAGGGAAGAGTGGTGGCCCCCATGTCAGGAAGGCAACACTCACAGAAGTCTCCGGAAGAAGGATGCTTCCATTCCACTGTCAAGAACTAAGCTGCCCTAACTGCGAAGAAGGCAGGAGAACGGTGGAGTTTTCAGCTGGGTGCATTTTCATCCCCAGCAGCATCTGAACTCTGCTGGTGAAACGCAGGAAGAATGAATACAGAACTGGCATTCTCAGCCACACGTAGCTTGCAGGGTAGTTTTGATGACTGAATGTACTCACTGGCACCCAGAAAGACCTTAGCAAGCTTCCTGGATGTTATTGCTTTTATTTATTGCTAGGTGCTAAAAAATGTGGGGGGCAGGGGGTTGGTCAGCTTCAGTCACGTATTTAGCTCTCCTTTATCCTCCTGAGCAGAGGAAACCCTTCCTACCTCCCCTTCTGCACTTTAGAGAGGCACAGCAGGACTGAAGGATGCCAGTGGGTAGAGGTCAGAGGTCAAGAGACAGCCAAAGGCCAGGGCCCTACCAATGCCCCCGTTCTGCCCAGGGACCCTGGCCCCAAGCCTCCTAGTCAGGGACTGTGTGGGAGCATGTTGCTCCCTTTCTGGCTGCAGAGAAGCCCTGGGGCCTGGGTGAGGCCCCTCTGCAGTGAGATCACACCCTCAGCTGATAATCACACCAGTGCCACCTCCTCAGTTGGTGCTGGGAGCTCAGGAGTGATGCTTACCCTGTCCCCATTCCTCCCAGCCCAGGGAGCCACTGGAGCCCTTCTGCCTCCAGGAACAGTGAGCTCTGGGGGTGTGGAGGTAGAGGCCAGGCACCAGGTGAAGGGGCTGGCCTGCAGCAGGGGCAGGGTTGGGGCTACTTGAGGAGGCAGACCAAGACACCAGGGCTGAGGCACTCTGGGTGCCCTGGGGCTCTAGGCTGAGGGCTGAGGGGCAGGCACTTCCCAGAAAGGCTGGGAGAGCCAGAGGCAGGGACAGACAGCACAAGAGAGAAGGACAGGCCCAGAGAGGCCAAGACCCTGGGGACAAGCCAAGACCAAGAGGATAGACGCCGCATTTGAGAGACACAGACAGAGGGACCAGGAGAGGGGAGTCCTAGAAAAGGAAAGGCACTGAGTGTCAGGCTGAGGAGGAGCTGGCAGAGGAGGTGGGGAAGCAGGTTGTGGGGGTGCTGCCCACACAGTGGCAGGTAGGGCAGAGCCCAGGGCAGGAGCTGGGCAGACCAAGCCGGGCCCAAGGATGGCAGGGCGCAGCCCTGGCCCGAGGCTGCAGGAGTGCCAGCACGGCTGTGGGAAGCACCTGGGCGGCATCATCAGCATCTTCTTCCGCTTCATCTCTGGGAACCTGGCTCGAGGTGAGGGCTGCTTTGGTGGGTCTGGGATGGGGCTGCAGAAGAGGCAGCTTTGAGCCAAGGACTGAGCCCCTCATGTAGGGCAGGGCTTGTGGGGAGTGGGCAGTGGCCCTGGGAGCAGGACCAGAAAGGACCACAGTCTTGCAGCTCACCCATCCCCACTGTGACATGGGGACAGTGAATGCCAAGCCTGGGCTCCCCGGCTCGTGGGTCCGGCGAGGGAGAGCAAATGGGGAGGGGCTGGCTTCTTGGTGGGGTGCACAGGCTCAGGCCCAGCCTGGGGGTTGCAGGGGGCGGGGCAGCTCTCAAGCCAGCCCTCCTACACCAGCCCATGAACGCCAGCTGCACTGCCCAAGCCCTCCCTTCCTGCCTCCCCTCTCTCACTGGAGACCCTCTCCTCTTCCTTCAAAGGCAGAAGGGCGTCTGTGATGAGGATTAACAAAAATGGGCAAGTGTGTATTGAGACCTCAATAGAGAAAGTGCTCAGTTAATGTCGGCCGCCTCCCAAAACCTGCGAAACCAAAGCAACCTGGAGGCCTTGGCAGGGATGTAGGGGGCTTCCTGAGTGTGTGCTCATGGGCCCAGGCCTGTGGGGAGCCCAGGAGGTGGGTGATCCACAGCCAGCCAGTGCCCCTCCCCACTGGCTCCAACTCCTCTTCCTGCGCCCAGGGTTGAGCAGGACCAAGACCAAAGCTCGGCTGTGAGGACCACGAGGCAGGGCCAGGGGCGGCATCCTGCGTGTAGGGACCTGGCATTTGTTGTGAAGGACCCTGGGGAAGGGCTGCTATCAGGAGCTTCAGACTCTGAAAGGAGTGACCATCAGCAGCTTGGAGCGCTGAGCAAGGGCTGGGGAGCTGTGGAGGAAAGTAGGTGAAAGAAGTCAAGTGATTTCCGAAAAGAGATAAAATGAAGCCCCAAAAACAAAGATGAGCTGGTGTAGACACGTGACGTGTAAATCCCAGGACCGGGTGCTGCCAGCTGCCTCTGCTGCCAAGAGATGCTCCCGCCATGCCGAGAGGTCACCATAGCCGTTGGCAGGGCTGGGCTGCTACAGCCTTTCCAGGAGTGGGGGTCTCAGCCCCCCATCTTATCCCTGCCCTGTCCTGAGCGCCTAGCACAGAGCCTGACACAAGAAATACCTGTAGAATTAATGCATAACACTTCAAGAAGTGTGCAAAGGTAAGATTGAGCATAGACTCACTCATCCCCAAACCAGCAGAATAACAGGGGCTTGGAGCACCTTAGAGCAGCGCGGAGTCTGCAGGAGGAAGGCGGACCCCACTGTGGGAGGCTGTGGGAGGCTGTGTGGAGGGGGCGCCGGACCCCGCTGCGGGAGGCTGTGGGAGGCTGTGTGGAGGGGGCGCCGGACCCCGCTGCGGGAGGCTGTGTGGAGGGGGCGCCGGACCCCGCTGC